>NC_090265.1:1271387905-1271708866 GCF_040414725.1 Anabrus simplex
TTCTGACACGCATAGCTACAGATTTAGAAACACTGATGTCGAAGCCTAGTTCAGGAAAACTTTGTAGGGAAATTTTTGTCACTTCAGCATCTGTCCAAACTGTTACCCATGATTACCTTGCCATCTGCGAAACTCATAATTGTCAGTCTCCTTTGGAACAGTACTGGCTATGGATTATTCAAATAACATAGATGTTGATTTTCATAGGGAATCTGAAATATTTGTCCTGAATGAGTTAATTTATATTGGTATTATAAATTTATATTGGTATTATAAATTTACTCATTCAGGACAAATATTTCAGATTCCCTATGGAAATCAACATCTATGTCATCTGATGGCCAAGCAGGCATCAATTTTTGATAATGAGACAAAGTCTCTTAGTGCATTGGCACTGCCGGTGGCTCCAGTTAGCCTACGCAGTGGCCTCCACGGTATGCACTAGCCAGCGTATTGGTAGGTGTGCTAGGTACCAACTGATGAGCCCACCCTAGCACACGAGGGCGAAACGCTGGCAACCAAGAATGAGTTAGCTGGAAAATTTATAATGTCCAATTCTGCAAGAATGTACTCTGTTGCTAAATTTTACGCAGTGGAAGATAGTGGAGAACATTGCAATACACCTCGTTTAAATTAGGCGGGATCATTATTCTGGTTTCGTGTTTCGGTTGTAAAGTCATAATGAGATTCGTCTGTTTATCGGGAATGCTTGTTGATTCGAGATTCTTCCTTATATAGAGCTGCCCCACATTGTCAAAAGGTTTTCTCTGATACCTAAGAGCACCACGCAAGCGTCATGTTTGCTCACTTTTGCCGAACGCAGAACCACCACTGATATAGACGTCTTTAGATGTGTACCTGGGGATTTATTGAATCCCCTCTGGTTCCGATTAAAACTATTGTCATATACTGACGAATCCTTTGGTCGAGCACTCTTTCAATTACCCTCCGAATTTCGTTACAGATGGTTTTTAGACACCAGTTACCCGGACAATTAGTGTCCTCTGCTTTGTGAATGGGAACTGCCCCGGTCCTTTTCAGAGTGAATTGTTCAAAGCCGGTTTGGAGCATTCAAAGTAATAATTCCATAGGCAGTTCCGTTCGTAATTGTCCGTATCATGATGTGATCGGGAACGCTGGCCCTGGCTACTGAAATTCTCTTCATTGCAGCATTTATTTCTTCTTTATAAATAACGTCATTATAAATGTTGTTTTGCTCAATAAGTTAAGTTTCGTTAACTTTCGAAGGGTATTCTAGTTTCACGTTGTCACTCTGCTTTGAAATGAGATTGCCTGGCGCCCCGGATTAGATCATCATCAGATGCTTTGATTAAGTCGTTTCTAAAGCTCACTCCTTTACAGGAGTTCAGGGGCTTATGCTTTTTCACCTAAACAGGCACTGGTCCGAAAATCGTAGCAGCCAGTCACCTCCTTTGTCCGACCGTAGTGGTCTTGATAAGTACGGATCCGTCATGGAGCTTCCATATATCATCAACCTCATCGCCAAGAATATCCTTTACGGCATTACCAATTAGAAATGGACGTTCCGTAAGGAAGCTCAGTCCATTGATCCTGGAGGCAAAGTACACTCACCCGCTTCTTGAGCAGAGGGATCAACAGCACGGTTGAAACGTTCACGTTTATTAGGACCACCTTTAAAAGGCGCCGTTTGAAGGCCGGCAGCCTTAGTTGAAATAAAATTAAAATTGCCTGGTTGCTTTTTGGTCCTATGAGTAGCTAATGAAATATTCAGTTAAACCTCAACAGAGCCTGCATGTAGGAATAAGGCGTTATAGGCTACTCCAGAGGTCGCCCGATTATCTGAAGGTGGACCGCTAGTGACTACTCTCCCAGTGGCCACACATCACCCCGCCACGACGCGAAAATTGTGATTAGGGGAGGATGACCCCCCTCCCCTACACATACACACACATACACACACATACACACACACGTACGCACTCTGAAGACAAACATTGTAGCCAAGGCTGGAAGGCTGGCAAGAGTCAGAGAAATGAAAATTAAGAAGGTTGGACCAGGAATCCTATTATTATTATTATTATTATTATTATTATTATTATTATTATTATTATTATTATTATTATTACTATTAGTAATTTAGATGTTTTCGGCCATTAGAAACTACAATAAGCAACATTTACAGATTTTAGAAGCTTTGTTTCCAGCCCAGTACCGTTACATTCTCTCTCTCTGGCAGCCTGTCTCTTTTCTGCTGTCCACCCGCTGTTCTGCTGTTATTCACGAAAAGCCCTTGAAGTTATTGATCTGGTGTCGGTAAGGCCTTCACGATTTAGTCCATTTTTTTAAGATCCTTCCTAACCTCCCCGAACCAGATTATCACATGCGTTCGGTCTACTATCGTGTATAGTAAAAATCTTCTTAGTCAATGGCTTGCCATCCATTCTAAATAGGTGGTCATAGAACTTGAGTCATCTCATCTTGATGGATTCCATCAGTCCTTCGATTTTCTGATATAGTTCCCTTCGTCCTCGCCACCTGTATTGTCCAGCCACAATCTTTGGGCCCATTACCTTTCGGAGGAACTTTCACTCAAACTTCTCTTAAACCAAACTTATTATTATTATTATTATTATTATTTATGTTGGACGACCTCTTCACAGGCTTGCTCGGGGCCGAACATTTATTCGGAAAATGGCCGGTTAAAATAAAGGCCCTGTCTAGGACTGTTGGACTATCCTTTCATTCATATTTCGCAATGTCTTGAACAATACTTCGAAATATATTAGACTTTAAAAAAGTGTCTCATTACAAGAAATATGAAAAAGTAATGTAAGAGCTTAGTACATAGATACCAACCTGATTGGCTGCCATGATACGAAATTTTAGATACGGCTCCTGGTCCATCAGCTGTAATTTTCACTTGACAACCAAATCAGATATACGCTAAAGTAAACATCTGATATATTTAGATTCTATCAATTTATTAAAAGTGTAATGACATGAACTTAACACATGAAATTGAATCTGTAGAGGCTACTTGCCTAATTGTGGAAGAGGAACTGCAACTAGCAAGCAACAGCCAGACTACCAGTATATAACAGCTCAATCAAATCAAAAATCAAATCAAAATCAAATCAGTCTCTACTGATCAGCATTTAGGGCAGTCGCCCAGGTGGCAGATTCCCTATATGTCGTTTTCCAAGCCTTTTCCCTATAGAGCTCATCTTGTTTTACTAGCACCACATCCGGAATATTCTTCCTTTTATTTGGTTCTATCACGTTCTGAATAAGCTGTCCTTTCCACATTAACATATTTGCCATTTGTTGATCATGTTTCCTGACATTCGAATTACCTCACCAATTGACATTTCCTAAATGGGATCACCAGCCACAATCACGTTCCTTTCCTTATCGTTTCCCATATAGCTGATTATCTTATCAAGAAATTCTGAAGCAGCGTCTGCGCTACCCTTTC
Source organism: Anabrus simplex (assembly GCF_040414725.1). NCBI lineage: Eukaryota > Metazoa > Arthropoda > Insecta > Orthoptera > Tettigoniidae > Anabrus > Anabrus simplex. Next base: position 1,271,391,363 of record NC_090265.1, read on the forward strand.
TCGGTCCGTACACTCCAAAAACATCAAGTTGCCTATTATCTTTCGAGATGAGCCTTACACATAGAATTGCATGTTTGTCATCTTTAACTTTTTCGTAGCTTACAAAATTTTCCTTCACCAGAATGAATACTCCCTCTCCTAGCATTCCTATCCCATCACTACGGTACACACTCTAGTTCCGTGAAAAAAATTATGTAACCATTATATCGTTTCTCAGCCATGATTCAACCCCTATTACATTATCTGGTGAGTATATCTATTCCTTTCTTTACAATACTTCTACAGTTGAGCACTAACATTTTTATGTCATCGCTACTTGATTTGCAGTTCCTTGTTCCCTTATCACCGCTCCCTTGGCAACGCCGTTTCCCTGAATGTACCTCCCTATAAACCTTCTAAACAAATATCCAAACTTATATTGCACCCGACAGGGGCATGATCCAAGGACCTTTGGTTAAGACTGGTCATTTAAATTGCAGACGCAATTCTATTTGAGGAAAAAAGCTCGAAATTAATTAATGTCAATATCATTGATACAGATGAAATAAGTCTTTAAAATTTATTCCATAAATTTCATTATTTGCGATCTATTGCGCAATCGTTTTCCTTTGTCCAGCCGTGAGCCCGCAGAAGAGTGAAGCCCGTGAAGTTATGGGTGGGGCTGCAATCGGTGGTTCACCGTGACGTAACTTGAGAAAAGTTACCCCTACCTCACGTTCAAGAAAGCGGGGGGAGGCAAGCTTTTTCGAAGCGACATTGGGAGCCATCTTTAAATCACCTTGACCAACTTGATTGTCTAGGATGTGAAAATTAATAAAATCTGAATTCTGGTGTCGCGTTTTGATTTAGAAGAGATAATTATAATTGGGGCATTCATTTAGAGTGTATAATGTCCTCTTGGTTGATAACTTACGGATGGAGAAAGAATACTTCGTTATATCTGCGTGTAAAATTATCAGGGGCCATCTGGTTAGTGTGAAGACACCTCATTGATGCGGCAGTTTACCCCAGAGTAAAGGGCGTAACAGGAAAATCTTTAATTAATTACAGGAGATCCTACGAAAAATAATCGCACGGATGTGTCTCATTCACATCAGGTGAATACTGGTCACCTACTGGTCGCACTATTTGACCTTAAGTGGGCCGTGGATAGGCCATATGCATATATTAACTGCCTTCTTGTAAAAAGCACTGCCAAGGGTGCAGCTTCTCATTCGCGACTCTCAGCTCACGGAGGGCGAGGCTATATTTAGCTGAGCTGGTAGTAATTCTTTCTTTAGTGATTTGAAACCTAAAATTTAAACGCAGGAGACTAATTCGTGTGAACACTACATACAGTTGACGTACGTGACGATATTAATTAAACATTTAAACCGCGTCGAGTCGCGAACGCTTTGTTCGACTCGTAAAATTATCATTATTATTACTACACCATGACCGGTTCGGGTAGTAATAAGCGAATAGTGGTTGAGAGGTACAAGATAATTCGATATTGAACCGCGGACTATAAGATACTAAACCGAAATCGTGGCCGGACACACGCGCTGAACGCAATCGAACGTATTGTGGAAATAAAATAGTGACGTGTGCTGTGCTTAGGAAAGTGCAAGTGACATCATCAATCGAGTACCATGGATTTCCGTCTTGATGGTGAAATGGAGCTACCAGTGATCGCTTTGGTGCAATGGATTAGTACTAAAACCCGACATGGACAACCCCATCTGACCAAGGTGTCAGCAGAGGATAGAGGATCAGTACCTTTCAAACTAAATGGCATGGCTAGAAGGGACGGGAATTCTTTGTCATAAACTGTGGCTATAACGTTAGGGATGTAACCTTATTTGTATGTGGAAGTGCCAAAGATGAGCACGTAGTATTATTTTTCTTCTTTTTCTTTATTAATAACAGGTCTGAGAGATTTTAATTGTAAATAGGGGAAATATTTATTCTGAGAGATTTGTATGCGGGAGAAGGTTAATTTATTTTCTTCATTTGGGAAACTCGTAGTTAGTTAACGTGTCATAAGACCAGTAGTTTAGTAGTTTCAGGGATTGATAATTTAAGTCAGGTTTAGTTAATCCAGTATTGATAATTGCATGAGTTGTAAGTATTTTAAGTTAAACTACGTGAGATGTTCCAGAATTCCGAGAGATATCCACAGGACTGATACCCCAACACCTCCATTGAAATATTTAGTTAGGGAGTGTTTCAATTTAAGTTGGGTCGTTTTGATGAGTTTAATTATAAATTAATTACAATTTAATCATGAGTTGATTACCGTGTGACAACTGAATTATGGTTTAATTATGAGTTAATTACCGTGTGAATATTTAATCATGAGTTGATTACCGTGTGACATTTGAATTATGGTTTAACTATGAGGTGATTACTGTGTGAATATTTAATTATGAGTTGATTACCGTGTGACAATTGAATTATGGTTTAAGTATGAGTTGATTACCGTGTGACAATCTAACTAAAATTAGTTGAGTTAATTATGGTGTGAATACTTTATTACGTTGTAATTATGAGGAATTTACCGTGTGATGGTTTGATATCATTTAATTACCAGGTAAATCACGTAAGAAATTCAGTGGACAGCTGAAACCAATAATAATAATAATAATAATAATAATAATAATAATAATAATAATAATAATAATAATAATAATAATAATAATCATGGTTTCGGCCATGATAAAATTACGTGTTGAATTTAAGTTCCTTTATTTACGGAACGAGGTGTCTTTAACGAGATGGTTTGCTTGTCCGTGCAAGGCGAAGCTAATGACCGACCGTAGAAAGGGTAGGGGGAATGCCCGACCTTGCGAAAGATGTGTTTTTGTGCGTGTTCGCCTCTAAAGGTAGGGAATTCTGGGCTGTGAAGTAAAGCCTGACTAAATATCGCTACTAGTTGGAAATATTCAACACGGCAGAATAATATATTTGCTAATAAGCGACACGGTAATGGGTACTGATATTTGTCATATTATTATTATTATTATTATTATTATTCATTTGTGTATAAATTACCTAGGGTTTTCAATGCCACATGTTCATCTCTGGGGTCATCAGATCAGTCCTGGACTTGGGCATTGGTATTCCACAATGGTGGGATGATGGATGTATGCCACACGTGATTCTTGTACATAATATGTGACTATTTATGATGCTTCGTGTAATATGTAACGAATGTAATTAGCGTCGGCGGTGGCTTTATCCCATCGGCACGGCGAATTATGTATTCCAGTGAGGGTTCGGTTCAAACCTGGGTGTTCGACCCATGTCAGTATTCTGTTGGGGAAATAACTCGTGTGCTTTTGAAGTAGGCATCACTCAGACTTGCTGTGTGAGTGTCAATGTCATTTGTCCAATAATATGGGATAGATTCAGTGTTTATGATAAATGTTTCCATTCACGTTACGTCAAGGCATCTCGCATCACGATAGATAGTACTCGAACCTATCACACAAGACTAAAAGTCAATAAATAATCCACAACAGATGTAAAATCGATTATGTACTTTATTTGTGTATATATGTTTCATTTCCATATAATCATCAGGATTTTAATAAACCGAATGAATTAATAGAAACTGCATAGGAATGTTTTCTCATTATGGTTAAGTATGCCCCGTTTCTCATACCTTGTATGCCGCTAAGATAATTTAAGTTGAGCGCTTATTCGTTTTTTATGCTTTAACGCCCTGTATATTTCTCGCCGGAGCAATTTAGGGTTGGGGCGGGTACAATATGTACCACTGCGGTTAAAGTGAAGGCCATCTGAGCGCAGATCCCTATCTCCTATCCACCCATTAGGATTTAGAAATTTCACACACAGTTTCCCACGTGGCCACTCCATAGTCTAATTTAAATCCCCAATCACCTTCCAGCTCGCACCAATTCACGGACCTAAACACAGATCAAAAACATTTCACATCGAAAACAGAAATAAATATCTAAACATAAAAGTGGAATTAGAAGTACACACCCTAATGACAAGCAACCATACCAACCTTTACGACCACATACATCTGGAAAGTATTCCCCCTCTTCGCGCAACTAAATTAATTCAAATATTGAAATAACATTTCCGGCGCTAAATACCAATACGTCTAGAATGTGGGTCAGGTTACTATTATCTGTACTAAATTCTGTGAATTTAGGCAGCGACTCGAGGAACAACACCGTTAAGTAGGTTGTTATTAATTACTGAAGAGAAATTCATACAGGTAACTCTTTAATTCATAGCTACACATGTATTACTCACAAAGTCTTTAAATGTATTGTAATATTTCAATGTATGCTAATACAAATAAACCACAGCCAATTAGCATTCTCCCTGTCTTAACTGAGCAAAGAGGTACCCATTTACCCTCACCCGTTCCCCTCTCCCACAGACAAGTAAACAGACTCAGTCCGACAGATGGCGCGGCAGGTGCTGGTTAAGGTAAATGCATACAGACAACTTTCTTTAAGTTACAAAAGTGCCAATTATAAATTAAAATTACAAATTACAATTATTAATTGTCTCACTTGCTTCAATATCACCATTTCACAATCACTGACAAGTTTATACAATATAAATTTATTTGTACATAGTATATGTGGATCGAATAAAGGGGATCTGATAGAATCTGAAGGTGATCTTCTAGAATGAAATTCATATAAATGTTATTGTTTACAGCTATAGTACACTGTACTAAGTATTTCAATTCCTGCATAAAAATATTTTGTCAGCGATAATAAAATCTGTAGCAAAGAATAAATGCTTAGAAAAAGATAGGATGGCACGGAGCAGTGGTCGTGGTGGTGGTGATTGTTGTTTTAAGAGGAATTACAACAAGGTAATCTTCCTCTATGAAAAAATTAGTGGAAAAGAAACTTACAATCAAAGAAGATTATAAATTCAACAAAGAAATTTGGAAACGCAGTACAAAATAAAACAAAAATTATTGAATTAGGCCTAAAAATTACTATACAAGCAAAAGGGAACGTGCGTTCCCTCAGTAGCAGTACACTTGTAATTTGCACACCCTTGATTGATCCACTGTCGCACGTAAAGCTGATGACGAAATCAGCAATAGTCGCGTCATCGGCTAGTATTCGTTCAAGTATTTCTTGCAGGCCAAGGCTCCGTGTTAGGCCAGAGAGATCGGCGCACTCTGTGAGGATGTGGGCCACGGTGAAGTCGGCGCCACAAGAACACAATGGGGTGTCTTCAGTCTTTTGAAGATGAGTGCGTGACCTATCCTCAGCCTACACAATACCATGGCCTCCCTCCGTGAAGGCCGGAAAGAGGACCGCCACACGTTAGTTGTCTTCCTAACTGCTCTCAGCTTCATGGGAGTTCGGATAGGTAGCCACTCCGATTCCCAGGACGCGCAGAGAGTTCGACGTAGCTGAGAACAAATATCTTTAGCAGGTACATTTATAGGTCTTGGAGATAAAAGTACCGCTTCCTTTGCAGATTCATACACAAGTTCGTTTCGCTCAATCCCAACGTGGCTTGGAAGCCACGCGAAAGTAATTCTAGTGCCAGCATCACTTAACCTGCCTAGAAGGTCATGAATCTGCAGGACCAGTGGTTGCTGCGAAAAACAGGTTTCAGTGGACTGCGGAGAACTTAACGAGTTAGTGCATATAAGAAAGTGGTTTCTTCCGTCAACCAGTGCAAACTGCAGAGCTTGTAAGGTGGCGTACAGCTCCGCAGTATACACGCTACATACACTAGAAAGCGTGATCCTCGTGCTCACATCCTATTTTAAACAGTGAAGGTACGTTTTGCGGCCGGATATTTGTGAACGAAGTCCTTGAAATACTTCCGATAAACGGAGAAATACGTGTTCACCTTGAGTCCACGAAGATCTAGACATATATCCGGTCGTGGAACTACCTCGGTGGTATTGGGTACCAAATATGCATTAATAGCTTGGATATACGGCATTTCACGAATTTTGGTAGTATACATGAGGAGTAACTGCTGCCTCCTTATTCGTAAAGATGGAACTCCCGCTTCAGCGAGCAGGCTGGGAATGGGGTTATTACGGAAACCTCGCGTTGCCAGCCTAACTCCACAATGGTGAATACTGTCTAAAAGACACAGCTTAGATTTTGATGCTGAGCCATAAGCCGCACTTCCATAGTCAACTCGGGAGAGGACCGTTGCTGTGTAAAAACATAGCAGCACCGCATGGTCAGTCTCCCCCCACCCCCACCCGAAGTTCAGCTGAGAAACTTAATCATGTTAAGTCTCTTCATGCAAGCAAACTTTAACTGAGGGATGTGAGGCTGCCACGTCTCTTATCAACCTGGAGACCCAGGAATCTGTAGGTGTCTATCACTAATAAAACACTTTTTCTCAAGTGGAGCTCTGGCTCAGGATGCACAATCCGACGTCGACAGAAGTGTACAACTGAGGTTTTCACCGCTGAAAATCGAAAACCATGTTGCAAGACTTATGTCGACTCGGATAATAGCTTGCTGTAGCTGTCTCTCTGCAAATGCCACCCTTCCGGATCTGTGTGTAGAGCTAAATCGTCTACATACAGCAATTGAACGATTACGGGCAACTATGCCGTTGATGGCGATTGCGAACAGCGTGACACTCAGACCGATCCCTGAGGGACTCCATTTTCCTGTATGTAATATTGAGATAAAGCAATCCCTACTCGGAATCGAATGAGCCGGAGGGACATGAAGTTCTCAATAATCGTTGGCAAATTTCCCCGAAATCCCCACTGGTGTAGTGTGGAGAGAATTCCATATCACCAGGTAGTATCGTAAGCTTTCTCCAGGTCGAAAAACACGGCGACTAGGTGTTCATTCCGGAGAAAGGCCTTCTGAATGACACTTTCCAGTCTGACCAGATGGTCAGTGGCAGACCGATGAGAGCAGAAACCACTCTGATGGTTACACAAGAAACCTTCCTTTTCCATGGCCCACACAAGACGTCGATTAACCATCCTTTCAAATATCTTACAAAGGCCATTTGTAAGCCGTATTGGCCTATAACTATCCTGTAGTTTTGGATCCTTACATGGCTTGGGAATTGGTATCAAAATTCCCTCACGCCATTGAGATGAAAATGCTCCCTCACTCCATATTCTGTTGAATAGGGTGAGTATATATTTGAGACATCTGCCACTCAAACGCTTAAGCATTTGATTGTGGATATTTTCTGGTCCAGGGGCAGTGTCTCTGCATAGCGCGCTCCGAAACTCCCACTCCTTGAAAAGCACGTTGTAGGGATGCGAAGCTCTAGAGGCAAAAGAGAAGTGGTATGCCTCTGCTTCGCGCAAAATTTGTAGAAATGTAGGGTCGTGTCTCCCAGAGCTGGACATATCTGCGAAATGTGACACGATGTGGTCGTCAATGACTATATCTCCATTAAAGGAGATGCCGGGGACTGAGGGCACATTCTGTACTCCGACAATACGGCGGAGTTTTGTCCACATTTTTGATGACGGAATATGTGCAGTCATGGAAGACACATATTTTGCCCATGTAGCTTTCTTACTTTCCCGAATCAAAGATACTCGCGCAGTCGCTGAAATTTGATGATTGGCCAAAAAGCATGTAAACTGGACTCAGTCCGACAGTTGGCGCGGCAGGACCCGGTTAAGGTAATTACATACAAAAAACTTTCTTTAAGTTACAAAAGTACCAACAATGGGCTTACAATTATAAATTTTCTCACTTACTTCAATATCACCATTTCAAAATCATTGGGAAGTTTATACAATGTAAACTTATTTTTAAATAGTATATTTGGATCGATTAGAGGGGATTTGATAGAATCTGAAGGTGTTCTTCTAGAACGAAATTCATATAGCTGTCATTGTGTAGAGCTATTGTACTTTGTACTAAGTATTTCAATTCCTACTGTATATAAAAAAATATATTTTATTGGCGATGGTAAAAATTGTAGCAGAGATGAAAATCTTAGCTGAGGATAGGATGGCACGGAGCACTGCAAACTTTATTTACATTAAAAATTACTTACGGTACATTAATAAACATGGAGTTCACAATACATTTTTGAATCTTTCTTACGGGTAGTGAAATGAGTTATTTGTTCGTTTCCGTGACATTTCGGTCTGTGTTTTATTTGTAGTATATGTATTTTGTTGTTGTTACTTCATATATGTCGTTTGGGACACCCTAAAATGCTTGCAGGACTTGGATGATTTCTGACAGCGGGTATGTTTGTTGTGTTAATAGAAGAAACGAGACTACAAACTGGACAAAGATGGCGTGAAGTCTCATATTTAAATTTTCCGTCCCGGAATTACTAGATGCTTTTGCAGATAACATATTTCAATAGTATATGAAGTTGATGGAGTACGTGTATGGAGAAGATGTAATCTCTCCTTGTTGTCGATTACCATGTAGCTCGCACAAGAAGCAAGAATAAGAACCTATTATATATTACTGGATAAGACATTGGACTCAACAGAGGCTCCTTTATTTGCCGAAAACGAATATAGTGGCAATTGTATATTTGTGTACCGTCCGAAGAAATTATTTTTAATGACAAAAACTGCTGAATGAAACATAAATATTCAAAGATTATTAAGCTATGAAGAAGATGGCATTCGTGTTCTTACCTTGTTAAAAGAACACCAATATCAAAATGGTGTGGATGCTTTTCTTCTTTTGGTTTTATCTTCTCACACCATTCGCAGAAAGTAGAAAGCGTTTTCGGTGCATCACCGCTGATCTGCAAATCTAACTGAAATATTAAAATTTCAGGTTTAATTACTATTCATCACCACAATCATAAACAGTACATCTAATTGGGATGAGAAACATACGGTTATTCTCCATTTAAGAGCTACCGTATAGTTTATGAACGCTAAACACCAGGAGAATCCGATTTTATTATTATTATTCAGTCATTAATAATAATAATAACAATAATAATAATAATAAAAATAATAAACATATTAATGGAAACTGCATTTAGATTATGTCAGAATACCTACAAATCTAAGTGACTCTCCTACTAGGCCAAATTCAAGCACTACAGCACGATAGTCAAATCTGAATGTTTATATGCAGCTGAGACAATAGTCACGAAGGGACTCTCAGATTTGGAAAAGATAGGAGGTTCCTTAGAAAGATTCTTGGACCCAGAAATTCATCAGACAAGTTTACGTTTCGCATGAGACCAAACCGAGAACTATACCCACAATTTGAAAACATCACCATCACAGTGAAAAAGAGGAGATTGACGTTCTACGGACATATTAGATGGATGAGATCAGAAAGATTCGCCAACAGGATCCTCACCTTTCAGGAGAACAGCAAGACACAAGTCCCATGGTAAAAGAAGTCCACCGAGATTTAGAAAAATGTGGGATCACTGCAGAAGTTATAACAAACAGAAAAATCTTCAGGCAGAGAATTGCGAAGGTGAAGGACCTAGCTGACGAGAAAACGAGGAAGAATAGAGTATTCTTGGCAGAAGAACGAGCACGAGCACGCCAACGGATGAAGGCATACTGGCGAAAAAGGAAGGAGAAAGAACTTGAGGTAGCAATGGAAGTTGCGTAATCGCAGCCCATAGATAACTGAAACGATTACGTGAGAAAAACGCTAGAGAGAAGAAAACTAGTAATAACAATATCGCCGAGATCATCATCCATATTTTCCTCAGAGCCACTTTTACTCCATCATATTTCAGGCTTGGATCCGTTATATTCGCTGTCCTTAACTATGATCACCGCAGTCTAGATCTTCCTACTTGCATTCCACTCTTTCTTCATCGTTTGCTTTCTCCTTTCATTTCTAAGATTCTCTAGTCTGTCCAAACACTAAATATAACAGAACATATGTACATATCTGTTAAATAAACCTGTTATTAATCAAATGAAATGTTTCGTTCTACAAAGACACCCTCAGATTCTATTAAATCACTTTTAACGCTGCGTGCATATGTACAATAGTTTATGTTGAGTAAAGTTGTCAATGATTGTAAATTGGTGAAATTATGAACATCTTTGACAAATTATTATGAATACAGAAGTCCGTTATTTGATAGAATCCTAAGGATCCTAAGTTAATCACATAGAAGGAGAGGTTGAATATGAATTAAACTACATATGCTGAAAGACCATGCACCTTTATTGAACTGTTTGCAATATGGGTTGAAAGAGACAATGCAATTACAATTTACAGGGGGAATTTTGGCGCCAGGTTAGCAGGGTATCGGACTCCCATGGCAGCAGTGCATGCCCTTATGCGGCTCGGAATGGTGTCAAACACCCTTTGGATCCTCTTCTGAGGCATGTTCGTCCACACTTGTTGCAGCTGTCCCTCCAGATCCCGCAGGTTGGTACTGAGACGGAGTCCCCTTCCAGTGTCATCCCACACGTGTTCACTGGAGTACCTCAACATTCTCTAGGCAATCCATAGACACATGTACTTTGTGTGGACGTGTATTATCTTTGGAACACTGCCCCAGAGTGCTGTGCCATAAGGAGTAAGACGTGAAGGCGCAAAGTGTCTTTGACGTATCGCTGTTTCGTCAAAGTCTCCCCAAGCAATATTAGAGGTGACCTGAACGCATATCCTATAACTCCCCACACCATGATGCCAGGAATTTCACCTGTGTGTCATTCCATCATACGGGTAGGATCTTCCCTCTGCCCTCGACGCCGTCAAACCCGCACACTATGGTCATCGGAGATTGTGGAGAAGCGGGACTCATCACTGAACATGATGCGACGCTAGTCGTCCTTTGTCCATGCCTTCCGAGCAAGGCACCATTCCAAACGCAGGCGTTGGTATTCTGGTGTCAATGGCAAGCGACGCATGGGGCGGTAGGACCCCAATCCGATGGATGCGAGTCGTCGAGACACTGTGGGGGGAACTCACAGGATGTTGTAGAATCTTCAGTACATGTTCGTGAATGGCGGGTGGCGAAGTTAATTGATCCTTCAAAGCTTGGAGCACCATACGATGGTTCTCCCTCGGGGTGGTGTTTCTTGGTCGACTTGAACCGGCGCGACGTGATTGTGTGTCTTTATGTACCCAGTGAGTCCAACATCGGACCACTGTGACATCTAAATGGCCCACATGCCACGCAATTGCACGATACGACTAACCAGCCTCATGCAGTCCCTCAACGCGGCCTCTGGCACATGCCCTCAGTTGGTGAATAGACTGTCCATGTGCCTGCGAGGCATCTCAGGTGCTTCGTACTGTACGTAGTCCTCTCTGCACGTCTTGCTTAACTGTCTGACTCACAGCAGTTGACTGGTAACCACTTATCAACAACAGGACGGTGCCATCACGAATGCACCCTGGTGGGCGTTCTACACATTACAGATAGTTGTAAATCTAATAATTTACCCACACATCAATGGTATACATGTATACCTAAGTGGGATAATATTGGGCCACTCCTTCTGGGTGCTTAATATTTTCTGCCAGGCAGTGTAAATTCTCTGTTATTTTCTCTAATTTTAGTGTTCAGGATTAGTGTAATGAGTGTTATCAGTGAGTGATGCAATGATAGTTCTGGTGTACAAAGGAAAAGGTGACAAGAAAGCGGATAATTACAGGTCAGTCAGATTCACGCTTCGAGTGAAGTTGAACTTACAGAAATTCAGCAAGATGTAGCGGATATTGTAGATTAAGGAGGTAAAATGGACTATATTGGTATTGACCAATCTAAGGCTTTTGATAGGGTAGATCGTGGGAGAATACTGACGAAAATTGTGGCTATTAGACTAGACTAAAAAAATGATTCAATGGGTGGCTAAATTTCAAAAAACAGAACTCACAGAATAAGAGAAGTTGAAAAATTACTTCAGTACGCTCTCCTGACCAATCTTCCACTCATTAAGGTTATTTGTCAAAACCTGTTACATATTTCTGTGCTATATATTCATCCTTTCTGTACTTAGCATCTTCAAACCTGCGTATAACAACTCCATTAATCTCTATGTAGTTGGGTATCCTTTGTCTGCATTTGACTCTTACCAGGTAATGATCACTATCTCCATCCGCGCCTCAACAACTATCCACTTCCAGGACACCTGAAGCATGCCGTCTATCTATAAGCACATGATCAATTTGGTTTTGCATAGGCATATACCATTATCATTCGAAACCTCATTCAAAATCTCCTTACCAGGTGTTTTCCTGTAAGCAATTTTTCTTCCTACTTGGGCGTCGAAGTCCTCATCCCATAACCACTTTAACATCATGCTTTGCCAATAGTGCTAATTCTTGTTCCAGTTGTTAATAATGTTAAGGTTTTATCCGTGGTAGTCCGAGGTGAAAGAAGGTGCGGGCTTGAATAGGTCTCAACTACAAAATTAAAGTTAATTTAAAACCTTAACAAAGGTTATATTTTCTTTTCAAAATCAACAAATAACATATAACAACATTTAACAATTTCCACTAGGTGAAATAACAACGAAAGGCAGGTACCAAATAATTTTACCCGTTCAGGGATTTTTACAAGGTTTTGGGCTTCGAGCCCCACAGTCACAATCCTTGAGCTATTAGCCCAACTTTACCAAGTTACAAAATTGAACAAAGGGTTAGAAAACCCCGTCATGCCAAGGAGCACTTGCTCCTAATTACAGTATTAAGCCTCCTAGAGGCACACAGAGATCAAATTTAGGAAAGAGCACACCTGCTCTCAATAGTTCAAGCCTATCAGGAGGCCATAAGCAGACCTTACACTCAACTGCACTTAAGGCATACTTATAAACAGGGGCAACTTGTACCCATTCTACTGGGCTTAAAAGGAAAAAAATAATAGATTGATTTAAACGGCCCTAAATACAAGGGGAATGGAGGCGAGAACTTGCACTCCAAAATACACTTATTAAAACCTAAGAGGCACTAGGCCGATAATACAGGGGCTAATCCCAATCTATGGAGGTGACTCGTATGATGAAACTTAACACATTAAGGAAGCGTAGAAACGGTTATGAAAACGTAGTCACCTCAATTTCAAGATGAAGGGGAGCTCGAGAGGGTAAAGCACTCTCTATCCCCGCTTTACAGTAAAAGAGATTTCTAGTTTTTACATAGACTGAAAAAGAATTTACATTTTAAAGTGGTAGGTTACATATTAAAGGTTTCGAACTCTCCTCGAGAGTTAAACTGCTGAGCTAGCACGAAATAAAGATGTTAAAAGGCCATTACCTTGTTGAAGATCTGCTGTCTGAAGAACGAGGCGCTTCCCGCCCCCTGCTACATATTCACACACTGAGTTAGATGTTATACTAGTGGCCCTGAGACAAGAAAATCAGCAGTTTTTATACCCTCGTGGAAAATTCGAGACCTTTGCAGAATGAGTAGACACACCCCCTCAACTTTATTGGATAGCTTAGGGCTGTACCTCCGTATCCTCTGTTTCCACAGCCATAGAACAAGTTGTGTGCCCCAGTTTCAAGTATTACACGTCCATTCGATTTTACCTCTTGTATTGCTACCACCATATCGAAGAAGATATACATGATTGGCTGAGAATTAATTAAAGAAATTCGGGATTGGCTAAGTTCAAACCTGGTGGAAGGAAGAATTAATATTGCCAACCCGAGAATCAAAGAACAAAATTTAATAAAGACAACCACTTTTGAATACAAAATTTCTTCAAGAATTTTCATTCCTTTGAACCAGAGTGCATGATCATAGTATTTTGTAGAGACATCTGTTAGAGAATGTCCACACTTCTTGATTAATGAAACAAAAGCAAATGGAAAACACACAGAGACTTCTTCTAATAAACAGTAGAGTTAGTTCGGTTTTTAAAGTTCAGGGTTTCTCCTGTAGATTAAATTGGCGCAAGATTTGAACTTGCGTCGTAGAGGTGTACCGCCCGGTACAAATAAAATAAATTTCTTCCTTCTATTCTGGATCTTTGGTGGTGCATATGCACATATGAAAGATAGATTGAAGATGCGGGATTTTTCTCGTAGAATATAAATTGTGTCATTAACGGGCTTAAAGTTCAGTACGGCATTATTATATGCTTTATCAAGAGCCCTGTACCTCCGTATCCTCTGTTTCCACAGCCATAGAACAAGTTGTGTGCCCCAGTTTCAAGTATTACACGTCCATTCGATTTTACCTCTTGTATTGCTACCACCATCACATTATGTTTCTTCATTTCGTTCTTCAGAATCAGTAATCCTCCAGGTTTACCCACTGTTCCTACATTCCGTGTCACGAAATACCGATTCATGTCCCGTTTACGTTGCCAGGGTCATTTATCCGTTACGTCCGTCCGATTTCCTTTATCCTTTGGTTCCTAACAAGTGCTTTTTCCGGGTTAGAGGTGTTGACCCCTACGTTCAACCCCCAACCTGGAGGACTACACAACTCTTGGTTTCGTCATAAAATCCTTGTAATCGTGCTATGATGTCATCAGGCAACAACCATGTCTCAGAAATTCTCATACATGCCTGCGTGGTACATGATTATACTCCAGAAGAATAAGGATAGAAAATCTCCAGAATGAGTAAATTAGACGTAAGTACATGGATATGATTAATGGAAAGTTCCAAACACTACACAATAAAAAGGTTCAGGAAATATAAAGAGAATGGGTGTCATGTAGGTATGCTGTACTAGAAACATCAAGGGAATGCCTTGGGCACAATTGGGTGTAAAGATGGGGGGAAAGTGAACACCTTGGTTGAATGATGAAGCTTGTAAACGTAAAAGGAGGGCGTATCACAAATGGATCTACAGAAGAACTATTCCGGACAGGGAGTTGTATGTAGATGAAAGAAAAGGAGCCAAAAATATACCTGTTGACAGTAACGAGGAATCTGAGAAATAGTGGGTAAAAGGGAATGGATAGTGTTTTGGGTATACCAGGCGAACCAATAATAGACCCAGGGAATGGCTGGACAGGAGGAAGAATATTTATACGTTCTTCTCAATGTAAAATGAAATAATTGTTGACGTCGCGAACAACAACCGAGATCGTGGGGAGGACAATGATGTTAGGGAAATAATTACGCTTGGGAAATGTAAATGATGGTAAATAAACTCCATTGTCATAAAGCAGCGGGGATAGATTAAATTAGGGCTGTAATGGTGAAATATAGTGGGAAGGCAGGGGTGAAATTACTTCATGGAATAATGAGATTAGCATGGAATGTTAGTAAGGTACCTTCTGATTGGACAAAAATAGTAATTGCACCTATCTATAAGCAAGAAAACAGCAAGGATTACAACAAATATCGGGGTATTTCTTCGACTAGTGTACCAGGCAAGGTCTTCACTGGCAGTTTGGAAGTAATAGTGCGATCTGTGGTTGAGAATACGTAGGAAGAAATCCAGTGTGTTTTCAGACCACAGAAGGGTTGTCGGGATCAGATTTTCAGTATGCGCCAGGTAATTGAAAAATGTTACGAGCGGAATATACAGTAATGTTTTATGTTTCGTAGATCTAGAGAAGTCATATGCCAGAGCAGCGAGGGACTATGGGATTAAGGACAGATTATTAAAATCAGTCAAAGACATACAGTTGAGTTGTGGTGCGAACTGATGCTTGAATGAGCTCTTGGTCATGGTACTTCCAAGGGTAAGACAAGGCTGTAATATTTCAAAGTTGTTGTTCATAGTTTACTCGCATTACATACTGAAAGATAAAAAATGGCAAGGTGGGATTCAGTTAGGTGGAAATGTAGTAAGCAGTTCGACGTACAAAGATGACTTGGTTTTAATGACATATTATGCTGAAAGGCTGCTCCAAAGAAAGACTGTTGCACACAGGGAGTTGTACCTATATAAAAGAAAAAAAGAGCGAAATGAAACCAAAAAGTCTGGGAAGATCGGCATGGAAAACGTTCTGGACAGTTGAAAACTCTGAGAAAAAGAGGCGAAAAAGGAAATTAATAGTGTTTCGTGCATATCAGGTGGACTTAGTGTGGTATTGAAAATAGGTGTAATGAGTATGAGATGAAAATTAGCCTTTCCAAGACTAAAGTGATATCAGTAGGTAAGAAAACTAAGAGAATTGAATGTCAGGTTAGGAATAAAAATCTAGAAGAGGTAAGTTATTTCAAGTATTTAGGATTTGTGTTCTCTCCGGCTAGTAGTACAGTGATATTGAATCAAGGTGCAGTAAAGCTAAGGCAGTATTCTGTAAGGTGGAAGTCAGCTCCCGTACGAAACTACTTTTATACCGGTCAGTTTTTAGACCAACTTTGATTTATGGGAGTGAAATCTGGGTGTACTCAGAATATCTTGTTCATAAATTAGAAATAACAGACATTAAATTAGCGAGAATGATTGCTGGTACAAACAGGTGGGAACAATTGGAAGAGGATACACTGAATGAGCAGTTAAAGGCTGAATTGAGATTCCAGTTGTCAAAACTCAGCTTGTACAGTGCAATAGCTTATTGAAAGGAGGTTTGTTATTTTTCAAATTCATAATTATAACTTAATAGTAAATGTTAAAGATGCTAAATTGGCTATTAAAGCAGACTATAAATTAATACAACCCAAATAATGCGTTGAGAGAATTAAGCAGTATAGCGAAACTTTCTCATTGCCAGTAACCTCCTTTCTCGGGAGCTTCATGTACTGAGGCAAGAATCTGTCGATGGCAACTGAGACATCATATACAATTCAGCTGAACGTGGTCTAAATCCGTAAAAATCTGCATTTTCTTATTGGATATTTTATATTCCGTAATAAATCAGGGCAATGACAATTTTGTTCTCTGCAGATATTGGCAACCATATATTAGAACCATGCTCGTGTAGGTTAGGATGCACAAGTAGTTCTAATAGTTCTCATGTAGCATGTATGAATGCGGTATGAATTCTTGAAATTAATATCGCCGTAATTCAAAAAGGTAATCGGTCTTTTTTCATACTTTCTATATATCTTCTCATCTCTCGTATTTTGCCTACTAATACAACATCATCCACGTTTTCTATGTTAATGAAGATAGCCCTCAGCTAAACGACCTCTAGAGCGGGGCTAAATTTAGTCCGGCTCATACTCGAACTAATTCAAAAAGCCGGTGGTAGTGGTGGTGGCGATTTTTGTTTTAAGAGGAAGTACAACTAGGTAATCATCCTCACTGAACAAATTAGTGGAAAAGGAAAAAATATTCAACGAAGGACCATCTGTGAATAAGAAAGGCGTTCATTTGCTCTTGGTACATAGTTGATACCACCTTTGCTCGACTGTCCACAACTATAAATGTCATACCTAGGAACTAGCCCCAGAACATTCACTAGTAAGTCCTTCTTCTTCTTCTTCTTCCTCTTCTCAAAAGTTCCGTACCAGGTCGCTGTGATGTTGGAAATCAGTCTGTTCTGCTGTTAGAATTTACTGTCCAGCGTTAACTCTTATTATCACTTCATTTGTCCTTTTAGCCTTCCGTAGAATAAAAGTAATTATCTTGTAATCACATTCCTAATGTTTCCATAATGGCCTGGTGCTGGTGTTTCGAGTTGACACCTTATATGCGACATACTATGACCGTTCATCACATCACTGGAAGCATATTAGGACATTGTACAGTTCAAACATGCCTTTTCCGCGCTCTTATGCTTTAATTAGTGCCCAAGTTAGCGCACGTTCACCCTTCCCGGGATACGAGTCGCGCGCTGTCCGTTCCATGGGCCAGACTCTATTTACGCGCACTTGCTCTAACGAGTCATTCTTTCGCCTGCGGGAAAAGCGCTCTCAGGCAGGCGTGACAGAGGAGAGAATACCCACGCTGCTAAGTAGGTCACAAACATTGCTTTCAACCCTGGAAAATGTCACTTCTTCGCTCTTTCTCCCGCGAAAACACCACTACCAATCCACAAGACATCAACTGTTTCAAAAGGATTAATTGCAGAAATCAGGTAATACTTGACGGATTTCCAAGAATAAAGGCTCGTAATAACCGGCTAGATTAATGCAGATTCATCACGCCAAGAAGTGTTGTATATAATGGAAATGTAACCAAGTACGCAGTAAACAAGCATCCTAACCGGTGTTTGTCAGATGGTGAAAAGACATTGCGGGAGCAAAATCAGAAGCTCCGCAAGTTCAGCCCCTCCCACACGAAGCCACCAAAGGGGAGATTACGTCAAAATGCACGACGCGACGGTAATGAGAATCGATCAGTGGAAACTGGAGTGAAAGGGCTTCAATTTGATATCTCAACCAATGATGTAAATTGCCGATTAGTGGAGTGAATTTTCATAAGGTATAACACGGTTTCCCTATTTAAGAAGACCGATTCAGAACAGTAAGGCACTTCAATATTTCCAGTCGCAGTGTGAAGTTGCGTAAGTCGTGAGTGATTCTTCAACAAGTCTTTGCTATAAAATGTTTGATAATTCAGCAGAGATTCGTTGGTGTCTACAAGTTTTGTAATAATAATAATAATAATAATAATAATAATAATAATAGTAACAATGATACAATTTTACGTAAATGTGTGGAGGTATTCGTATCCTCTGAGGACGTGACGATGAATATTTATGTAAGGTGTGAAACCATAGAATAAAATTATACGGGAGCAATTCGAGTGTGACTTAAACGCTAGTAGGCGACGCCTCAGTAGAAATCTGTATCTTCTTCTTCTTCTTCTTCTTCTTCATAGTACCGTATCAGGTCCCCCTGACGTTGGCGATCACTGTGGCGAATGCAGAACGATCTCTTGCTAGGTGGAAAAGTCTTTCAGCACTGTGAATTCCAGTCCATTCTTTGATGTTTCCAAGCCATGATGTTCGCCTCCTCCCGACACCTCTTCGACCCTGTATTTTGCCTTGTACAATCCGCTGTAAGATGAGGTAACTGTCATTCCTAAGGATGTGGCCAAGGTAAGAGATCTTCCGGAATTTTACTGTTTGAACGAGTTCCCGACTTGCTCTTACCCTTCTGAGTACTTCTTGGTTCGTTAGTCGTGCAACCCACGAAATCCTCAGCATCCTACGGTGGATCCACATTTCAAAGGCTTCCAAGCGTTTCACTGATATGTTCTTGAGAGTCCATGTTTCCACACCATATAGCAAGGCTGACCATATATAGCATTTGACCATCCTCTGTCTAAGTTTTAAATTTAAGTAGTCATTGCAAAAGAAAGATTTAATTTTTGTAAATATTTTTCGTGCTATTGTTATCCTCTGTTTCACTTCTTTCTCGGGATCAAGTTGTTCAGTGACAATGGCACCCAGAAATTTAAAAGTGGTTACTCTCTCAATCTGTCGGTTGTTTAGTTGTAAGATTGCCTCAGCATTGGCACGTCTGCTGAAGATCATGAACTTGGTCTTGTTTACATTTATTTTTAGTCCCATGCCCTCACTTACTGCACTGATATTATTGAGCAGGAGTTGGAGACCTTCAAAATTGTCACACAGGATGACTGTATCATCCGCATATCTTATGTTGTTAATTATGCCGCCATTTACTTTTATTCCATATTGTTGATTTTCTAAAGCTGTTTTGAAAATTTTATCCGAGTAAAGGTTGAATAACAATGGAGACAAAACACAACCTTGTCTAACTCCTCTTTGGATGGCTATCTCGTTTGTAGTTTGATTTCCGATTCGGACAACGGCCTTTTGTCTCCATTAAAGGTTTTAAATAATGCGGATATCTTTGCTGTCAACTCCTATATCTTTTAGGAGTTCTACAAGTTTTGGATGTTGAACTCTGTCAAATGCCTTTTCAAAATCAATGAAACAAGCAAACACTTCTTGCTGTTGATCTAGACTGTTCTGAATTAGGATATTTAGCGCAAACAATGCTTCCCTTGTACCAAACGAATTTCTGAACCCAAACTGTGTTTCGTCGAGATCTTGTTCACACTTAGTCTTGATTCTGTTATGTATTACACGAAGGAATACTTTAAGTGTGCGGCTCACGAGGCTTATTAGCCTATAATCATTACACTTACATGCCTTTTGCTTCTTTGGCAACGTGATGAATGTAGATAACAGCCATTCAGATGGGATGTCTCCAGTATTATATATAGTATTGAACAACTTTACCAAGAATTGGATATTGTCTTCGTCAATCATTTTAAGAAGTTCTGCAGGGATGTTATCTGGACCTGGTGATTTCTTGCTTTTTGAAACTTTCACAGCATATAACACTTCTGATTTAAGAATGTCAGGGCCTTCACAATTAGCTCGTTGGTTAGTTTCCTCACCCCTCTGATCACAGAAAATTTCCATCAGATAATTTTCCCAAGTATTTAAAACTTCTTCATTAATAATAGGCCTGTTTGTAGCATCAACCAGTACAGAAAGGTTACGTTTTCTGCACATACCAGCTATTTCCTTTAATTTTCGATGTATATTGAACAGATCATGATTAGACTGAAAGATTTCCATTTCCACACATTGTTCTTTCATCCAGTTCTCTTTCGCAGCACGTATTTCTTTCCTTATGTGGCGTTGTAATTTTTTGTATTCCTCTGCTTCATTTTTTACTAATCTTCGTTGTTCCTTTAGTTCAAGAATATCATCTGTCATCCATTTCTTTTTCTTCATTGGATGTATCTTTTGATCTTTGTTTTGAAGAAGTATCTCTACCCGACTTTTAAACTGATTCCATAAATCATTTGCTGTTTCACAGTTATTGGTATTGATGCCTATTCAAATCCTGAGCAATTTTCTGCCGAGCTTCACAATTTTGCAGATTAGGTGTATTTAGTACCTTTCTTCTAGGCTTATTCTTCATGATTTTCGGACGAACTCTTACGTTAGCTATCAATGGATTATGATCCGAGGAAATATCTGCACCTGGATATGCTGCGACTCTTTTGATGGAATTTCTGAAACGCTTATTTATCAGAATGTAATCAATTTGGTTCCTTGTTGAGTCAGGATTCTGAGGATCATCTTTAGGAGCTTTCCATGTGTATAAACGACGTTTTGGAAGTTTGAACCATGTATTGGTGAGAACCATTTGATGTTCTACACAAAATTCGTACAGCTTTTCTCCCCGGTCATTGCATTTACCAAGCCCAAATTCGCCTACCAAGTCGGAACGACGCCCTTGACCAATTTTTGCGTTGAAATCACCCATTATGACAGTTATTTCATCCTTCTTCAAGTCTTTAAGAACAGTTCCAAGTTGTTCATAGAATGTTTCTACTTCGTCATCGTACTTTTTGTCCGCTGTTGGTGCATATATCTGCAAGATGTTTACGTTAAAAGGTGAGCATGAAAGCTGTAATAACATGATTCGATCAGAGACTGGTACAAAGTTGTTGACATACTTCGTAAGTTCAGAATTTATAAAGATTCCGACTCCATTTCTATGATCTTTATCATTATCTTCGCTACCAGAGTAATAGAATGTACCATCATCACGATGACATTTACCTGCACCCGGCCAGCGAACTTCACTAATTCCCATTAATGGTGTTCTTAATCTAACCATTTCCTTGATAAGATTGTCAAGCTTGCCAGCTGCATAGAGACTTCTGACGTTCCAAGTCCCCATTCTTATTGCGGAATTCACTAATTTGAGCCGGGAGATACTTAGCACCCCTCGCCCATTTAAGGGCTGCCCGGGACTAGGGGCCGTTTCTTTCTGATTCCTCGCCATAGTGATTTCCTGGGAATTTATACCAGTGTGGTTTCCCCTTGCCTTCACTGGTGTAGACTCAGCCGCCCCTAACATGGAGAACAGACGCTGTTGGTAGCCGCTCCTAACATGAAGTACAGACGCTACCTGATGGATTCTAGTGGCATTTCCTCCACTAAGGGACCATCACCCTCCTAAGGGAGCTCCTCCGCCATAAGCCGTTGGCTCCTTTAGGGTGTCAGGTTATTTCCCGCCGCCCAACACTCGGCGTTGAGTCGCTGGCTGTACGGTCTACTCCATACCGTAGCAGGATAACCTGGCCAGACAGGAAGAAATCAGTATACGAGTGTAATAATGTCGATGAAATCGTGGAGGAGCTTTGTTAGCTGTTGTAATATTAAATGATAAACTGGGAGACGAACAAGCGGCTCACTGGTAGTGAATTTGGAAAGGGCGGTATCAGCTAAGAAAACCCTAGTGCAGTAATTAACTCTGTATTCCATAGAGACTTGTGTAAAATAGGCCGAGTTGAAATCGTACTTGTCAGGACATTATCAAGGAGCCAGTGAAGTGAAAGTCAGAACGTCTGTAACTTGGGCCTAATTGCTGATAGTGAATTCGAAAGACGAATGAGGGAGAGTGATGGGCGACATGAACAATACCATTGGTTGATCAGTGAACTTGAGTCTATGAGATTCTCTGATCGTAAGGTAGCATAATGTGTCACAAATTAACACAGTTTCACTAAGTAAAATCCCCTCATTTGTGTTGTGTACCAGCGACGACGTCATCCTTGGGAGCAGATCGACGTGCACGAGGTGTGCACATATTCGCCGCATCGCGGAACTTCAAGACCTTCTCAACACGAACGTGAATCGAGTCATCATGGGAGCAGCCTATATGCGATCGAACTTCGGACTCGATGCTGTTGACGCAGCCGTGATGCTCAGCTAAGGACCCCATGGAATGCCTGCCGAGGGAGAGATGTTGGAGTGAACCAGACAAGTGATGAGTACTATTTTTGAAGTATTAGAGAGTCGCAGTTTCTATTAAAATGTAAAATGTTAATTGCATGCAAATGATGTAGACTGTAGATTAGGATTTTGCAATTTGAAAGGGATTAAATAGTTACTTATTAGGAGTATATTTATATTCTTCACGGTCGTATCGCCGTATTTTATTTCATTTTCACGGGATAGACTGCATGTTATGTTTAAGGCCCCTCATTTAAATAAAATGTGAAGCACGGTCATTATGTAAAGGAATTTAAGATTCATGTAAACTCACTCCAGTTTACCATCAATTATATTCAGTATGAGTCTTCAGAAACATTCTGAAATTTCTATTTTCGCTTCACATCAGTGTTCGATACCCCACCTATGTAAATTAAGGGGAATGATGAACATCAAGATGACGAGATGACAGTGGGTGTGATTATAAATGTGTTATGCTTAAATCAAGAGTATCGGTGTGTATTTTGTTCCCAATCGATAGAACAAGTTCTTCTGTAGCTTGCACGTATGGCTGAGTCGAGAGAGAAAGGGGCAAAGCTCTGAGTAGATGATTGTAATAAGTCTGTGGTTTAAGAAAATGTGAATATTCCCCAGTGGTTTGAATAGTATACGCGAGGGGTAATTCCGCGTGGTGAATATAAAGAGGGCTAGATTATAACCGATTCGCGTT
This sequence comes from Anabrus simplex, assembly GCF_040414725.1. NCBI lineage: Eukaryota > Metazoa > Arthropoda > Insecta > Orthoptera > Tettigoniidae > Anabrus > Anabrus simplex. Next base: position 1,271,414,575 of record NC_090265.1, read on the forward strand.
AATGATATTAGTGGCACATTGGAAGGAGAATGGGAATGAATGAGGCAGCGAAGTTATTAATCGCAAGACGGACCTGAATGTCCTGTTAAATACAAAATGAAAGTGCATTGTAGCAGGCAGGTCAATGGCCTTCAGAGAAAGAGAAAGAAATAAAACACTGCCGCCGCATTTAGAGAAGTCGTTTCAATGATCGCATTCTTTCTCAGAGACAGCTCTTACTCGCAATAACTTGTAGAATAACATCGTTCGGTAGATCTGCAGCTATCATAGATGAGGGAATGCCCACCACTCCTTTGAATAAATCTTACCGTTCAGGGATTCCAGATGAGATGTTACACACCCACACGGTCAAAGGAACCTGGATCACTTCCAGGTAATGGGGCTAGCAGTGAAAGTCGTACCCGCTGCTACCGACTGCGGATGGATGATATTGTCCATCAGCTGTTATATGAATGTGAAGTGTTTTATTTACTTGTCGTTTATTTTTCAGGAGTAACATTTATCATTCAATATAAGGGTCTTTGGTTCATCAATATGCATCATTACAGGGAAAAACGTCGTGTGGATGTCAATTGTACAGGAGTGTTAAGTAACATCCCGATGGAATTTGCGTCATGTAAATATGTATTCACTCATGAGATAGCTGAATAGGGTTTTAAAAATGAATGGTACGAAGCGATTTTCGTATACTTTAAAATGTACTCACAAGTAACTAGACAAAACCTCACTTAACTTGACAGCGTAACGATATGATTTGTCATTTGATCATGTAAATTAATAGCTTGAACTACGCAAAATACACGTGATATGCCACCGTTTAATTATTTGTGTATATAGGGATTCGTGTGAAGTGATAAGGGATTAAATGATTAGTTAGTCCGAGAAGGGACGCCTTCTCAATTTCTGGCATATTTTCTGAGATAATGCGATTATGCGATTATAGTAATAAGACTATATAGACACCCTAAGAAATATTATTGTTTGTTATGTATGTGTTTATGTTGTGGCATATCTGTGAAAAAGATTTAAAGATGTGCTTTATTAGTAATTAAATTGGCATTGTAAAAAAAATCATTCATTCTTCTTATTGCTTAGTTTGACAGTATTCCTCTCATTATTAAGATTCTCCTACTATAGATTATTAGATCATTGCCCAGTATGTTCTATCGACTTAGCTAGCGCCATATTATACTAGTAGAGGAGGTGAGTCTTCGGGCTTTGTCGGAGGTCTCACAAGGGGTGTTCCATTTTAATGTCATGTTACAGGACTATTCTAACCTATTGATGTACTGATACCACGAAAAGTGTACACTTCGTGTCCGTGAGGACAGCACCCTACCTACAATGAATTCTAGCAGTGCGCGTAGAGGCGCGCGGCTTTGAGCTTGCAACCGGGAGATAGTAGGTTCGAATCCCACTATCGGCAGCCCTGAAGATGTTTTCCGTGGTTTCCCATTTTCACACCAGGCAAATGCTGGGGCTGTACCTTAATTCAGGCCACGGCCGCTTCCTTCCAACTTCTAGGCCTTTCCTAGCCCGTCGTCGCCATAAGACCTATCTGTGTCGGTGCGACGTAAAGCCCCTAACAAAAAATGAATTCTAACACTGAATACGACACACACACACAGCCCCCAATCCATCGGAATTAATCAATGAAGGTTATAAATCCGACTCGGCCGAGAATCGAAACCAGGACCTCTTGGACCAAAAGGCAGCACTCTAACCATTTAGCCATGGATCCGGACTTCAATTATTCCTTTGAAATGCAGAGATAAACTGCTCTTAATACACTGAACTTCGTGTGTCCTGGAGCAAAGAAAATGAACATTTTACGGAGCTCAGGAAAGCTTTACACTTCTTTTTCTATTAGCTTGCGTCCTTCTCCTCTAAATAATAATTATTGGTCCTCATGTAGTTATCTGCATTATGTCATGCTATCGCATATACAAAGAAAATTAACATTTCACCATACCTCTTCTTCTTCTTTATCCAGGTACATAATACGCATCAGTATTACGTCAATGGTATTCCCAACCGTGTAGTCATGGTACAAAGAAGCCACCTGCAAAGTAAAATACTTAAATTTAGTTTACTGATCTTTAATTCTTAATTCCTTAACGTGTAGGATTTGTTAAGAAACATGAAGTTATTTCTTGTCCCAAAACACTATGTATTGACATGATATAGGCTGTTTGGGTTTATACCGTGTCAAGAAAATAAGGTGAAATTCTTACGACTACTTGACACGGCATAAGCCCAAAAAACCAATGTCATGTCTATAGGATTGCATTGTTGAATGCGCTTGTGAATGGTCGGCTGTTGAGAGTGCCCTCGCATTATCGTAGTGCTAAAGTACATAAAACCTTTTGAAATTATTTAATTTTGTGTGTGTGTGATCCGTTCAGTGCTACTTATATATTGGTGTTTAGTGTTTCTTGGTAAAAATTGGGAGTAGTGATATTTACTTGAATTTTAAAATAAGTAGTTCAAATGGTTTTCAGTGTATTACGTTTTCTAGGTTAAGTAGGCTAGCTAGGTGTACTTTGTTTCGAATTTAAGTTCAGAAAATAATTAACTTTTTAAATTAGTTTTAAATATCTGTAGATTCGTTGGTATAATACTTACAAAGGCAGATTATCATAAGGAGTTGTATTTTCCGCGGCTTCTTCCAGTATTTTATATAGATATCCGTTCAAACTTTCACGGTGGTGGTGGTGGTGTTTAACATTTTAAGAGGAAGTATAACTAGGCAACCATCCTCTATATAACACTAATCAGAGAGGAAAAATGGAAGGGGTCCGACACTTCGAAAAATGAAGGTATCGGCCAAAGAAGACAAGGGAATGAAAATGAAAGACTCCCTAGCCTTCGCAAACCTAATAGCGTCGGGGTCGGAAAAGAACAAGAGTTGACCAAGGGAGATCGGATAGGATAGATGAAGGTGAGGAGCCTGGCACAAGTAAGTGGAAGCAATGCTAGGACTTAGCTGAGGGCCCCGTGGTCGCCAACCCACGCTCCAAAGTTCAGAGTCCTTGGGGCCCCTTTTAGTCGCCACTTACGACAGGCAGGGAATACCATGGGTGTTATTCTACCGCCCCCACCCACAGGAGGTAATAATTTATTCAATTAAATAACACGGTACGCCTGTAAACTTCGATTTAAAAGTTGGAGAGAATAGACAGTATTTCACTGGATAATTATTCAACTGTCTTTGGATTGTTGACGATTCTTTGCTGTATGCCGACGAGATCAAAGAGTATATGGAACTTGAGTAAACAAGTACAAGAATCAGTTGATTACTGTATTCCGACAATTTGTAGTTCCCGGCATACTTTGTACTTTGCACCTTCATTTACTCAACGAGTAAAAGTTCATAATCAAATTCATATATCCCAATAATATTACAGTTGAAGCCCCCGGCGTAGTTTTGATAGAAATTATTGTGGACAATCTCTTTTTTCAGCATTTAAAGACACGTTTATCCTCCGTCCCGCGTAGTGGGAAAAATAACAATAATCCACCAGCCGTAAAAATCATATAACCACATTTCATTTGAGAATTGTAGTGTAGGTACGGTATATTTTTTGTCTGCTATATTCGAGTGTATCTTTCGTGTGTATCTATTAGGGCATAGCAGGATAAAACAGTACTAATAATAATCTGTCTACGCATTTAGCTTTGTTGGTTACCTTTGAGTAGTTCGTGCGAATTTCAAACTTCCAATTTTAACTTCTGTTTGTGCTTAGTAGTAACATATTGTAATTAGGATACGTCTGAACGGAGTATAAAATTATTGTAGTGAACAGGATTGTAGTATCTTATTATAAATTAGGTTGCTTAATCTGTTATTGCAAAATATTTGTGTAGTGGGTCTATAGCAGAATTATCTGTAGGAACTCTCTTACTACACTTCTGTTGTTAAACCGCAGTTTAGAATTGTGTAATTCTTGTGTATTACTTTCGGTATTCAGTAACTAACAGCACTTTTTATCCTGTTAGGGTGTTGTAAGAAAAAAAATTTGTACTAATTACAAGTATTGTAGTGTAGCAGTATATTACTTATTTTATATTCGTGTGATCCTTGTGTACTATCCTAGAAAATATTTCTTTCCTTTAATTTTCTGCACATGTAATAAGTTATTTTATATTTCTTTCAGTTTTCAGTAAAGAATGGCTAAGGAGTGTAGGAACAGTGGGTGTGACAAGGCATTAAGGAGTATGAGGGAGATAAATACGATTCTCTCAGGAGACAGGAAAGGAAGATAAGCCTCCCTCAAACAATGTACAGGATACAGTAGGTGTAAAAGAGGGATGGAAAGGAAAGGGGAGTATTGTAGAAGACAGGAGGTCTAACGTTCTAAGGAGAAGAAGAATGCAGGCTAAGGGCTATGTTCAGTATCAGAATTCACGACAGGTGCCCGTAAGAAATATGTACGAGTCACTGCAGGTAGAACAAACGAGGGAAGATGAGGAACAGGGAACTCTTGCTGAAGTGTGGAAATAGGAGGAAGGGAAATGTAGAGTAGAGGAGAGGAAAAGGCAGGTAGAAGGGGGTCATGGTAGGGGGGAGAAAAGTGGGAAGGAAGTAACTTCTGCAGCTGTCAAGAAAGATAGGGCTGACCAGTAGGGGAGGGCATCAAATGAGGTGGGTAGTGTTAAGGCTCTGGCCATGCGGGGTTCCATTCTTAGACATGTGGGGAAAGTGTGTGAAGGAAAAGGAAGCAGGTTAGAGTGTTTATCCAGGAATTAGGTCGAGGCAGATGTTGAGGAAAGTAGAGGAGAATGAGGAGAGAAAGTAGAAGTAGGTAGTGTTTCACGTTGGCAGCAACAATGTAAGGCAAGCAGGTACAAGTACCAACATAGTTGGGGATGTGTGGGATATGGTAAATGCAGCACGGGTGTAGTTTAAGGAAGCGGAGATCGTTATCAGCGGGGTACAGTGTAGGAGGGATACTGACTGGAAGGTGTTTGGGGACTGAAATGAGGCTATGAAGTGGTTATGTGGGAAACTGGGAGTGAGATTTCTATATCCTACTGGGTGGGAAGGAGATAGGGATCTGCGCTCAGGTGGCCTTCACTTAAACCGCAGTAGTTCATATAAGTTAGGAAATTTGTTTAGAAGGGTCGCAGGCAGGTACAATCAGAGAAACGAGGTGGTCTAGGAAGCGTTGATAAGGGTACAGGGATCTGGAAGTCAAGTAGGGATGACATAAAAATGTTAGGGATAGAATTAAGTAATTTAATAGATATACTCTTAAAGTCGACAAACATGACCATATCGGTCCTTAATTGGTCCGTATTGACTCGCAATAACAGTAATGTACAACGGGTGATTGTTTGGTCCGCCCTGTCAATATATTATTAATATTTGAATAATTTATACGTACATGTTTCGGGAGCCTTAACTCCCTTCGTCGGCGTATTTACATCAAAATCTACCTTATCCAAGTCTCGAGATACAACATCTTATCATATTAACATTAAGCATTTTCCTGTATAACCTCAACTCTAGACCACTGTATGTTACACTTTGCTTTTTGTATAATAATGCCTGTTGTAACCTAACACGTAAGACATGGACCATTTTGAAAAACACTCTTGAATAGTCCACTCATGCCTCCTATCCTTTACACTCTAACAACGTGTATCATCACCCTGGATGGATCCATCAGCTGAGTCAGCCACTGATAAAATATTACTTGCCATTGGTTGTATTGTTGCTGCCACTAGGAATCTACCATCTTAACGTCCAATTTGACATCCTTTGAAGTTAATATCCTTATAGGTTGCATTGATATGTTCATCGTTGTATACATATTAAAAATCAGGGCAGATGACGTTTGCTCGATTGTTGCAGGACAGGACTTTTTAAATCAGAGCAGAACAAACCTCCCGTTATGTTTCTGCAAATGCTCCTCTAGTACTATAAAAAAGAATAACGAAAGAAAATCTATTTTACCTAGCTAAAATGTATATTAAAATACTTTATGATATGAAATATTAGGACTTACATAAATTAATCAAGCGGAGGAAACAAAGAGGATCACACTAACTAAAGATAACTCCATTCATAGCTTTGACATTATAGATATGCATTCCAACATACCAATAATGGAAACAATTAATATCATAAGAAAGAATGCATTTCAACACAGTAGGTTAAATAAAGTAGAAATCGAAGAATTTATACGAATTCTAACCTTTACATTGGAGAGTAACTTTTTCTAATTTGAGGCGCCTAGTTCCAAAAGTCGACATCTGACATTTTTTTACGAAAAATAGATTTTGCCGAGTTCTTATCCCTGTTCGAGAAACGCATCAAATGAATGGCGTAAGACGTTCCAGAACTCGACATTTGTGGTTAAAATTCGGTATTGATATTTGAATTTATTTCCAAAACTCGACATCTGCTTCGTCAAGTTATTTCCATAATCCGACATTTGCAATTCGTTCCGAAATCCGACATTTTCTATAAGGAAGTTCATGTAACTTCCAAAATGTGTTCCAAAACTCGAAATGTATGATGCTTTATTTATATAGTGTATTCCCGCGCACTTTTGACGATTGTAGAAATTAACAATGTTCGCGTTAATTAACTTCATTCTAAGTGTTCCCGCCAAGCTTGTTCTAATGTGACAACGCGCTGCTTTTACGAAGTATTCGTTATCTCGATAGTTGAGTCGCCTGCTGACCTCTGATTTATTCATTGCTGCTCTCGAAGACAATGGAAAATTCATTAAGAGTATCACCTGCTGTACCTGGTCGTGGGAGGAAACATTCCCGTGACCCCGAAAACTTGACAAAGAACAAGAAAAAAAGGGAAAGTTGAGAATCTTCTTATTTGTTTAGCAATAATTCGTACATAATCGTTACAGTAAAATGTGTTCGTGGAGGAAAATATAGAGAGATGTTCCCTTTTCAGATACGCTGCTTCACAGCCCCCAAAAGTACCAGTATGCAGTCACAAGAAGAGGGCATTTCAGTGCCAGACACTGACAACAAGGGACATTAAACATTTTTATATCATATTTTACAGCACGCCGAAGACGCTTATCCAGGACGCATTTATGATCAAGTATACAGCAGCAGCACTTCCAAGGAGAACTGTGAGTAATGGCACTAATAAGAATAAGAACATTTCAAAAAAGTATTTTGTGAAGAGGGCAACAAAACAACCCGGTAAGCAACCTGCTGTACCTGTCTGCAGGGCGACTTTTCTAGGAAACTGGCAGATATCAAAATACAGGGTAGACTTGGCTTGTAAGCGTCACTTTGAAACCGGTCTTCCACCTATAGACAAACGAGGAGGGATACTCGTAGCAAACACAGTGAAAATAAAAGGCTAGCAATGAAAATGTTCATTCAGAAATTAACTGTTGTTAGTGAATTACATTATTGTAGAGGACAAGTGAAAGGTCGTCAGTCTTGTCAAGTGAGCTGAACATTAGAAAATTGTGGAGAAGTTACAACCAGTCAGTATCAGCCGAGCTACGAGTTAAGACAACTTTCTTTAGACATTATTTCTGTCGGACATATAATATTGGATTTGGCACTCCAGCCAGTGATGCTTGCTCGAAAAGCTTGTTGCTGAAGGCTAAGATTACTAACTGTAACTTTCCTCATGAAAAGAATAATATCATAACCGAGTTAAGAGTACATAAATTAAGGGCACAAGCATATTATGATGTTCTGCGTAATCAAAGAAATAATGAACTGATACTAAGTTTTGACTGCCAAAAAAATTGAACTTTACCAAAATTACCAGAACAAGCCACATATTATTCCATACAATTGTATATGTACAATCTTACAATCTGTGTAGGAACATCGCATGAGCGTCAAACTATACAAAACACTTTTATATACCAGTGGCTGGGACCATGTCGTCCGAAAGGATCTAACGAAATAGCTTCCTGTGTTTATGACACACTTAATCATCTTGATCTTACAGATATCACAAAAGTTTATCTGGATTCTGATGGCTGCGGAGGTCAAAATAAAAATAGTATCATGATAGGAATGGTTTCCTATTGGCTTTTTAACGATTTCCCCGCACAAGTTAAAGAAGTGGAAATAGTATTTCCCGTTGTAGGCCACTCCTTCATACCGCCAGACAGAATCTTTGGGAGAATTGAAAAGGAGATTAGAATGAGGGACACTATTGTACAACCAGAGACCTACACTGATATCTTCATGCAGTTTGGCACGGTGAAAACGTTAGGTGTTGATTGTCTGGTGTATGAGTGGAAAAGCAGCGTGCAATCATCCTTTAAAGCACCAGGGTCATGGCATTTTAAAATTCAATCTTGCAAGAGATTTGTATTTAGGAGAGGAAAATCCTCTACTCTTCTTCGTGGAGAGCAAAATTATAGGAGTGACTTAACTGACTTCAAAGGGATTACTAGAAAGGGAAAGACAGTAAATTTCGATAAAATTTAGTTGCCTTTTGGTGTAGCCGCCAAAGAAGAAAATATGAATGACGTGAACAAATTGCTGACACTTCACTACGAAGAAGGGTGGAAAAACAATGCAGAACTTCAATATTACAAGGAGTGCATGGATCAAGAAAACGTGGTGGAAGGTGACGTGACAGACGACCTCGTTTGTGAACCCAGGGAAGTGGATAATGACTTAGGAATCTAATCCATATGACGAACTGCTGATTGTATTTCATTATGTTACAGCATACTATTTCTCATGTAATTTGCTAGAAATTGTGTTCACTGTAAATTTTGTGTGTTTATTAAATTACAAGTGTTTAAAAACATTATGTGGCTAAAATAATCCTTATTTAGCAAAGTCCAGTGTTTTGTTCCAAAACTCGACGTATGCAAGAAGTTCGTTCCAAAATATGACTTTCCATTTCTGTACTTCCAAAAGTCGACATTTGCAATTTTTAATGCTAAATATCTCCTAAACAAATAGCTGAACTGACCTTCGGCCCTATTTTATGTTTATATAAAAGTTTGTAACAAACATCAGATAAAATATATTTAATTTTTATGTTACGATGAGCTTTAACAGTTTTTCGTTTTTACCAAAAACTTGAAAAATGCAGATGTCGACTTTCGGAACTAGGCGCCTCATTTGATAATAAAATTTACAAACAGGAAAAGGGAGTAGCAATGTGCTCACCAGCGTCAGGTATTTTAGCAAACATTTATTTGGATCACCTGGAGGCCAATAAGATAATAGATAAAATACAAGGGTTGGAGCTGTGGCTGAGAAGTGTAGACGATGTTTTGGTGATTATTAATGAATAAATACTAAAACCAGAGAAACTATTTGACATTTTTAATAACATGGACAAGCATATTAAATTCACAATAGAACCAGAATAGAAGAAATCCTTGAATTGGATATAACATTCTCTAGGCAAAATAACCATTTTGAATACCAAATATGTAGAAAGCCAACACATACCAATACTATAATTAGAAACGATTCCAATCATCCAAGACAGCACAAAAAGGACACATTCTATAGCTTAATCAACAGGGCGATAAATACATCACTTTCAGAAATAGAACGTAAAAAAGAAATGATCTTAATTTATGATATAGCAAAAAGCAATGGTTACACAAGAAACTATGTCAATAAAATAAAGAATAGTGCCAGCAACAAACTAAAAACACATCTCGAAACACAGAAAGAAAAGGAAAAACCTGTAGTATTCACGTATAGGAACAGGCATTTGTACGATCTGGCTAACACATTTAAGAAATGCAATATTCAAGTAGCATACCGTACTACTACTAATAATAAGATGTTCGCAAATTCAAGCAAGATTAACACAGACAAACAATTTGATAAATCAGGGATATACACACTGACATGTCAAAACTGTAACCAAAAATACACCGAACAATCAGGAAGAAATATAGCCATTAGATATAAAGAACATATAAAAGTCAAAAAGTAAGGAAAATATTCAGCTATGCCCGAACACATGCACGAAAATAATCATTCATTCACCCACATTGAACAAGACATGAAAATGCATTCAATAAACAAAGGGAAATATACGGACGTCCTGGAGAAATTAGAAATTTACATAGATCAGGAACAAAATACTGACAAAAATTTAAATGAATTCATTAAGGAAGGAAAATCCGTTATTTAAGTTGGCTAACCAATATGTGAAGAGAAAGAAAAAGGACAAGAGATAGCATCAATTATAACTGTCCGGTCCACTCCAAACCTCTACCCCTCCCCTTCCCGCCTCTTAAATGGTCAGGTTACATGGGTAGAATACTCTCCCTTAGTGGCTGGCCGGCGAGCGGATAGGTTTCCCCCGCTTTTTCAATTTGTGTAAGTCCTAATATTTTATATCATAAAGTATTTCAAAATACATTTTGACTAGGTTAAATAGCTCTTCTTCTCTATCCTTTTTTATAGTACTAGAGGAGCATTTGCAGAAACATAACGAGAGGTTTGTTCCGCTCTGATTTAAAAAGTCCCGTCCTACAACAATCAAGCAAACGTCATCTGCCCTGACGGCACACACATAGCTATTTTTTTTATATGTATACAACGGTGAACACATCAGTTCGACCTATTGTGCCCTACAGCACCCTTCGGTTCCGGCCAGGCGAATGCCGGTCTCGAGCCAAGAACATTGTAGTGACAAACTCCCGCAAGCGCGAGCTCCTGCACATAGTCTTACCTGCGTACATACCCTCGCACAGCAACACTCAAATAAAGCATGTCTCAGGGTTAAGTGGGAAAAAAACATAGGGCAACACACCATAAGACAACAGGATATGTGAACTAGCAGGTAAGAATAATCAACAATAAAATAAAAAATGGGGAAAACGCTGCATTCACAGTGAATAGGACATAATTTATTACAATAAAAAGACCAAATCTCTCACATAAATTACAAGGAATTAACATCGCATTTAATTGTCACGCGATATTCGTCGTTGATTTCCTGGTCTCAATTCATTCGCACAGCCAAGCTGGAACAGTCACGGAATCACGGAATAAGTCAAAGTAAAGAGTGAGACAAACAAACTGTGCACAACAACTCAAAGGAGCCATCTCCTATGCGTGAAAAGTGTGGTGTCACAGAACCTCGAACCCATGATCTACTTACAACAAACCTACTCTGTACAAGGTCTGGACTGGATGAAAGCTCACAGTCCAGCGTAACTAAGATACATAAACTCATAAATAACACCATCAAAATTACAGTTCCAACATTTGGTTACAAAAGAACAAGTGGCAAATCTATGAAGAACATGGCCATACAAACAGAATGCGGTCTTAGCAGGCAGCCATTCACACGGCTAAGGCCAGGGCGACTCCCCCTTCAGACCACTTAAGAAAAAAAACGCAGACACAGCGAGATACAAAATTCTTGCCTGTGACGTCAAACTTGACGTCCTTGACACACATAAATCACCTAGGAGAGTGTTAGCCATGCCACCCTACCTGATGCACACAGCTGTTCGACTACAGGGAATTCCTGCCCCGTACATCAAGTATCCGTCTACTCTTACGTACATGTCACATCCATAGTGCCGAAATTACATAATCATCATCTCATATCTGCCTTCATATGGCTAAGACGTAAATATCATTCACTCAGATCTGCCTCCACAGGGCTTCTCCATCATTACATAAGGGTACACTCCTCTGGCACTACAATTTCCTGGCTACAATGAGGCGTAATGAACATACCTTAATTATACATCATTCAACAGCGCGAAGTCACATAATGTCAATGCGTGCAATAAGCTATATATTTGGCGCATCTACATCTCCAGAGCGATGGCTCACACACCCAGCCACGCTAACCCATGCAAGTCAAGGAGTAAGTCTCCAGTTTGTAAAAATTACGTACGACCACCAATGAAAATCTACACTGCTGTCGAAACGGCCGTAACTGACTAAGAGATCTAGCTAATATGACCAAGACGTAAAAGATGCCACTAAAAAGGAACAGAAATTTATACAAGTGGGAAAATATACAATCTACTACCTATCCTACTGCCCTGAGTTCGAGGTCTGTGCATATGTACATTATACAAATTATTATATACATTGGAGAGCTACTGTCGTGGCTGACGGCCATATTGAGTTCTAATTTTGATCTATCCCATGCTTAGAGTAAATTGGATCTGTCTGACCAGGAAGTACCGAAGACATTGCGAGGCAGCTCTCTATGGACCCCTGGAGTTTATTTCATGTTGACGGTTGTCACTGCTAGCCGCAAAGTTAGACGGATTACTGGAGTCATGCTGGCTGGTAAAGGCTTCTTCGGCAGCTTCCGTGAAGGTTGTCAGGTGTCTTCTTCGGTGTCGTGGTGAGCTTGCCTTCCTGATGTCCCCGCGTCGATGCTCGATGTCTTGACGGCTGCTCCGTTTCTACAGCTTGCCGTCCTCCTTTCTCGTTCTCTGCGACGTTGCTCTCGCTGGATCGGTGGAGGGGAATTTCATTCCCCAATAGATTGTGCTGGATGATAGCTGCGCGCTGCTCAGCTCTTAATCTCGATGTCCGCCAGGAGTTGTATCACGCCGTCGCAACAGCTCGACAGTCAGAGAGTGGATCTCCAGGGCTCTTCAGCCGCCTATTTATAATACGGCTCGCGTACCCAAGCTAATGATTTACCCGCGAGCTTTTACCGCCCGCGGTTGATATGCATAGCGCGCGCCTATTACATATCTCCAATATGCACTTGTAACTAGGCTCATGTCGCGTATCAAAATTTTGTGCCAATTATGGAGGCTGCAAATTTCTTCTCAGATTAAATGCATCTATTCCGTACTCTAAAATATAAATTAATTTCCTTTTCGCTCCAAATCCTTTGTTGGCACGCCATCTTTGTGAAGTGTGTAGCGTCCTGTGTCTAAATTAAAGCGCTTGGCTGGGGTAATAACTTTATCTTATGAGTTTCCAGAAATTTCCTAATTATTCAGCTGCTCCTTTCCCACGAGAACTGCACACACTCAACCTCTCCCAGGCAATAAATTAGTAAACAAGTATCTTCCAGGTGGTCTTGAATGTACTCAATCTCTCCGGCTAAAATCATGACTCTTGGACAATGACCAATATGGTTCATTTGCCCTCCATGACACCAAAATAAAATTTCGTAAGGAATTTTATTTTCCTTATATGAAAGACCACCTGCTCGCTCAAGTCATCCAGGCTGCAAGTCCTCCATTTTTCCAGGATTATACTAGATTTTGTCCGCGGTCACTACGGCATCCCTTTCTTTCCTGACTTGATAGTACGCATCTAGCAAAGCTAGAAATTTCCTCTGGTTGCTGCCACAGTCTGGGCAATCCTTATCTTCTCGCTGCGCAGATGGTTGTAACTGGCTGTCTTCAGAGATAATCACGTTCATTCCTTCTTCTTCTTCTTCTTCTTCTTCTTCTTCTCCTTCTTCCGGGCCCTCAGGTTGTATACCGTCGTCATCCTGGCCATTCCCTTCTGCCATGATAACTCCATCTCCAGCCCTTTCCTCGTCTTCCTCTTCTCCAAGTTCTTCTTCTTCTTCATTCTCCCCTTCTTCTCCGTTGTTTAACTGGTACTGGCCTGGGGCTAAATAAGATTGGCGGAATTAAAAACCTTCGTCACGGTGCCATCCAAGCTACTTACTTTGGGAGTTATTCTCGTAGCTACGGATGACTCGATATGGTCCCGTGTATAATTCTGCAAATTTATGATAGTATCTCTCAGTAGGGCAAGATACCGTCGGTGTCTTAATTAAGACCAACTCTCCCACTTGTAGCGGCCTGTGGAACCTCTTATTCCGGGTTCTACGCAGTCGTTTTTCAGCTTGCGTTTTCAAGTATTCTGCCACATTTCTAATGCAAATCTCCCTAGCCAGTTGAGGGTCTTTAGGGCAGGGAATTACATTCTCCCAAGGACGTTTGAGCAGCACATTGTTGTGAAGCCATGACGGAACCATACCGGTGGATTCATGTCTGGTTGAGTTAATACACTCAGTTATTATGGGCTCTACAGCATTCCACTTATAATGCTCTCTAGGGCAGTATATCCTAAAGTATTTGGATATCTCCCTCATGACACGCTCACTCGGGTTAGCTTGAGGGTGTCTGATACTGGATAAGACATGCTTAATTCCTAATCTGTCTAACTCACGCTTAAACCCTGCAGCAGTGAATTGGCTCCCATGATCACTTAAGATGCTCTCTGGCTTGCCCATAATGGGTATTATCTTCTTCTTGATCTGCGAGAGTGCCGAGCGAGTATTGGCCTTCTGAATAGGGCATAATGTTACAAATTTACTAAACACGTCCATACAGACAAGGATGTACTTTAGGCCCCTTGTAGCAGAGGGTAACGGGCCAAAAAAGTCTATTGCGTATAGCTTTCGTGGTTCAGTTGGTATTAGTGGTCTGGGTGGCTGCTTCAGAAGGTAAGGATTTGGTTTTACCCTCTGACAGATGTCACAGGTACGCAGTATTTTCTGTACCATAGTTCGCATTTTAGGCCATACGAATGTTTCCTGTAATACCGCCACCACTTTATCAATACCAGAATGTCCAGTGGAGTGATGCGCTACCCACACGAGGTCGATCTGTAATCGAGGGGGTACAACAATCCTAAATTTCGTGTGGTTCTCATCCACGAATTTGTGTAAGATATTATTGAAGTAGTGATAGTTTGCCGCTTTGCTCTCGGCCTCAGCGTACTGTGGAGTCCCGGGTTGTAGTTCCTTACGAAAATACTGGATCAGCCGTCCGGTTTCTGGGTAATTTGACTGTTCCTCTTGAATGTTCCGAAGTCTCTCCAGTATATTCTGATCTTCTTGGTTAAACATGGTTAAGTGTATTGTGAGCTCCACCGGATTTGGATTCCTGCTTAATGCATCGGTAAGTACATTTAATTTCCCTGGACAATGTTCCACCGTAAGGTCGAACTGCTGGACGTAAAGTGCCCATCTACTAACCCGTGCATTAGCCATGTCAGTTTTGAGAATAAAAGTGAGAGCTTTGTGATCTGTTCTAATCACCACTGGAAATCCGTACACATATTTTCTCCAGTGAGCCAATGCAGTGACTATAGCTAGCATTTTCAATTCAGTAGTGGTGTACTTCAGCTCGTGTACGCGCAATTTTCTACTCATGAAAGCCAAATGTGAGATCTTGTGCTCCCTCTCGGGTGTATCCTGGTACACTACCGCTCCTACTCCTACTGCAGAAGCATCAGTCTGAATTATGAATTTTCTGTCGAAACTAGGGTACCCTAATTTTACCGAATTTTCTAGCAGTACTTTAGTGTTTACAAAGGCTTTTTCTTGTTCTTCTCCCCATATTCCATATTCCATTTTGGAACTTTGGTCCAAATATTTTCCTAAGTATTTGCAATTCCATTTTCTCGATGCCATTGATATTGATGGTCAGTGTTGATGTTTCAATCGCGTAGAGTGCTTCAGGAAGGACTTCTGTATGGTAGTGACGCAGCTTGCCTTGGATGGAAAGGGATTTCTTATTGTAGATATTCCAGGTGACTGTGAAGGCTTTACGTAATTTTTCGGCACGAGTTTTGTTGGCTATCCTGTCGTTACCAGTGCTTCCAATAATTTCACCTAAGTACTTGAAATGTTTAACTCGTGTGATATTGCCATATTTGGTCCCAAGTAATTCAACACTGGTGTTCTTGGAGTCCATGTATTGTGTTTTCTCATATGATATTTGGAGGCCAGTCTTAATAGCAATCTCATGCAGATTCTCAAGAGCGGTTCTGGCTTCCTCGGGAGTGCGGGTGATTATTGCTAGGTCGTCAGCAAAGGCAAGACACTTAATATTGATTCGCTTATCTCTCGTTCCCATATTTATCCCGTGTACTTCTTTCTCCCATGTTCTAACGATCTTATCTAGTACAAGATTGAACAGCAGTGGAGATAATCCATCACCCTGCCTCACGCCTGTTCTTATCTCAAATGATTCGGAGATTTCGCCCATGAATTTCACTTTAGAAGTTGTGTTAGTTAAAGTCTGTTGGATTAACTTCGTTGTTTTGTTGTCAACACCATGTTCATGAAGTACATCTAATAGGGTGGCACGGTCAATCAAGTCGTAAGCTTTTTTAAAGTCAACAAAAGTGACCACTGTTCGAATTGATTGGCGATGTTGGAGAATCATCTTGAGGTTCCAGATCTGTTCTGCACACGATCGGTGAGGTCTGAATCCCGCCTGGTATTCTCCAATCTTCCATTTTATCTGTTGTTCTAATCTGGTACGGAGAGCACGAGAGAATACTTTGTAAGCAATTGAGAGGAGAGAGATACCTCAGTAATTGTTCGGATCTGTCTTGTCACCCTTTTTGTGTAGAGGATGAATCAAAGCAGCTGTCCACTCCGCAGGTATGATTTCGCTCTCCCATATATCCGCAATGATGGCTTGTAATCGGTCAATAATGACCTCACCTCCGATCCTGAGCATCTCGGCAGTTACACCATCTTCCCCTGGTGCTTTGTTGTTTTTCAGATTTAATACAATATTCTGTATCTCGTCATGTGTTGGTGGAAGTGAGTCATGGTTTGTGGTGGATATGCTGAATTGCAGTTTTTCGGCAGGAGGTTCACAGTTACGTAAAGCCTCAAAGTACTGCTTTAAGATGTCACAGTTGGCTTTTGTATTCGGCTCAAGTGTTCCATCGATGCGACGAAAACAAACACTAGGGAGTTTGTAGTTAGTCAGTTCTTCTCTAAAAGTTCTATAGAAATTTCGAGTGTTGCTCCTTTTGAAATCGTAATCGATTTCCGACAATCTATTGAGGTAGTAGGTACGTTTAACTTGTCTAATAGTTTTGGCTGTTCGCTTCTGTATTTCTATGAAGTTACTCCAATTTTCTGGTGTTTGGTGACTAAGCCAATTCTTCCAGGCTTGCATGCGGGATTCCAGAGCTCTATCGCAATCGGCAGTCCACCACCTGTGTTTACGTTTTCGTGGAGGTTGGCCACGTTTCTTCGCTGAGTCTTGAATGGTTGCAAGAAGGGTGTCCCATGTTTCTGTGTTAGTCTGCATTGATTCCATGAATTCCTGTGCGTGATCTTTTAAGTATTCTGGATCAATGCGTGGTATTTTAGGTTTCTGATAACTTTTCCGGTTAGGTCTGAAGCGGACTTTGATTTGTGAAAGATGGTGGTCGGACTCTACGTAACCCTTGCGAACTCGCACATTCATGACTTCAGGAGAGTTTTTTCTTGTGATGGCTACGTGATCAATCTGGTATTCACCTATGTAATTGATTTGTGATTTCCAAATGGTCATTTTCCACGGAGGTTTCTTAAAGTGTGTGGACATTACTTGGAGGTTAGCCATTCTACATATGTTGATTAGGCGATGTCCATTGGCATTAGTCTTCTTGTGTGCTGAAAAGCACCTAATGATGCTTCTGTATTCTCGTTCCCTGCCGATTTGTGCATTGAAGTCCCCAAGGAGAATTTTAACGTGATGCTGAGGTATCTTGGCGAGTGCTCATTCGAGTTGCAACCAGAACTTCTCAATTTTGCTTTTGTCAGTTTCACTGTTCACCGGAGCGTGTGCATTAACCAGTGTGGAGGCTTTGTTAGCACATTTAACCGTGAGTAGAGAGAGACGTTCCGAAGGTGATGTAAAATTTATCACCGAGTTCTGTATGCTGTTATGTACTAGGAATACAGTGCCCAAAATATGTAAATTACTATTTGCGAGTTTAGTTGCAGGCCTCCCCTTATATATTCAATATACACCTGAATCAAAGTGTTCGTAATCACGAAATCGCGTTTCTTGAACTGCAAGAAAAAGAATTCTAAACTTGTCACAGGTATCAGTCACAATCTTAAGTTTGCCTGTTTTAGCCAGAGTCTGTACGTTGAGTGTGCCAATGAACTGCATTCTCTTGGGTTTCAGAAGTTTTGGGAAGCTCCGACTCTTCCCTGCGTGATGTCCTGGTCCCCCAGAATCCGAATGACCAGGTTCGCCTTTACTGTTAGCAGTGCAGGCCTGAGGTAGTTGCTCTGTCACTTGTGTTTCCATCATGCTAAGTTCGTGGTTGATGTTAGCTGGTGGGCGTGAGCCCGGGACGGATGAATCATTCATTTTGATTCACCCTCATCGTAAGTGTTATTAGTCCATACGGGTAGCTGATGTTCTGCTAAGATGTTTATTATTATATTATCACAGACCACCAAGATGGCTCCCAGCAGTAGGCTAAGATCTGTTGCCTTAGAAACGTCTCAATGGAAGAGTGGAATTATATATCTAGTTGGTAGTATCTATGGAGACCAAGAAAATTTAGCGAGTGGGTGGTTGTTAGGGCAAGGTTAGTAACCAACATACACTCTTGGTAAGTTATCTATGAAGCAATTGTAGTTAAATCCAACATGGAGGCATTTAGGGCAATAAAATGAAACAAAACTATGCCCTCAAATCAATCAAAACAAGCTCCAGACTCCCAAGACAACACGTTCACATAACCACCACACCAATCAAATGCTCAAATACTCCCTGATACCCACCGACACTACACAGAACGCGAGAAAAGATGTCAAGATCGCGGAGCTCCACTTCATTACTCCAGCTTGGCGGCCATGTTGATTATTATTATTATTATTATTATTATTATTATTATTATTATTATTATTGTTAAAATTATTTTTTGTGCTACGATCCTTACTAATGATACGAACTTTGCTTCATTCTGTCATTGTGTGTTATGTTGAATAAGCCACGAGAATAATTGGTTATGGTCGTGGTTAAGGCTTGTTTCATTGAATTAATATTATTTGGACACTGAAATGAACCAATAATTACAGGAAATAAATTGTGTTAACCTGAGGTAATACAATATTTTTCTTGGTAGAATTTATGGTGGATATCGATGTTTAAAGTACATTTTGTATATAATTAATGCTAGTTTACGTGTTAGGCTATTACCTTTGGCTGTGTCTTTCGTTTGGTGTAAATAGTATGATAATTTAGGAGCTATTTTCTAAAGTGGGAGAGTATATTCTCCTTGGTGTAATGTAGAATAAGATAGGGTAAGACTCGCGCAAAATATAAAGAAACGTTTTAGATTCTGTTGCAACAACAACAACACCCACAAATTTAATACGTTACTGAATTAGATGATTTGAATCAACATTCATGTATTTTAAAAAGGAGTATGTTATGGAACACGAATTATACTTGGAAAGTTCAGTAACTATTTGATAATTAAATTATTATTATTATTATTATTATTATTATTATTATTATTATTATTATTATTATTATTATTATTATTTTGGAAAAACATGTTTTAGGCGGTTGATGTCTTTTTTTCTTTACATAGTGAGCAAGTTTATTTCTTTTGAGTTGTAACATGTCCTCGAAAATATGTTTTTAAACAAAGAAATTCAATAAATTGTATAAATGAGAGTAAGAGTAATCACCAGTGGTGCGATTTATTGGAAAGTGAGTGTTCTGAGTTATAAATTACATGTACACAGTGGTAACTAATTATGGTGGACACCAGTGGCTAATTTTGTTAGGATGACAATGATTATTATTATTATTATTATTATTATTGTTATTTTAATATGTCATCACTAGGCCTTCCCAAAATAATATGTAAACCTGATATAATGAGGAGGCATGTTATCAATCTTTCAAAGCAATTAATTATGCATTTTAAAATTAATTATAATTTAGTTAATTAGAATAGTAAAATATTTATTTATTTATTTATTTATTTATGTAACTTCTGAAATATTTTATTATAGTCTTTTATTGAGTTTGGTGGATGATTATTAGTATTTTTGATGATTGATTTTGGTTAGCCACTGTAACTTCATTTACATAAAATTATTATTATTATTATTATTATTATTACTGTTATTATTATTATTATTATTATTATTATTATTATTATTATTATTATTATTATTATTACATTTTTACATGATCACTATTACCCTGTTGGTGTGTACATTTACACAGGTATTTTTGGTTTTTTAAGGAACAAATCTGGTAATTAATTATACATAAATTTGTTAATTAACAAATTAATTATTCCAAAAATTAATCAATGATGTGGTAACACATTTTATTTTGATAAATAACACTTTTGAACATTGTAATAATGTAACACCATTGGTATCAGTTTAAAATTTACATTACATTCATTAATATTTAATTGATTACATTCTTCATTTTTCTAATTTTGAGTAATAAAATATTTATACACAATTTTTTAAAAAAGATCAGTCTGTGTCATGATTTATGTAGTTAGACTATCCTTAGTTAACTATCCCTATGCATCCCTATTCGACGACGGGGACTGATCGCGCCTGAGAGAGATCTCACATCTTCGGTAAGTATATTCTTTTCAGGGGCAGCCGTGGCAATACTGGACATCTAGTCAACACCGAAGAAGCTCAAGAAGGGTGCAGTGTGTTCTAGTAAGACGGTAGAGCAAGAACAATGAAAACTTATAACAGTCGCTGACTACTGAAACATTTTAACTTTTGTATGCAACCCTATTGTTTTAGCAGTTTAGAACCACAGAATTACATGAAATATCCGTATTCATGCGAGTCTGATCATGATCAGTATTCGAATGGGGCGAAGTGCTGTTTGCTATTCTACACCGACAAAAATTGTTTACAAAAGCAGTTTTGTCCAGGCCGTCTGTCCGTTCTACTGGACGGATTTGCTTCAGTTTTGTTTTATCCTCTCTCGAATCAACCTGCTGGTGAATCATCAGGCATTGATAGGTCTCTTAATATCAGTTAACATTGATTAATCCTAAAATCAAATAGTAAATGACCACTCCAATTATAGCAGGCTAAGCTTACCTTAAAGCGCAATACACTGTGTACTTAGAGGGTTGCACACAGTTAAGGACCAATATCTTCGCGTAATGATATCGGTGAAATTAAACGATTAAAAATGACTAAGACTAAATGCGAACAAGCTAACTTGGTACAAAATATGACTTAAAGCTGGAGAAAAGTACTGTCAGAGTAAGACAAGCCTAGCACCCATAGGGATGGACTGGGGAGAGAGCGATATGTAAAGATAATCGAAAACGACCTATATGAGTGTTGTATACATAGTTGTATGGGTGGATAAATTGAACAGTGGCATTGCGGATGACATTTAACCCTTAAATGCGCAATTTACTATTTCTTTAAAGTATGATGGATTTTTTATTCTAAAAGTAATACATTATTATCAGAAAAATATTTCAAAAATTTATTTGTGAAAATTAATAAGTTTATTTATTTGGATCGGACAAAATGTTAAGATTTTTTTAATGTTTTACCTACCCGTATATGCAAACTTGTACGATTACTGTCGCTACTGCCACACTTCATTCTTAGGGATGTTCTTGCTCACGAATTCTTTGAGATAAACAACATTTTATTTGTTTCACCTTAACTGTTTACACTTCACTCAAGATGATTAGCGAGAAATATCGTAAAACAAAGAATTATTAATTTTTAATACACTAGTCACCCCTAGCGAGTTCGTTGCAAAGTGGAAGTAAATGCAGACTTGCAAAATTTTAAACCAGATATAACAAGCTAAAAAATTCAGCTTTGCATATACGCAATGCTGTGCATTTAGGGGTTAAGTCCGTGTTCAACCACCATCGTCATGGGGGTGGGGTGTGGAGGGGGTGAAAAATAAAATGCTCAAAATAATCGAGTTCATGTATGTATGCATGTATTGAACCTATGGCCTTTGTGCCCTAAGAATTTTAAGTATTCAAGTTACTACATTCGGCCCCATGTCAGTTGTGATGAGGAGCTTGAACTTTTCTTGACATCACGGAAGCGACACGTGGCAAGGAGGTGGCTACCTTCATTCCCACGCTATGAGATGTGACGTCATCCGCACGTGTCGAAAGTGGAAGGATACAGAAGAAAGTTTAGGTTGAATAAGTATATTTAAATGAAAGAATTAGTGGTGAACGCAGTATAATAAGGGCATGTATTTATCTATAAGACAACTGGTCTTTAGTAAGACAGATTTGAGACTGCTGTGGATATTTCAATGAGGGACGCGCGTGTCTATTTTACCCACGCTAACTCGACAGAAAATAGTGCCTATCAAATGAGGCCATCTAACCGGTTAATTTAATACGAATAAATGTTAAATGTTCATGAACACTACCGCTAGCAAGTTAACAAGTACGCGGTTACAGCAATAACTCTTTTTAATATAGTTCTACTAAGTCGGAAAAGTTGCGCAAATGTCCTTGGCGGCAAACGGAAAATGCCTGGAGAGAGGGGGTAGCACCTATGAAATAAGAAGGGACGCCATGTTGAATCCCCTGCATTTGTATCATTGAGGCTTGAGAGAGAGAGGACCGAACTGTTCTGTAAATCGGTGGACAAGAAGTAGACTAAGTCCAACAAACAGATTTTGGCCGATGGGGCTGGAGTCTTGAATAGATGTGGAGCATGGATCATAAGTGATTTGATAAAAATGAAGGTTAAGATACCGAAGAACTATTTATAAAGTTGAAAAAATTTTGTGTTGTAAAGAAAGTAATTCGTGTGCGGGAAATAAATACCATCAGTCGAGTGCGATCAACGAAGACGCCGAGTGAAGGGCATTTCTTTTGTTTATGCTTTATTTCCAGGAAACATGAAGAAAATCCTATGTACAGCCAGAAATGTAAAAATGGCTAAATAAATGACAGAGGGTCATAGGTGAGCCCAAAGATGGAAGCTGGCTTAAAAATAAGGTAATGGGTATTTATGACGCAGTTGGTCACCCATATGTTTTTGGTGAATATCAGAAACTTTTAAACTGGTTCTATGTGACTATAAATAACAGTAAAATTTCAGTCATTCTTGTGAAATCCAAGTTTTAAAATACGAGATCATTTTATGCGAAGTTGTTCATTATTAAAGTATTGGTGCGTGATTATGCGTCGTAGATTCTAAGGATTTTTATTCCAGTTGTTTTTTCAGTGAGAGTCGTCGAGTTTGAGACAAGAGGTTAGATTTGTTGTGTGAGTTGTGATAGGATTTATGAATCAGGTGATTGAAAGCCCGTAGTGAACCCGAGACTTTTATGCGAGCCCGAGGAATATTTTGTATAATGTTTGGGATGGAAAGGAGCGAGAAAATCCACGCCGGTATTAATTGGTGACGTTTTCAATTACAGTAGGACATTTAAAAGTAAAATCTATGTGCATATTGTTTGGTCAGGAATATCGCATTGTAATTATATTTGCGAAGTCGAACATTTCATTCTTGTGGAACCAGTTAAGCGTGAAAGACAGATATTTCATATCGAAGCTGAGCGAGGGACGTTCGTGTCCCATGCCACCAGCTGATCGGAGTTCGCAGCTCGAAGATAACGGAGGTTGTGCGCTTGCTACATGTTAAAAATGAAACTGCATTCTTTGGAACAGATACCATTATTTGAGAGATTTAGTTGAATTTTCATCCGGGAATAACGTGTAGGTTATTAGATACCGTGAATTTGTTTAATTGAGATTGTAATGCATATCTGAAACCATAAAGTTAGAGTATAATGAGTGAGGTTAGCCAATTTCAGGGTTGTCCAAAATATAAAGATGGTAGTGGTGATTGATTTATTTTTTAGGGATGCACAAAGCTTCACGGAAATGTTATGATGAGATATGACATCGTAATCGGCTTACATTGTATGGTGAGTTACTTATGCAGATTTTTGTTTGTGCTTAAATATTAGGGTTATCCAAGTATTAATAATGGCTAGTATTAGATTAGATTTAAAGGGTGATGTCATGAAACAAAATATAATAATGTAGATAAATGATGTAAATTTTTTCCAGCTGCACGATTACAACAGATGATAAACATCAAACGAATTAAAATTAATAACGTCAGAATTTGAGTAAGGACTTGTGAAAGAAACCATTCGTCCGCGCAGATAGAATTTATTGTGTATTAGGATTTATTAAATCTTAATTTTTAAAATCTGTGGAAACCGTATTTGTGAAATAACTTTAAACCATGTGAATAACTTGAAGATGCATTCTGGAAATCTTAGTTTATTTTCTCGGAATATTCAAATGTTAACGTAACGATTAAGGGGACATATCCGAAGATAATGGATTTTATTGCCACAAAGTATTGTGAGCGTTGTTGTTATTGTATTATTTGACTTTGATTGATTGAGCATTAAATGTGCTGAGGTTAGTAAAGTGGAAACTTTAGTCATCAACCGATGTAACTTAATTGTGTTTAGCCTTCAGGTTAGAAATTATGATGGTCATGAGGTCATCAAGCTCAGTGACTTAGATTAGGGCCATATGCCACTGTAGCATCATTTCCTTGCGGTCATCATCCACAATGACTCTAAAGTAACTTAGAAGTTTAGATGTCGGTCCATGACATAGTCGCAGGTCACATCGATTCAATTAAGGGTCCATGCCGTACAACCACTGATTGGACTGCCTTAATTATACCCAGAGTCCAGAGTTCGTGTTACGAGAGCTGGACCATCAAGAATCATTACGATGGTGCAAGCAGTCTTACATGGAAGCCGGATTTAAGGATCTCCAGACATTCTTTCATGTATTTAATAATTAAGACAATGGTTTCTAGTAAGGAAGCCCATGAGGCAGTTAAGTCAAAGGCTCAAACGAGCGTTCTGCTCATCTGTGTTTAATGATTGTGGTGTCAAGTGGACAAGATTGAGTCCAAATTATATTGTTTATAAATTATTATTCCTTCAGAAACTACATGAATAAATAGGAATATTATTAAACAGACCTTTCATTTGAGTCGATAGATTAGAATTACTGAATCCTACCTTTTACCTCAGCAAGTGACGAAGAACCCGAAATTATTCAAAAGACAGATCCCATGAAATTTCCTGATAGGTAAGAAAGGTAGGTATACTACCTAGTGCCCAAGGGCTATGTATGTATGTATGTATGTATGTATGTTCTGGCTTAGCTCCCAACCAAACTTGATGAAAAATGAAAATCCACAACCTATTTCCAATCATTCGATGGCGTCTGGAATGGAATTAATGAAGGCACCATCCAGTGGCGAGGATAGGAATTGTGACGGCTGCCGAAGATGAAATGATAAAATATTGGAGAGTCAGTCTTGAATAAGCAAGTGAACGGAACGGATGTGCTGAGTGAGTGCTTCAGAATGGGGAACACCGTGCAACAATATAGAGCTACGATAGGAAGTTGGCAGAGCAGATGGAAGAATAATGACACTAAAGGATAAGAAGGCGAAGGATACGAAAGAGGGACTAATGGCAGATGTGCTAGTAGCAGTGGTGGTGGCAGTGTTGCTAATGATAGGGTGTGCAGAGATGAACCCAGGGCCAGGTCCAGGCAATGTGGGCACTCTTGGATGGGAAGAAATTGAGGCAATAAAGGAGTTGGTGAAGCAGGCGTGTCAGGAAGACCAAGTACGGGACCTGATAATGAACCAGGCGGAGGATATCAAACAATGTATCAAGGAGGAGTTGAAAGATATAAACGGGAAGGTGGAGAGGAGAACAACAGATAAGAGGTAGAAATACTGCGGAAGAAGATCAAAAACTTGGAGGAGGAGCTGGTAAAGTGGAAAGACTGAATGGGAATCAAGAAAGAAGGAAAAATATTTTTATTATGGTACTCAAGAAGGGTCCAGACAGAATAAAGTGGACTTGGTGTATAAGGTGGTGGATGTGGTACAAAACAAAAATGAAGATCAACTTGAGTGAGGTTGACATTGATGATGTTTACAGAGTGGGGAGAAGGAAGGACAATAGGCCCATGAAAGTGTCGCTATTACCCACTCTGATAGCGGATACTATGCTAAGGAACGCAGGAAATTTAAAAGGGGAGGAAGTAAGGTTGAAAAGTGATATGGGCAGTGAAGCAATTAAAGAGCTGAGAATTCTGAGGAAACATCTTTGGGTATCGAGAAAACAAGGTTTGAAAGCACATACTAGAGATCGACAGTTGGTAGTTGGAAACAGCCGGTGGTCACGCGTGTGGGGAGTAAGCAGGATCGAGGAAATGGACGACAGACATCAGCAGGTTAGCGAACAAGTGGCGGGTGAAGATGAAGGGAAAGTCGAAGCAAGTGCCGAGTGTGCTGACGCAGTAGTGAATAACAGTGACGAAGTGACCGAAGCCCAGTGCCCAGAGGAGGAAGGAGCATCGGGTAGATCACCGAGTGAAGAGGGGTTGGTGCTGTCACACGCAAGTGGAGCTGTGGAAGGAGAAGAAAGAAGACGCCGAGAATGTTTGGCTAGGGGAAGGAGTCTAAGATTAAAAGACTTGTGGGGTGAGAAAAACAAAGTGGAGGATGACAAGGCTAGTGAGGAGAGTGCCAAAATTAATAAAAAGGGAGAAGGGGTAGATCAAAGAGAAGGAACGAGGGTAACGAGAAATAGAGTGGCCAATGCAACAGAAGGAAATAAATTTAAGGGAGGAAGGATAGAAGATTGAGAGGGGAATAAATAGCTATATTGAAAAATAGGTTTTGTAAATATTGAGGGGTACTACGAAAACTGGGCAACGCGGGAGTGATAAAAGTAGTGGAGTGCTTTGACATTCTGGCCCTTTTGGATACATGGTTAGGAGAAGGAAGGAGTTTGACCTGGAAAAACGGGGAAGGAGGGGAAGAAATCCAGGTGGAATAGCATTACTAATAAAGGAAGAAATATGCGACATGATCGAAGTTTTTGAAAATCAGATGGAAGGGGTGATTGGGTGAGGGTTAACCTAGGTGGGGCGAGCCGAAAGAGGTATGACTGAACTTTTTATACAACCACGCCAGTGGTTCTGTATATGCAAATGATAGTTTCTTTGAAGAGCTGATAGTAGAAATTAGTGGGATAAAGGAGAAGTACGAAGAAGCGGGGATGTTATTGATGGGTGACTTGAAGGCGAGAATAGCGAACTTAAGCTCCTGATACAATAAAGAGGCGAAAGGAATCAGGGGGAGTGAAAGAAGGAGTAAAGATAATGGAATAAATCGGTATGGGCAGAAACTGCTTGAATTATGTTCTGCAGGTAATTTATACATTCTGAATGGATGGCGGCCTGGAGCGGGAGCTGACATATATTACAAAACAAGGAGGGAGTGTTAAAGACCTGGTAATCAGCTCGAAGGATATGTTGGCGAGCATATATAAAATGGAAGTGATTGACTAGGTGAATCTCATCATGCGTCGATATCTATAAAACTGTGGAGAGGGGAATACGGGGATAGGTTTGGAAAAGGAACGAGTGATAGAGAAAAGGGCAAGACTCTCATGAAATATGAATGGACAGAGGAAACTACAACGAGACTTGATGAGTATTTAGAATATGAATTCCAAATTATTAATGTAGGGTGAGAAGTAGCACTGAGGTGTAATAATGTGGATAGGGCGTTAGAACTAGTACAATACCCCATTAAGAGGGTAGTAGAGGTGATACGTCATAGGGGGAAAAGTGTAGAAGAGACAGAGGGGTGGTTCGACAGTGAGTGCATAGGATGATGAGAGTAGTTCTAAAGGCGCTGAAAGACTTCAGGAAGCACGGAGGGTGAGAAGAGAGGGAAAGGTCTTTTAGACTGAGGAGGGAATACAAGGGCAAGATAATAGAAAGGAAAAAGTTATGGAAAAAAGGAACAAGTGGAAGCGATCAATAGGGATTGCAAACGGTGAAAAGGTATGGGAGAGAATTAACAAAATTAATAGGGGACAGAGGAGGGATAGTAAACATAAAATTGACTGCGAAATATGGATGGAATATTTCCGTAAACTGTTAGGAGGGAAGGATAGATTGAAGGGGGATAGAGGGATGGAGGCGGTTGGGAGGAGGATGGCAGTAGGGAATTATGAGTTGGTCAAAGAAATATCAGGGACGAGGTAATGGAAATGATAGGCAAAGCCTAAAATAGGACAGATCGGGGTGGGAACGGAATAACAAATGCTTTTTGGAAAGAAGCGATAAAGAATAATATGAAGAGGGAGTGTATAGTTAAGTTATTTAATAAGTTGTCCGAAGGTACCAATTTCCCGAAAGAATGGCAAAAATGTATCATATGCACTACCAATAAAAAGGGAGCGAGGAGCAACCCCAGTAATTATAGGGGCATAATTCTATTAGATGCATTGAGTAACGTGTACAAGGGTGTATTAGCGAATAGGTTGAAAAAATTGGTGGAAGAGTGTTCTATTTTATCGATCTACCAGAGTGGGTTCAGGAAGGGACGTAGAACAATGGATAACGTGGCGATAGTGAAGACCATAACTGATAAGTATGCGAGGAAGGAAGGAAGCAAGGTGTATATAGCAGCGGTTGATTTTGAAAAGGCCTTCGACACAGTGAGTAGGAAGGCACTGCTTGAGAGACTGGGTAGGGTGGGAACTTCCAAAAAGATGAGACGTGCTAGAGAGGCTATAATGAGGAAGTGTACTGTAGTATAAGATTAGATGAATGGGTTGTAAGTCGTCTAATCGAATCAAATGTAGGTCTAAAACAGGGCTGCAAATTATCTCCCATTCTTTTTTTCTTTTTATCAATGATATATTAGAAGGGCATGGGAAGGAGTGGGCGAGCCCTGTATTAGGTTATATAGAGATCCATGGTCAGATATTTGCAGACGATGTATTATTGATGACGCTGACAGGGGGAGAATTACAGAGAAGTTTAAATAAGGTTTCAGAGTACGCCAGCAAGTGGTCGTTGAGAGTAAATAGTACTAAGACAAAGGTTATGGTATGTACGAAGAGCAGGAATTGGAAGACGAAGAAGCATTGGGTAATAAATGGGGAGGTAATAGAGGAGACAAATAAGCTAGAGTATCTGGGCGTTTTTATAAGTAGGAATGGTAAATGGTCCGAACAAATTAATCTAGCCAAGTGGAAGGGACTAGCAGCACTTTCAGTCATAAGAATATTGGAAAATAAATTCCCAGGGGTCGATTACAAAATTCAGAAAATGGTATTTAAAACAGTGGTTCTAAGTAGGGTCTTATATGGAGCAGAAATTTGGGGGGTTGAAAAGGATTGTATTATATTAAATCAGATTGTTAGTAGATTTGGCAAAATTGTAATGGACTTCCAAATTGTACGGCTAACGCAGCGGTCAGAGTTAAGTGTGATGTGTGCTTAGAGGTTGATATCATGAAGAGAGTGTTGGGGTACTGGAGAAGATTAATAACGGGAGGGGGCGGCCTACTCCTACAAACGGCCTACCAGCACCAAATGAAGAGCTCTTTTGGAGACTATTGGATTGAAAAGGTGAAAAATATAATTGAGAGGTTGGGTTTAGAAATTGCTGGGGGAGGGATTGGGAAAGAAGAAATGCAGTTTGTTGGAGGAACACGTTAAAAAGGATTATATTCACTTACAGGAGCTGGAGGCTGAGTGCGGGAAGAGGGCGTCCCTAAACATGTTTATTAGAATCAAACAAATAGTAAGTGTAAGAATAGATAATGTGAATACATTAGAGAGAAGAGCAATAATTTGGTGGATGATGGGTAATCACAGAAATAAAGGGTGGACAAGAATAAATAACAACTCATTTATTGTGTGGAGAGACAAGGGAGGAGTTCCACTTGCTAATAGCATGTAAGGGAACTCGTGCGGAGAGAAATTCATGAGTCAGGGACACTTGGAAGCCATGAAATCGTCGTACAATGACTGGAAGGTTATTAACTGGATAGCGAGAGAATGGAAAGAACCTGGGGACTTGAACAAGTTTTTAGAGACTATCAAAAAACCCTGCATTAGGAGGCTAAAAGAAGCTTAAGTTAGAAGAGTTGAGTGAGGTAGATGTATATATTATTCCTCCTGTCGTAGCGAGTGTGTTGCTGAGGAGATAGGTTAGCAGGGAGTGATGAGAGAGACAGCAGAGAATTAAGATCCTCACACTGCTGGTGAGCAGAGTGGAGGGAGATAACGGGTGTACATGAGCGGCTTCCAGGTCACGGCTCAGCTGCCTGACTCTGCTGGAAGACTCGGACAGCTGACCAAGGGTACACCCGCTCGGGCACACGCCTATTGTAGTGGACTGCTATTGGAGAGTGTTGCTGGAATGAAATAAGACAGGGAAAACCGAAGTACCTCCGCTATTTCCAGCACAGATCTCACAGGTAGTGACAGGGATTTGAACAACGGAACCCAGTGGTGAGAGGCCGGTGCGCTGCCGCCTGGGCCACGGAGGCTCTTCAACCAAACTTGATACACATTTAAATTACTATCTGGCGAAAGATACTTTGGAAGTAAGCCAGCTCAAGGTTGGGGTTTTGGAGGGAGTGACATGAAGAAATAATCGAGAAAGACCAATATTAGTAACGAATTCATAGTTTTCGGGGTTGCTGAAATGAACAGTGACACTCCGCATGACATTCAATTAAAAGTATAGGGTTAGAAGGAGTGAAAAAAATTATCCCAAATTATTGAGAGTAGTATAAGTTTGGGGGTTCGGCGGCCTCCATCTCCACACCCTTCGCAGAGGCCTTCTCCTCACTGACTGCGCTTCGGACGCCTCCGCTTCCACGCGCTCTCGGGAGGGGCCTCCTCCACATTGACTAAGCTGGCTAAGACTGCATGCTTAACTTCACAGACACTATCTTGGATGGGCTTAACCTTACTTTTACGCGCAAGACAGCAAGCCTAACGTCAGAGCCGCTATCTTGAAGGGACCAAATCTCAGTTTTACGTCCGGATGCACTTCCCGACGCCATCTTGTGTAGTAGGGCATTGGGTATTCTCGAAACGTGATTTTGAGTAGTAGGGCAATGGAGATTAGCATAAGAGAGCACACCTAACCGCATGGAGGAGCCTAATCTCAGTTTTACGGCCAGATGCCCTTCTCGAAGCCAATTGCAAAAGAAGACACACAGGTCCTTGTGAGACGGCTTAAGAGCGCTTGCGCAAGATGACTGCTGCGCTTAGGAGATGGTCTAGGGGCACTTGCACAAGATGGCTGCTATACATAGGCTCTTCTGAGACCCCCTAGGGATGCTTGCGCAAGATGGCGGCTATCTAATTCTACAAGATTGGGCTGTACCCAGCTCCTTATGAGACGACTTAAGGGCACTGGCGCAAGATGGTGGCTATCTAATTGCGCAAGATGGCTGCTATACATACGCTCTTATGAGACTCCCTAGCGACGCTTGCTCAAGATGGCAGCTATCTAATTCTACAAGATGGGGGCTATACACAGCTCCTTATGAGACAGCTTAAGGGCGCTTGCGCAAGATGGCGGCTATCTAATTGCACAAGATGGCTGCTATACATAGGCTCAGGGCATCATGCCGCCATCTTTACAACACTAAACCTCACGGCTACTACCTTTGGCATGTGGTGGCACGCAATTTGAAATTCCACGTGTTCTTCTTTGTACACAAAGCCACATGCTTTTTGAAAGCTGACAAGCTGACAGCAGCCATCTTTAATCAACAGAGCACCGTGCTGCCATCTTTAGAAAACTAAACCTCACGGCTACTACCCATGACATGTGGTGGCTGGCAATTTGAAATTTCCACGTGTTCTTGTTTGTAAACAAAATCGCATGCTTTTTGACAGCTGACAAGCTGACAGCGGCCATCTTTAATCAACAGAAGCACCGTGCTGCCATCTTTAAAACATTAAACCTGACGCTACTACTGAGCCCAATTGGCTCATAGCATTGTCTTTAGAATATTATAAATTTAAATATGGCATCTAAGGGAATGAATACAGTTACATTATAGGCCGGATGTGTGGCGCCATTTCGCTTGCCCTGGTTCAAAGATAAGTTCCACGTGTCAGGGTCATTTGATGATGAAATGGGAAGTACTGGAAGATTCCGTGAGATGTGTGATCAAGGTCACCAATTTTAAGTTGGCAACACTTTCAGGCAGCGAATAGCAGCACAGCAAGTTTTGGAATGATGGGGGTAAATTAAAGATGGGTGCCGTACAAATGACCTCCAAAAATAATTAAATCCGCCAAGGGATACTGTAAAAACAATATTAGACTATTTTGAGAACAATAAATAAAGACGGCATATTTGCAACAATTTATTGGAACAAATAATCGCGGGCATATGTGACGGGATGTTACATCATCGTCGATGGGGTTCCCCGAGCTCCCTATCCAGGATCTGGCGTGCATGGAGAGGACGCGTGCCGCTCAGAAGAGTCACTCTGCTACGGAAATTTGAACGGGCCGGACGTAACGTGTGTGTGGTTCACGAGGAACCATAATCTGGAGCATTTCCTAGTCCACTAACTAGTTGTCGATAGCATCATACGGGTCCGATAGACTATGTATTCAATTCAATAACGACCAACATCTGGTTAATCTCAAGAAGGCAATTTTTACAATATTAACTGAAAATAGGATCGGAGCGAGATCGATGCAAGGACGCTTTGCAGTGCCACGTGCTAAACTCGCGGAATAGAGCAGAGACAAAGTGTTTACTATCATTGTGAATAAGTGTTTATGTGCTAGAATAATTTAATTATATCTGTGTTTTATATGTGTTTTTAGTGTATTAAGAAGTGAAGTCGTGTGAATTCATTAAAGCCACAAGAATGAAGACCATGGGTATGAAGAATGGTTTTGGTTCAGGTCCTGAGGCCGCCAGTATGATGGCTTAAGTACATCATGGGGCCGACCTGAAACCATGAGGCCGTGGAGCTGAGTATGGAGCGTCGCCGAATCGATAAGTACCCTGATTCATTATATCTGGCATGTGCATGATTAGCTGTTAACTTGTAAATAAATTAATGCATGATTATTCGTTTATTTTTCCTTTTTAGTACTGTAGCAAGGATAGTTAGATTTTTAGGTAATTTTATACTGATGCCTAGGGGGAGTAGATATTGTGATATTATAGCGTGTGTTAAAAATGGTCTTCGCGAACGAGGAAATAATGTGTGTAAATAATGATCTTCTATTACGTGTGTGAAATATGGGTTTCTTTAGTGCGCGATCTTCTAATAAGTACTAGCGTGTGTGTGTGTGTAAATATTTAATGTGATTTAGGAGGCATCAGTAAGGTATTAGTCAGAGGGAGTAGATAGATTGGCATGTCGCATGAAAAGTTCGTCAAGAAAATTTTCACTGACCAGAGATTCGAACCTTGGTCTTTCCGGCACATTACAGTGGGATTTGGATATATATGTCATCAGTAAGTAACGTGTATTGTTAACCAATGAATAGAAATTGTGCTGTAGGGAATAAGTGTCATCCTAAAATTTATCCGAGATATAGTTAACTAGTGTTGAAGTAGGGGCCTCTAAGACACAAATGCCAACCGCAGGGGTCGAACCAATGAGATTGTGTAGCGCCATATATGTATAAATACCGGCATAGTGATATATGTGTTCCTGATAAATGATGAGTGAGAAATGTAAAATGATATACGTGAAATATGGAACAAATAAAGATGCATTGAGAGTGTTATATATAATTAGTTACTGTTCGCACAGAAAGCAAGAATACGCATGGTATTGTGGAGGAACATATGGCTTCATTTAGAGCGGAGAGCGAGAATATTAATTGGGTGCGGACAAGTTAAAATGCCGTGTTAATGAAATGAGTCGGGGCGTGAGATAAGGCTGCAGACCGGGTCGGCGCGTTGTGTATTAGAGAAGCCATAGCAGCCGTGGTAGGGTCTTATAAGTAACAAAATATTGCAGTCATTCGTAAGATAATTCTGTTTTGTGGAATTTAGGACAGCACAATTAAATCAAATAATAATAGGTAGACTTCGTGACAGATCATTGTGGCGAGTGTAATGATAGGTCACTGTAATGATGCCATGCTGAGGGTCGGAGTTCGATGTCCGGCCGAGTCAGTGAGTAATGATTTTCCCTGTGACTATATGATTGAATTATGTTGTGTTTGTTCATGTTACATGTTCTTCAGTGTGTGAGCAATGCAAATTCTGTTTTGCAGTTGCAATATTTCTTGCGATGTTGAATTCAGTTCACGTTGGTTGTATGTACTTGTGACAATGAGGTTTTATCCCATTGTTGGTAGAATCAGTGTAGGTTAAGGTGCATTCATCATTGTAGTGTAGGGTTCTTGCTACAGGGTAGGCAATGTTTTGTGTATGATAAACAGCTAATTAAGCATATGCGGGGTATTTATAATTTTGTATGAATCGGTGAAATTAATTTAAGTTATTTATGTCAGGGCTACTATCGATTTCGTGCGTGCGTTGCATATTATCGGCATTTATATGAGTGGAGGATGGTATTGAGAAAGAATAAGTAAAATAGTTTTCGGACTCAAATAATAATAGGGATTATTTTATATAAATTTTTTTGAGATGAATAATTTAATGATATATCAAAATTTTGGTTAAATTACCAGATCTTACCAAACGTAACTGGATAAATTTATGATCTTAGAGGTAACAATTATAATACATGATAACCACGAATTTAGTGAATTAGGATTAAATTAATGAATTTTATTAATTAAAATGATGAGTTCATGAATTACACGGCGGATGTTGTGCTTAATGAATTTACATAGCCTCATACATTTCATAGGGAAGGTTGTAATCAAGTAAATAATTTGATAATTAGTAATTGCAATTACAAGGTTTATAATAATGATGATGTGTTGCAGGTCTAGAGAGTAAATACGAATTTTTTTTATTCAAAGAATGAATGGAAGAAGTTTGGTTGTATATTAACATTTCAAAGGTCACTCTCACGAATTAACGAAAGGTATGATGGTAAATTATTATAATATTTTTTTTATTATGGAAATTTTGAAATATGGTGATAACCAAATATGAGCTGAATGGAATTGAGTTAAATTTGGAGGTATTGGAGTAGAGTTGGTAAATGAGATGAAAGGAAATAGAAATCAAAATTTGAATAATTTCTTGGAAGAAGATTTGAATTTATGAGTCATGATGTTGGTATTATTAGTCGGAGTTGACAAAGGTTATAAACAATATTTGGTCCGAAGAGTTTATTGATTGTACAGAAATATTTGCTTTGCCAAAGTTTAGTTTTTCAATAAATTTGTATTCGTAAAGGTTCTCATTCAGATTTTATTTAATTATTTTATTTTCTTCTCTTTTATCCTTCCTGTATAATTAATATAAGGTTAGTTTATAATATTCGAAGATGTCTCTGTGGGTAGTACCCAGTCAGCGACCCTGTGATGTCTCAAGCCGGTGCCACATTTCAAAGGCAGGAAGGGTAGAGGGTTGACTACCTTAGGCACGTGGTGGCGGGCAATTTGAAATTCCACGTGCTCTTGTTTGTAAACAAAGCCACGGGCTTTTTCGCATGTGACAAGATGACAGCGGCCATCTTTAATCAAGAGAGCACCGTGCTGCTATCTTTGACGGCACTAACCGTCACGGCCAATACCTTAGGCACGTGGTGGCGGGCAATTTGAAATTCCACGTGCTTTTATTTGTAAGCTGTCAGCGACCATCTTTAAACAACAAAACTTCAGTGCTGGTAGGCGTTAAATCCATATGCCTGCAACCTTAGGCGTGTAGTGAAAAATTCCACGTGCATTTTGACAGCTGTCAGGCGCTATCTTTAACTACATGCACATGGATTACTGCTATCTTGACGGAAGTAAACTCTATAGCGCGGAATTTTAAATTGATCTTAACGGGAATTAGCCACGCCACAAGCTTAAACAAGAGAGCATCGTGCTGCCATCATGACGGGGCTAAATTCTGATGGATGCCACCTTAGGCACGTGGTGGCGGGCAATTTGAAATTCCACAAGGTCTTTAAAGCCACGTGCTTACGAAGAAAGCAAGCTTAGAGGCTACTGTACAAGGTGGCGGTTAGACATAGGCTGTTATGACCTCCTCCTCCTTTTCCTCCACCTCCTCTGTCAAGGCATAGCTTCATGTCTCTATTGAACAAGTTTAAACATGCATTCTACTGCGCAAGATGGCAGCTATACACAGGCTCTTATGAAGAAAGCTATCTTAGAGGCTACTGCACATGATGGCGGCTATACGTAGGCTGTTAAGGCCTCCTCATCCTCCTCCCAGGAAAAGGTCAAAAAGAAAACCTTCTCATCTGTAGGGCAAAAGGGCTACTCTTCCTGGCAAAAGGGCAAAAGGGATCCTCCTCCTAGCAAAAGGGCAAATGGGCTGCTCCTCCTCCCGGCAAAAGGACTTCTCCTTACAGTTACTGAGGTCAGCCCTATCCTTCCTCTTACAGACATATGCTTTCCTCAATTAAACGTTACATTACAAACAAATATACTTACGTTATGTAGCGTTATCCTTGTCGCATAAGTTTTTCGATTGAAGAGAAAGCGGTAGGAGGAGGAGGTGGTAGGGAGAAGGTAGCACTTTTTCCAGCATGCAAAAATATTGTAGGAGAAGCAAATGCTGTATATGACAAGACAAAACAGGTTCAATCTAGTTACAGAATGCAACTGTAAAAATAGAGAATTGACATGCTGTATGTCTTTGTCCGACAAGACAGAACATGTTGACTATTGAACAGAGAACTTTTATAGCTACTGTGCTTCGTCAAGACAAGTTATAATTAGCACGCACTAGAATTGATTGTAGAACAAGACGAAAGATGTTGGCTATCGGTGTTCAGAACAGAGAAACTTATAACGCAAAACATTACAAGATTATTCTCTCTGTTGATACAATCGCACTCTTATGCAATCAGCGCGCACACGTAGAATTGCATAAGTTGTATATCACCATCCGACATACTTCTTCTTAATCGCTGCAGATAAAATTATTTTACTACTTTGCAGAGGATATCTTTGTCCTAAGGAGATAAATTTTGCGGGATTCGAACACATGCAACAGAAAAAGATCTGTATAGATTTCGAACTCTGATTTAGTTACAATAGAAAAAACATAGATTCAAACCCTGTTCTGTTATCGCAAACACGGAAAGTAAAATTTAAAAAACGCCTAGTGCTATAAGAAATACATTGGTTACATTTAAGCCCCTAGCAGTCGAACAAATTATAGGATAAACATGTAACTTGAAATATCAGTTCGAAAACATATTATTTCAATCTGTTGTCATGGGTTACAAGCATGCAGCTTGTGCAGGAGAGACCTACTATGCAAGATGATTGTACAATGCTGAACCGAAAAAATAATTGTGCTACACACATGATAGGAAATGGAACCCAGGCGTCACGTCTTATCAGAAGGGCAAAAGGTTGAAAGGAATCTTTCTCCTCCTCCTCCTCCTCCTAAGGCTAAAGGGCTGATGGCCTAATGGTCTCCTCCTCTTCTTACCACACCCTCTTCCTCCTCCTCCTCCTAAAGCTTTTTTTGTTTGCTATTTGCTTTACGTCGCACCGACACAGATATGTGTTATGACGACGATGGGATAAGAAAGACCTAGGAATGGGAAGGAAGCGGCCGTGGCCTTAATTAAGGTACAGCCCAGCATTTGCCTGGTGTGAAAATGGGAAACCACGGAAAACCATCCTCAGGGCTGCCGACAGTGGGGCTCGAACCCACGATCTTCCGATTACTGGATACTGGCCGCACTTAAGCGACTACAGCTATCGAGCTCGGTCCTCCTAAAGCTAAGTAGCTAAAGGGCTAATGGGCTAAAGGGCTAATGACCTAAAGTGCTCCTCCTCCTCCTCCTCTACCTTTCCGCGACCTCCTCCTCCCAGAAGGAGTTAGGTGAAGTTTTTACATTTTTTGACAGCAGCAACACGCTCATCGATTGTTATCTGCAAGAACGCTTTTACTTTGTTAGATGTTGAAAATTAATCTCTATTGGTAAATGGTTTATCTCTTCTAACTTCATACTGGCGACGGTGTGTAACTTCTATTGTTCATGATCAATTTCTGTTTACAATGTATCTTACAGTAATATATCTATTCGTGTTGTGTATATCTGTGGTTATTCTTCAATAAACAACTGCATTGAATGATCTACCTGACTTATGGTTTTGTTATAGTCCTTTTACTATGAGTAGTTACAACCTAAACTGCTTAACATTTGTATTAATCTTACTACAAGTACACGGAAAAAACTGATAACTGCCTCATACTAAAACGAAAATGTTACCGTGCTAATGATTATGATTTAAAACTTTGTGTTCAGAACCGAACAAATTCATGCTACACATAACAGGGAATGGAACCCACGGGTCACGTCTTATTAGAATTACATAATAAAGAATAAAATCCCCGACCTATTAGTGGTGCACTGAGTTGCGCTTTTCTAACAGAAATCAGTATCTGCATGATAGTTTTTTAGTGTTTAGAACACTGAAATTTTCAAGATGGCCGCAGTGAGGTTAGCGATGTTCTGTTGTTGGATTTTAAATTCCGCGCCACGACGTGTATATGAGGTTTAGCGCCGTGAAGATGGCAGCAGTGAGGTTAGCGATGCTCTATTGTCCTTAAAAGTGAGGTTAGGGTCTGTCAAGATGACAGCTATCAAAAGAGCACGTGGCTTTATTTACAAACAAGAGCACGTGGTTGTAACGTCACGGTTACGTGGTATACTGCGTCAGCACCCGTAGTTCAAAATCCGCGCCCACGTGGTTAGAACTCATCAAAAAACACGTAGACTTTAAATTTCGCGCCTACGTCGTTAAAAGCAGCATTTAGGCAATAGAAGCTTTCCGTAGGGAAGGCTTTCCCGCTTCTGTTGCTAGGCGATGGACAAAGCTTTATTAGGAACATGCCCGAGAACAAAGACGTATTCTACAGGCAGCCGACCTATATCTGTCGGAGAGAAAGATAAAACCCTCCTGGCAGCACTAGAGAATTTTTCTTTTTACAAGCTGCTGTCCGTTGCACAGACACAGATAGGTCTCATGGCGACGATGGGATAGGAAAGGGCTAAGAGTTGGAAGGAATCGGGCGTGGCCTAATGAAGGTACAGCGCCAAAATTTGCAAGTGTGAAAATGGGAAACCACGGAAAACCACCTTCATGGCTGCCGACAGGGGGGTTCGAACCCACTATCTCCCGGATGCAATGATACGGCTGTGTGCCCTTAACCGCATGGCCAACTCACCCGGTACACTAGAGAACAACCCTCTCGGCTGTTTCACTGAGGACTGTTTTCTTTTCTGTGCGATACAGAACGCGCGTAACCTAATTGGGAATAAAGGACTCCGAAATTATGTCGCAACTAGGAAGGTCCGTTAGACCGTGTATGAAGTAATAATTGGTCACCTCGTACAGGATGCGGTAATGCTGAATTTCGCGTGGAAAGTTTTCAGCGATAAGTTTCGGGGAAGAGATCGGCGTATATCATGAGCCCAGTACCAGGTATGATGGTAAATACGTTGCCATCTCTGTCGTTTTAGACTTTATTGCTGAAGGCTGTTTACATCACACTGTGCCGGGATACTATTGAGGATTCCAGGAACACTCAACGGTGAGATTTACGAACAGATTTTGAGTCCCACATTGACTTCAGAATTGGATATAATTTATTCCGAAGGACAGCGTGTTACCTTCCAGCGGGAAATCTTCCCACTTCGTACCTCAAAGGCAGTTAGTTCAGCGATGGTTTGATTCACAGGGATCAACCTTTTTTTTTCCTATGTGCTTTACGTCGCACCCACACAGATAGGTCTTATGGCGACGATGGGATAGGAAAGGACTAGGAGTGAGAAGGCAGTGGTCGTGGCCTTCATAACGGTACAGCCCCAGCATTTGCCTGGTGTGAAAATGAGAAACCACGGAAAACCATCTTCAGGGCTGCCGACAGTGGGATTCGAACCCACTATCTCCCGGATGCAAGCTCACAGCTGCGCGAAACTAACCGCACGGCCAACTCGCCCGGTAGGGATCTATCGAGGTAGTACCTTGACGTTCGAGCCTGGGGTCTAGTAACGAGGACTCTGCGGGTACACCATCGTCGCCCGAGCTCAAAGGAAAAATTGTGAACCCAAGTTTCGGAAATAACTGCCCTTTAAGGAGGGATTCTTTCAGCGCTTCGCTGCTTCTCTGTCCAATCGATTTCAAGTGATATAGTGCTCGAAGGCCGGCAGACCCGACACTGATTTGTATTTGTTTCTGGTATAATTTATTCGTAGAGTCTCTTGAGCGAAATGACGAAACTACGGGGAATGAGCAAGAAAATACCAAACCAAACCCCACCGGCACTTAACGCCCTTGAAAGGGCCTTGGCCTGCCCAGGGACCGCTGCTCAGTCCGAGATCCTACAGATTACGAGGGCTCGTGTGGTCAGCATGGCGCATCCTCTCGGCCGTTATTCTGGGCTTTCGAGACCGGGGCCGCCATCTCACCGACAGTTAGCTCCTCAATTCTAATCACGTAGGCTGAGTGGACCAGCCCTTAGGTCGAAAGAAAAATCCCTGACCTGGCCGGGAATCGACCCCGAGAGGCAGGCACGCTACCCCTACACCACGGGGCCGGCTGAGTAAGAAAATACTCGTAATAATTATGGTACTTGTGCAGCAAAATAACTAATGATGGCAGAAGTAAGAAAGACATAAAATGCAGACTAGCACAAGCAAGGAAGGCCTTTCTTAAGAAATTTGTTCACCTCGAACAATGATATAAGTATTAGAAAGATGTTTTTGAAGGCTTTCTTCCGGAGCGTGGCATTGTATGGAAGTGAAACATGGACGATAACTAGCTCAAAAAGGAAGAGAATAGAAGCTTTTGTAATGTGGTGTTACAGAAGAATGCTGAAGGTGAGATGGATAGATAGAATCACGAATGAAGAGATCTTTGATCGAATTGGTGAGAGGAGATCAATATGGCTAAATTTGACCAGAAGAAGAGTTGGTTTTGCCAGGCTGAGTGGCTCAGACGGTTGAGGCGCTGGCCTTCTGACCCCAACGTGGCAGGTTCGATCCTGGCTCAGTCTGGTGGCATTTGAAGGTGCTCAAATACGCCAGCCTCGTGTCAATCAATCAATCAATACTGATCTGCATTTAGGGCAGTCGCCCAGGTGGCAGATTCCCTATCTGTTGCTTTCCTAGGCTTTTCCTAAATGATTTCAAAGAAATTGGAAATTTATTGAACGTCTCCCTTGGTAAGTTATTCCAATCCCTAACTCCCCTTCCTATAAATGAATATTTGCCCCAGTTTGTCCTCTTGAATTCCAACGGATTTACTGGCACATAAGAGAACTCCTGCGGGACTAAATTCCGGCACCTCGGCGTCTTCGAAAACCGTAAAAGAGTAGTTAGTGGGACGTAAAACAAACATTATTATTATTATTATTATTATTATTATTATTATTATTATTATTATTATTATTACAGTTGGTTTTGATTGAATTGTAGGTGGTAAGAACGGTAGGGGTAGACCAAGGTACGAATATGACATGCAGATTAGAGCAGATATAGGATGTAGTAGCTATGTACAAATGAAAAGGTTAGCACATGATAGGGTGGCATGGAGACTTGTATCAAACCGGTCTATGGACTGATGACTCAAATAATAACAACAACAACAACAACAACAACAGCATCCGTGTATGGTAGCGTCTACATCAATCCTAGCAACAAGGAATCAGTATAATAGGAAACATGCATAATTTTCAAAAATATTTCTTTTTTGAGAAGTACACCAATGAAATAGTATGTAAAAGTATTACAATGTGGTAAGTTGCCTTGTTTTCTACCATTAAAAAAAATGTTCACCGAGCTCGATAGCTGCAGTCGCGTAAGTACGGCCAGTATCCAGTAATCGGGAGAAAGTGGGTTCGAGCCCCACTGTCGGCAGCCCTGAAGATGGTTTTCCGTGATTTCCCATTTTCACACCAGGCAAATGCCGGGGCTGTACCTTAATTAAGGCCACGGCCGTTTCCTTCCACTTCCTAGGCCTTTCCTATCCCATCGTCGCCAAAAGACCTATCTGTGTTGGTGCGACGTAAAAGTAAATAGAAAAAAAAAGTTCAAAAGTGCCTTTCCGCAAGGCGAGTGAAACGGCCTCTGACGTAAGCGGCGCGCTGTGAAGCTGCAAAAGAAGCGGTACTTTTCCTCCAAGACCTGTCAATGTAACTGCTAAAGAAATTTGTTCTCGGCTACGTCGAACCATCTTGGCGCCTTGGGAATCGGAGTGGCTAGCTAACCGAACCCCCAACAAGCCGAGAGCAATTAAGAAGACAACTACCGTGTGTCGGTCCTATTTGGCGGCCTTCACGGAGAGAGGCCATGGTATTGTGTAGGCTGAGGAAAGGTCACTTACGATCCACGCACTCTTATCTCCTAAAGATGGAATAGCCCCCAGTGTACTTGTGGGGCCGACTTCACCGAGGCCCACATCCTCACAAAATGCGTCGGTCTCACTGGCCTAAGATAGAACCTCGTCCCACTGGAAACACTCTAGTAAGACGATAAAGTAAAAGCAATGAAAACTTATAACAGTCACCGACTACTGAAGCATTTTAACGTCCGTATGCAACTGTATTGTTTTAGCAGTTCGGAAGCACTGAATTACATGAAATATCCGAATTCATGCGAGCCTGCTCATGATCAGTATTAGAATGGGTGAGGTGCTGTATGCTATTCTGTATTGCCGAAAATACATTACACGTCCATAAGTTATTCATAGGGGAAAACATGCTAAGTAGGCCAGTCTTTTCCTTTCTTTTGTTTTCACGAACTGCCATGTGGTATAAAAATATCCTTTCTTATTATTATCATCATTTGTTTCTACCTTTATAAAGCCCTTAAATTTTAAATAACTGCTGAGTTAATTTCCCAAAGAATGTATTATTATTAGTATTATGATTATTAATAATCATAAAAAGCAATAATATCATCTTTTATCCTCAACAACCAAAGTAAAAATAACCTGACATTAAATAATTATGATCATCAGAAACGTAAGAGTGAGAAAACGTTCCCAGGAGTTACTGTCAGCGCTGATCAAACGCTTAAATGCCATACGTATTGGGGCGGTATTACATCGTGCACATTCCTTCACA
Organism: Anabrus simplex; assembly: GCF_040414725.1. Lineage (NCBI taxonomy): Eukaryota > Metazoa > Arthropoda > Insecta > Orthoptera > Tettigoniidae > Anabrus > Anabrus simplex. Next base: position 1,271,457,388 of record NC_090265.1, read on the forward strand.
ATTGAATTACAGTTAATTAATTTATTGTTTTCTTTGATTAGGAAATGCCAGTATAGCCAGAAAGTTTAACCATAGATAACTCTTAAACAGTTCCCGAGAAAATAGTTTTGGGAGTGACCGTTGAGTGCGTAACATGACAGGCTACACCTCCTGGAAGACGAACACATGTGACGTTACCTCGCTTACTTCCCCGTCATCCTCAGGTTTGGCCGAAATCTTCATCTAAACGTTACCTGTTTTCCTTTCTACCCGGAATTCTTGTGATCACAAGTGTAAACAAGGCAACCATCCCTGATGAACAATGCCTTAGGCGTGAGGGTACATACATGCTGTATTAAAGCAAACAGATACGTTTAGAATGTACGCGTGCCTCGCTACGGCATTCTACATTGTATACAGAATTCTAGGCCAGGTAGTGTACACCTTGTCAGTAAAATTGTACGTGTATTAAATGGCATAGCTCTTAACGTTACCTTAGAAACGCGAAGGGAAAGTCACGAAACGTCTCTCGCATGTGAAGACTGGGTTAGTGAATTTTCATTGTAACGGTAGGCCTTCCTGTTTAACGTACCCGCTCTTGCACCTCAGATGGACAACAATATGTGACGTGCCGTGTCACGTTAATTTTAATATAAATAAATACTTATTTCCCTCCCTATAAACAATATCCCTTGGGCGCCAGCCTTCAAACTTATAGCATGAAGACAATAATTGATAATAATAATACGTAATGAAACTCTAAATACTATCAGAGGTGGGGTGACAGGACACTAACCATTAGGTACACACTAACTAGGAAACAAAGGATCATTAATAAGTATGAAAGTACCAATTAAAATAATTTATTAATATGATAAACGTGATGGCATATTTACAAACACTGAACTTACGGAAACAAAAGATAATTGAATGAAATAAAATGTAAGAAAATGAACTGTTACGCGGAGACTTTCAATAATTTATACCATTAGCTCACCATTTGTAGATTCAGGTATCTGGACACGTTCGATGATGTAGGAGCTGTTGGATGATGCTCTGTTTCTGATGTTGTCATCTCTCGTAGTAAGTGCCAATCCGATTTCCTATTCGTGTATTGCCCACTAATTGGAAAACGAATTTCCTGACTTTAACACTTCCTATAATACTCATTACATAATATGGTAATGAGCCCTAATTTCAATATCAAAACCACCTGAGGTTACTTTCATGGAGATAATACGCTTGTAATCTTTCCTATTACAGAACTGTAGAGTAACTAATTACATAACAAAAATATCTCCTGTTCTAGACAAGTCAAAATCTGTCTTTCATTAACTTTGTCTCTCATCATTGAGATAACCAATTCCCAGTGAGAGTAACTTTGAGCAGTGCTCTACTCAGATGCGATGTGAACTTGTGAAATAAAAGGAGAACCTCTTCTTGTTATCTGCCATGTCTTCTCTCATATTAGGACCTGCCGACGTAAAGACGCTATCGATGTTAAGATATTAAAACACTAAGACCTTAAGCCGTTAAGACGTTCAGACCTCATCCCATGTAAAATATTCTCGAGCTCACCAAAATCTCCCTCAATCTACCATATCACATGGTCTAGTAAGATCTGATGTTATATCACTTCTCCTATCCATCGCTGTATATCCATCATCTTGCTTCGTAACGTTCATTCACATAGGTTGACATTTCGTGGACTATCAAAGCGTCATGTAACAAAATACGAAAAGTAGGAGTTAACAAGTTCTGTCTCTTCAGAATATGGAGGGGCTGAGCAATCTTGTAATCTCGATGATGTCCTTTTCCTGGTAAAGGGCTAAAATTAGCATGGCGTGTCAGGTCGCCTGACCTCGGACTACTGAAAATTTATTGCAAGCTATTAATATGGGTGATGTTGTAATACCTTACTCAAGAATCAGCTCGTTCAGAATTCGTTATTGCCGTAATACAAAGAAAAGAGGTGGTAATGTGATATGGATGACTAAAAATCTTATAGATAACAATAATATTTTAGAATGACCTACCACAAATTAAATATATACATCTTTTCAAATACTTCCACAGTTTGATAATTTTATGTACATGCTGTGATGTTCAAAATGTCACATAAACACCACCATTCACAATCAAGTTCGCGAGTTTTCACTATAGCAGACATTCATTCTCCACCTGCCTTTTGTATCCTCGGAAAGACTGTCTTAGTGGTTTTTAAAACTGAAATCAATATAGTTCATTACAATGACACCAGTGGGAATGTCGCGATTAAAAGCAATGCTATATGAAATACTCGATCAAATAAAAACACATTTTGTTACTTTTAACGAACAGTACTACGCTGCCGATCTATCAGTCCTAAGTTCCAGAGCTGGAAACACTCTTTAAATACGGGAACGGTGGCATGGGGCGAAGAGCGTAAGAGTCCCCGGGCAAAAACTATCCCTTTTTACCCATCTGTATAATAGGAGTACCCCATGAGTCGGAAAATCTCAATTCACTACATTGGTGGGGGGAGGAGGGTTATCTGAATTGGAGGCAATTTTTTCCTCTAAGCCGGAGGAGAAACCACATCTTCGCTAACAATTTGGAATAAAATTAATGTATATTTTATTAGAAGTGAAGAGGAAGAAGCTTTTCTTAAACACGGCTCCTTTCAGGGTTGAATTTTGAGTTCTTTAGTGAATTGCGGTGCTATATTTTGGAATAGACCAAGTCATAAGTGAGCCTCTGCCATTACCGGTATTCCGTTAAGTGTGCACACTGATTATTTCAATCAGAGCGTCAGAGTAAGGATAGAATAGCTGGAATACTGTACTATGATGAACCAGTGTGTTACATACCAGCAGTATCAGAAAATGTATGAACGAGAGAAACTGGATGCTAGAGAAGAACGTTATCTATCTCTGCAACTATTCACGCCAATATGCAGGTAGGCTGTTATACTTGGCACGCAGCAGTAATCCCATATATCGGAGATGCTTACACAAGTTGCTTTACGTCGCTCCGACACAGACAGGTCTTATGGCGACGATGGGACAGGAAAGGTCTAGGAGTGGGAAGGAATTGTCCGTGGCCTTAATTAAGGTACAGCCCCAGCATTCGCCTGGCGTGAAAATAGGAAACCACGGAAAACCATCTTCAGGGCTGCCGACAGTGGGATTCGAACCCACTATCTCCCGAATAGTGGATATTGGCCGCACTTACGCGACTGCAGCTATCGAGCTCGGTATTGCAGATGAGTGGCAGCATAAGAGACAAAGAATATCACAAAAACAATGGTCAATTGCATGTTATTGTTGATCAATTTTATGAGCTTTCGATATTGTAGGCCTTCAAATTTAGTTTTCTTCCAACTCTGAGTTGTCACCCTTACCATAGACGGTACGGTAAAACTGAATATTCATAAATGTTCGGTCGGAGATTGTACTCTCTCTAACTTTGGTTATGTAGTACCTTTCGATAGGACCAATAGCATAGGTATTTAAAAATTAAATTTTAGGCGCCATCCCTTAAACTACCATTTCATCCATAGTGAATAAAATTGTTTATAGCTTACACTAATTTCTTATTCCCCGACTCTATATAGAGATTTTCATTAAATTCGGTTTACCCATTTTCTCGTGGCACGGCGTTGAAATGGACTGAAGAACAAAAATACAAATACATGAATATCTCCTGTTATCATAGCCGGTACAATAAAAATGTATAATACACAAATGATCGGAAATATAATGGTATATAACTTAAGTTACATAGTATTTATCGATAGGACCACTAATAACATAAATACATGAGAAATACATTATAGCCCTTCCCCTATACTACCATTTCACTCAGAATGAATAAAATGATTTATCGCCTAGGTTATAGTTGCTCATTCTCCGACTTCACATACCGATTTTCGTTAAATTGTCTTCAGCCGTTTTCCCGTGATCCGCGTACGTACATGCAGACAGATAGACAGACATAAATTACGGAAAAGTAAAACGTGCATTTCCTTGTTACTGTGGACATGACTGATCCAAAAATACCATTCTTTTTTAAATTCTGAGCAATGTACAGACAAAACTGTTATTATATATATATTGATATCCTGTGGTTCACGGTGTGGGTTACTCTAGTCACGTCCTAGTTCGTGAACCATGGGCAACGGCTGAGTGGCCTAGTAGGGTGGTCTTGAGTGTCGGGATGCCAGTTGCTACGGAATGGGAGTGGGAATCTGGGACATATTCTGAGTCGTGGCCCTCCTTGTGCTCAGGCGGCGAGAACTATACAATCCACCAGTGGTCCCCAACCCGTTAGGGGAAAGATACTCACTTGGACTACGTGCAAGCAGTTTAGCATCCTGCTTCATGTATTTACCGAGCTCAGAACATTTTAAGCAAGCCTCGGACTTATGGAAGTAATGGGGTCCCGCTCTCATTTGACAGACGAGGGCCTCCTTGGTAACAACTTGGCGAACCAAATGGAATTCGATGGGGAGCTATCAATATTCATGAGGCTTATGGAAGAAAAAAAGTAGAACTAGCAGTGCCAGCAAAGAGGATGCATCTGGATGTACTAGGAACAAGTGATATTCGGATAAGAGGAGATAACAAAGAAGAGGTAGGAGATTATAAAGTGTACTTGACGGGTGTTAGAAAGGGAATGGCAGAGTATGGGGTGGGAATATTTATCAGGAATACTATTGCACGCAAAATAGTTTCTGTTAGACACATAAATGAGCGAATGATGTGGATAGATTTGGCAGTTGGAGGAATTAGGACGAGAATTGTTTCAGTGTAATCACATTGTGAGGGTGCACATGAGGATGAATTTGACAAGTTTTATAATGCTTTGCGTGACATCGTAGTCAGGGTTAACAGCAAGGATGGGATAGTGCTAATGGGCGATTTCAATGCGAGAGTTGGAAATAGAACTGAAGGATACGACAGGGTGATTGGTAAATGTGGGGAAGACCTGGAAGCTAATGGGAATATGGTAAGCGTATACTGGACTTCTGTGCTAGTATGGGTTTAGGACTTACGAATACATTCTTCAAGCATAAGGCTATTCACCACTACACATGGGAGGCTAGGGGTTCTAGATCTGTAATAGACTAAATCTTAAATGACTTCCGATTCAGGAAATCTGTTACGGATGTGCGGGTTTATCGGAGATTTTTGGATGAAACAGACCACTATCTGATCTGTGGTGAACTAAGTATCTCTAGGCCTCGTGCAGAGAAAGTGAAATGTGTCTAAAAGTGAATAAGTGTAGAGAATCTCCAGGACGAGGACATTAGAGAGAAGTGCATGAATATGATTAGTGAGTAGTTTCGAACAGTGGACAGTAAGCAGGTTTAGGATTTAGAGAGAGAATGGGTGGCATACAAGGATGCTGTAGTAGAAACAGCAAGGGAATGCCTAGGAACGAATGTGTGTAAAGAAGGGAAAAGGCGAACATCTTGGTGGAATGATGAAGTGAGAGCAGCTTGTAAACGTAAAAACTAGGCTTATCAGAAATTGCTCCAAAACAAGGGCGTAGAGGAAACAAACAGAGCGAAACAAATATTTGTTGAATCCAAAAATAAGTCATGGAAAGGTTAGGTCAAGCAGTAGGGAAACCTTTCTGGACAGTAAAAAAAACCTTAGGAAGGGAGGGGAAAAAGGAAATGAACAGTGTTTCGAGTAATTCAGGTGAACTCGTATAGGATCCATGGGAATCACTGGACAAGTGGAGGGATTACTTTGAAAATCTTCTCAATGTAAAAGAAAATCTCCCTGGTGTTGTCGCGAACAACCAAACTCATGGGAAGGAAGAAAATGATGTTGGTGAAATTACGCTTGAGAAAGTGGAAAGGATGGTAAATAACATCCATTGTCATAAAGCAGTAGGAATAGACGTAATTAGACCTGAAATGGTGAAGTATACTGGGAAGGCAGGGATGAAACGGCTTCATAGAGTATTAAGATTAACAGGGAGTGTGTCAAGGCAGTATTATTGGACCTTTATGTTTTCTTATATATATATCAATGATATGTGGAGAGATGTGGAATCAGAGATAAGGCTTTTCGCAGATGATGTTATTCTGTACAGAGATATAAATAAGTTACAAGATTGTGAGCAACTGCAAAATGACCTCGATAATGTTGTGAGATGGACAGTAGGCAATGGTATGATGATTAATGGGGATAAAAGTCAGGTTGTGAGTTTCACAAATAGGAAAAGTCCTCTCACTTTTAATTACTGCGTTCATGGGGTGAAGGTTCCGTTTGGGGATCATTGTAAATACCTAGGTATAAATATAAGGAAATATCTTCATTGGGGTAATCACATAAATATGATTGTAAATGAAGCGTACAGATCTCTGCACATGGTTATGAGAGTATTTAGGGATTGTAGTAAGGATGTAAAGGAGAGAGCATATTTGTCTCTGGTGAGACCTCAACTTGAGTATGGTTCCAGTGTATGGGACCCTTACCAGGATTACTTGATTCAGGAACTGGAAAAAATCTAAAGAAAAGCAGCTCGATTTGTTCTGGGCGATTTCCGACAAAAGAGTAGCGTTACAAAAATGTTGCAAAGTTTTGGCTGGGAAGACTTGGTAGAAAGGAGACGAACTTCTCGACTAAGTGGTATATTCCGAGCTGTCAGTGGAGAGATGGCGTGGGAGGACATCAGTAGACGAATAAGTTTGGATGGTGTCCTTAAAAGTAGGAGAGATCACAATAGGAAGATAAAGTTGGAATTCAAGAGGACAAATTGGGGAAAATATTCGTTTATAGGAAGGGGAGTTAGGGATTGGAATAACTTACCAAGGGAGATGTTCAATAAAGTTCCAATTTCTTTGCAATAATTTAAGACAAGGCTAGGAAAACAACACATAGGGAATCTGCCACCTGGGCGACTGCCCTAAATGCAGATCAGTAGTGACTGATTAATTGGTCAGGTACCTTCAGATTGGACAAAAACAGTAATTCTACCTATCTATAAGCAAGGGAATAGGAAGTATTGCAACAATTGGGAACATGCATCATTTTCAAAAATGTTTATTTTGTAAAGTACACCAATGAAATAGTATGTAAACGTATTACATTGTGGTATGTTGCCTTGTTTTCTACCATTAAAAAATATATTTAATAGTGCCTTTCCGCAAGGTGAATGAAACGGCCTCTGACGTAAGCGGCGCGGTGTGACGTCACAATCCAGTACCGCATGGAGCTCTACCAGCCGTTGTGCATCAGCCGTTGCTAAAAGCCGACTGTTTATTATTCATGATCGCGAATAACTTCAAAATGACAGAAGAAAGGTTCAAAACAGCACAATCAGACAATCTATCATGTGTAAATGTCATCATTCTTGAAAAATAGTGACTTTTGTGGCCGCAGAAATTCGCGGATAACAAGCAAGTTTGTAAGTGGCGTCTTTTACATACGTGCAATGTACTGTAACCCATAGTATTAGGATAACAACGAACCTGGATAGATATCACATCACTTTCAACATTTCCTTCTAGACTGATTCCCCTATTAAAGAATAACATTACATTTTCGGGCTTTCAGCATTAGTAAAGTAAGAAATCAGATTTCAGCACTAACATAAACATATAGGTAGCATTATAGTACTAGTCCGCTTCTGTGGTGTAGTGGTTAATGCGTGCCACTCCCGGAAGCCCGGTTTCGATTCCCGGCTCGGCCATGAAAGTCGAAAATAAATAGTACGAGGGCTGGAACGGGGTCTACTCAGCCTCGGGAGGTCAACTGAGTAGAAGGGTTTCGAATCCCACCTCAGCCATCCTTGAAGTGGTTTTTCGTATTTTCCTACTTCTCCTCCAGGCACCTAAGGCCACGGCCGTCTCCTTCCCTCTTCCTTGTCTATCCCTTCCGATCCTCCCATCCTCCAACAAGGCCCCTGTTGAGCATAACAGGTGAGGCCGCCTGGGAGAGGTAATGGCCCTCCTCACCAGTTGCATCACCATACTCAAAGTCTCACGTTCCAGGACACTGTCCTTGAAGTGGTAGAGGTGAAATCCCTCGCTGAGTCCGAGAGAAAACCAACCCTGAAGGATAAACTGATTAAGAAAGAAAGAAAGAAAGAAAGAAAGAAGGAAAGAAAGAAAGATCATAGTACTATAGGGCTATAATCTATCATTCCCCAAAAAATATATATTTATGGTTGGGACAACTGGCCTACCCACTTCCGGGGCCCATGAAAGAGAATTAAATATCTTTGTGGAGAGAAAAAGTTAAACATGATAAAGATAAATATGACTACATCTAGTTTTCACAAGTCGGGCTGAGTGGTTCAGACTGTTGAGGTGCTGGCCTTCTGACCCCAACTTGGCAGGTTCGATCCTGGTTCAGTCCGGTGGTAGTTGAAGGTGCTCAAATACGTCAGCCTCGCGTCGATAGATTTACTGGCACGTAAAATAACTCCTGCAGGACTAAATTCCTGCACATCGGCGTCTCCGAAAATCGTAGAAGTAGTTAGCGGGGCGTGAAGCCTATAACATTAATTACATTTGGCTTTTAACAAGCTGAGCATATCAGGAAAGAAAAGTGTCCTGGTGACATTTTAGTCGCTCAATACAGGAATGTCTTTGGGTGCTGTGACTTTTACTATTTTTATTTATTATTTTTTCTGTTTGCTTTACGTCACACCGTCACATATAGGTCTTATGGCGACGATGGGACAGGAAAGGCCTAGGAATGGGAACAAAACGGCCGTGGCCTTAGGTACAGCCTCAGCATTTGCCTGGTGTGAAAATGGGAAACCACGGAAAACCATCTTCAGGGCTGCCGGCAGTGGGGTTCAAAACCCACTATCTCCCGGATGCGAACTCACAGCTGCGCGCTCCTCACCGCACGGCCAACTCGCGCGGTATTTTCACCCTTCGGTTTATTGACTTGGCTTGTATAACCTAAAACTTAGGCTAAGTTGGATAATTTTTTTAATTTTTTTTTGCTAGGGGCTTTACGTCGCACCGACACAGATAGGTCTTATGGCGACTATGGGATAGGTAAGGCCTAGGAGTTAGAAGGAAGCGGCCGTGGCCTTAATTAAGGTGCAGCCCCAGCATTTGCCTGGTGTGAAAATGGGAAACCACGGAAAACCATTTTCAGGGCTGCCGATAGTGGGATTCGAACCTACTATCTCCCGGATGCAAGCTCACAGACGCGCGCCTCTACACGCACGGCCAACTCGCCCGGTGGATAATATTTTAAACACCTACATCACTATTTTCACCTTGTGCAATTATGTTATTTATTTCATTAATATTATGATAATTATTATAATTGAGCATTGTTAACTTATAAGACCCCAACAGACAAGCATTGGTTTTGTGTAGAGTTATACATTTGTTAAATTCACGTTGTTTCCTTTCATGATGTACACGCCTATTCTTTGTTACATTATAGAGTATTTAGATATAGCCTAAATTTCTTTACCAATTAAGCTCTTCAATAAAGACATACATAACTGTCCCATGCCAAGATATATTGGTAGAATTAGAGCTGTCAAAATGGTTCATAACCCCTTTGATTTATTATCTTGACATGGATCACCCAAAACATAGGTTAGGTTTGGAGAATACTTTAATAATCAGCATTATTTAATGCACTGTTTATTACTTTCATATTCCAAGATGTAATTGAAGCATTTAAATAAAGCATCATACATTAAAATTTAAAGTTTTACCACTAGAACAGCTGACATGGAAAAGTGATTTGAAAATTCAAACAAATTCATCTTGCGCTAAAATCTTCAAAAAAAATAAACTGTAGACTTTTCCGATATATCACCAGCATTTCTCCAGCTCGCCAAAATCCATTTCTCCCAAGTTTTAGCGTCTTTGGAACGTTTATAAACAATTTGTTTGGTATGGTATGCGATGTGCTACACCATTTATAAGTTTTCTGCCTCACTGTCTGCGCAGGATTCATTTTAAGTCTAAAATATACCACTCAGATTATTATCCAATGTATAGACCTCGAATTTAACCATACTAGACACTAACGTAAAGTAGAAATACGCGAAGTGTATCCTGCTTCTCACAGCACACTATATGTTATTTCGTCTGCTAATTCACTCAACCTGTACGATGACGTCAGGCCAATGAGATCGCGTACTTGCGTGACGTGATATTTTCGTAGATTTTTATCATGTTTGGAGTTATTATTTGTACTTTCTGATCACATTTTTGAATTCTGCATGCAATTTTGAATCAGATTAGCATATTTTTAATTAAAACCCCGGATCATGCATGTTGCCTATTATCGAGGTACCTCATGGATTAATATACCAGGCAAAGTATTCACTGGCATCTTGGAAGGAAGGGTACTATGACCTTTCAATGACCTGTAGCAATATGTCGGCCGGTCATTGAAAGTCATAAGTGAAATGAAATGTGTATCAATGACTTGGAAAAAGGTGTAACGTGTCAATGTGCGGCTTACGCGCATATTTATAAAAGAACCGATACAACTCGTAAGTGTAGAATAGACATAATGGGTGAGAGCCGGTGGATCGAACTCAAGACCCCGTGGTATATGTCGAATTACGTCAAGATCAGCTTTATCTACAAGCAAGAGCTCAGTACAATGTCAGCATCAGCTGAGAAGAATGTGGCTAGACATGATATCTAGTTTGAAGTTGTAAAGGGGGCCATGGATTAGCATGAAACTTCATATGGCAAATCATCTAATGGGCCCGTGCTGACGTGTTTCATAGTAAGAAGAAGAACAATAGTGTGTGTTTTCCTTTAGCAACTTCTATGATGAAGGTTAGAGTTGTTATTCAGTTCCTCAAATGTCAAAAACACATGTATAGCTAGCATAGGATTTCTCTGCTTATGGAAAGCAACTTATTATTATTGTAAATAATAACGGAAGGAGTTCGTGTTTTACTTACTTATTACTGTATGAAGGAAGATAATTGAAGCAAGCTTAAAGATCTGGTTCTGTAATTGATTAACATAAAGAATAAGCCCAGATATAAGTTATATAATAGCCAAAATCATTTGCAAACCTCGAATTATATGTTTCCTCAGGCCAGTATCAAACTGGAATAGTGAAGATACAATTAGTGTGAAATTGTATTCCTAATTATATTGTACAAGTTTCAGGTGGCGGCCGGAGATGTTAAATCACTATCTGACCAGGGAATGTAAATGAACAACATGAAGTGCTAAACCAATATAGTGCCCTGGCGGACTCAGGCCTCTGCCGGAATGGACGGAATTACAAAAATGATGATTAAACCGCTGCGGAATTACCATGAAGAAGCCAGATAAGTTATTTTACTTGTCTATCTTTTGCTTTCCTAGAATGCTTTAGTAGCGTTAGTCCTTTTGTCAATGTCACGTAGGTGACAAGGGGGTGTTAACTTGAACGATCTAACAGATTTTCGGTTGTATTTGTCGGGTTGCGATTGATCATACGTGGGTAAATATTGTATGCCGTCAATTACCGTGGATGAGACGTTTTACTGCGTTGTGTCCGTATTATTTATCGCTGTGAAACAAAAATAATATCATTTACTACAGGTAAGTTGCAGTGTGACAGTGTGTGTGAAATATTGGTGCGTGATCTTGGTATAATTCCATGATGTGATATGGATGTTCATTAAGGTGTATTAGGTAATGTTCATGTATAATGTTAATAAGACTCTTCCTTAATATTGCTTGTGCAGTTAGGATGTGATGATTTTGTGCGGTATACAATGAGATGACGAGCGTAGGGTCGTCATAAAGCGTGGCGGACACGAGATAATTTAGGTTGATTTTTATGGTTTGCGTGTCGAATTATATTGAGTTTCGAGACGTGTTAAGTTGTTAATGGTGTTGTTAATAGAATTTCCGCCGCATATTTTGTGAGATGATTGACAAGCTAGTCCAGCGTTAGGCATTGGTATTGAAGAGAGTCATCAAGTACATGAATTAATAAATTAAGATTCGTAGTTGCAAGTAATGAAATGTTGGAATATGCGCACGATTAGGGTCTTAAAATGCAATTCAGTGATAGTTATGTTTAAGATCAGAGTCACCTATTGCGATCGATGTACATGTAGTAGATGCTTATAGTAGATTCATGCTGTAGTAGCATTTCAGCTGATGGTGAAGGCAGACCTCGACGCAGTCCAGACGGCACCAACTTATATTTTCATGCCAGTAGATAAAGATTCATTTCAGGTGCAGCCCAGCAGCTCGATGGGTGGAAACGACGTGCATTTTACTCATTTATGTGTATTGTGTTGCCATGTGTGATCATTTATAAATGCTGAAATCTGTTGGGGGGTTCAAGTTAACCGATATTTAGTTAGTCAGATAGGAACAATTATAACTATGAAAGGCAAGGCGGAGTAGACAGGTACAATTAACATTTGCGACGGCGAGTGAATGATATAATATGACCCGATAGACTTTGGTATATCCATAAGATTTTACATTTCTGTGAATTTGTGTTAAATAATTATTTCCGGTTTATGATGGACAATGCAAGATGGACTCGGTCCTTATTTAATGTTAATGAATGCATATGATTTATTTTACGTTGTTCATTTCAGTTGTTCATATTCAATCAATTGATTTTTTTTTATTAAAATGTGATCCTTCCAATTTCTGTTGCGATTTATTTGAAAACTTTGCCTTAGTGTAGAATTTACATTTTATGATTGGCAGTATCTATAGCTCAGTCGTCGTTATCTGAATGTGACCGAATACTCTTCGAAGGGCCATGCCCTGAGTGGAGTATCATGCGAACCTTCTGAATACTAGTCGGCAAATAATTTGATAGTTCATGGTTATCTACAAACCACGGCGTCCACGAACGGTCACATAATGAATTAGTGTTTTTGGTCGCCCACCGTTGGGCTGAGTATTGACGAGTGAGCAGGTTAATATATTATATTTTGATTGTCAATCGCGAGGCATTGAACGAAAATAATGATGTATTTTGTCCGCTCGATGATGATGCGTATAGTAGGCAACGGAGCGATGATGGTAAAGACTTAGTTTGGCAATGGGAAGTTGGAAGGATAAATTAATCAGGGTCAGATTATTCGTTCATTCATGTGAGTATGGTAATTATTCGGTCATTTCGGTATGAGCTTGGGTTCGTCAGGGCTTAATCAGTGAATTTTGTGGCTGCTAAAGCAATAGTGATAGGTTAGGTGATATTTGAGGAACGTAGGATAAAGACATTTACTGCTTGAATATCAGTGTTATTAGTAATGGCGTCATTAGCGCAAGTAAAGTTACTGCTAGAAGAGTTAGCGGGTAGATTGACGAAAGTGCAGGAATCCCAGGAAACGACCGTTAATGAAATGCGGAAAGAAATTAGAGAGTCGCAGGGAGTCGCATTAAAAGAAATTAGAGAATCGCAGGAAATGTCGGCGAGCGAAATGCGAAAAGAAATTAGAGAGTCATAGGAAATTGCAGCTATTGAAATGCGAAAGGAGGTTAGAGAGTCACAGGAAGCAGTGGCAAATGAGATGCGAAGAGAAATACGAGAAAGGCAGGAGGAGACCAGTAGAGAGATTAAAGAGAATCAGCGTGTTGTTTCAGAATTAGTCATGCAGAACTCAAGGGTGATGCAGGAAGAAATATCAGCACTAGGGTCGCGAATAGCCGAAATACAGGCGGACATACAGGAGGACATGAAAAGCTTGAGAAGTGAGGTGACAGTAGCAATAAATGAGAATAGAAAAGAGATTAACGAGAGGTTCACCGAACTTCAAGCTGAATTGAAGGTCAACGTGAACGATATTCAAACACAAGTTGACCGTGATATTAATGAATTAAAAGAAGAAGTAATTATTATGCAAGGGAAAATTATCGAATCGGATACTAGTTGGGACGATAAGTTTAGGAAAGTGACTGAAAATATTGAAGAAATCAATAGAGGAGTTCATGAGGAGATGGATACGGCGAAAGAACACATTAATAGTAAATTTCAGTCCATTATTGATGAGACAGATAGAAACAGGACCCAAACGGATCAGCAGATAAAGAAATTAAGTGACGAGTTGGAAAATGTACAGAAGAACATCCAGAATATGAGGATTGATTCTGAAACAACCAAGAAACTTGTGTTGACGACTTTGGAGAAACAGTCATCGGTCGATAATGAAAGGAAAACTGAGCTAGACTATCAGTTTGAAATACCGGTATATAACACTGACAGTAGTGAGAATAGTGTTGCGCATACGGCGAACGGAACCCAAATAATAAATATAATACGCACAAACGAAGATAGACCAAAAAAGTTCACCGGAAATATAAAGTCGGGGATGACTCCTCGAGGGTTCATTCGAGAAATCGAAGAGTATTTCCGCGAGGCAAAAATAATGCCGGAGAGGCAATTAAAGGCAGTGGAACGACATTTGGACGGAGCACCACTGATATGGTACAAAGCGTTCAGGTACATTTTTGAAGACTACGCCGGATTTAAGAGCGCGTTCTTAGAACGTTTTTGGGGAATTGACGTTCAACAAAATGTCAGATTGGAGCTGTATTCAAAAAAATATTCTCTCAGCGGACCGAGTTGTTTCTCGGACTATTTTACCATGCAGTTTCACCGTTTGAAAGAGCTTGACTCACCCCCAACGGAACTCGAAATGGTGCGAGCCATAATTAAACAGTTTCCATCTGATGTTCAACGGTTGATGACAACAGCGAACGTACAGTCCGCGGTGCAAGCAGAGGCAATTTTGAGGCAGCTTGACAGCACAAACACGCAAGTCGGAAATAGAATAATAAGGCATGTAGATCCAGTGGTAAACGTCGCAACAACAGTGGAACAGGAAAATGAATGTCGGGGGAATAATCAATGCTACTGCATGAGGAGAGAGAAGCAGGAGAGACATGATAATTCAGAAGACAACCAACGCGACCGGAGATGGACATCATGTCAGAATGGTAATGGAAGATATCCACGGTTTAGAAGAGGAACACGTTGGGGTTACCAACGAGATAGATGGCCGTACCGGAGGAATAGAAGTCAAGGAAGGATAGGATATAGAAGTGAAAATCGAGAAGGAGACGTTGACCAAGAAAAGAAGAAATATGTAGAAGAATTAAAACGCCAACAAGAGACTAAACGTTGGGAAGAAGCGATAAGGAGTCAAGAGATGAACGCAGATTGCATTGGTGCGTCGAGTCTCGAGTATCAGCGGCAACAAAGAAAGGATGCTGCAGACCGGATGCTCAATCCTAATGCAACCTCATTTGATGATAACTCCCACGAGAGGAATGGGGTGAAAAAAAACGCCAAATTAGAATTTAAGGAGAATAAGATAGATTTCAAGCAGCAACTGAATGAGCAACGTAAAGGGGTGATTGGAAACATAGAATCTTGGGAATTTGAACCCGAAGAGTTGTTGGAAGACCGCCAATTGGGCGAATCTGAAATTAAAAGAGGACTTCCGGTCATATGGGTCACAATATTAGGTATTAAAATTTACTCGTTGTTGGATACAGGCGCCAGTATTAGTATTATTTCAAAGGTATTATTAACAGAACTCCAACGCAGAGCACGAGTCCCCATAATGCCAGTAGCCAACATAAAGATAAGAGGGATTATTCCAGATAAGGTTGCCAATTGTAAGATGCAGACGTTCCTTCCAGTTGAGATTGGCAAAGTTACATTCGAACATCCATTTTTGGTAATGGATAGGATTCAACATAATGTAATAATTGGATCAGATTTCATTAGGGAAAATAATATTATTATTGATTTAAATAGAGAAGAAATCCGTATCAGATCTAACGATGGAGAACAAGTACATGTTTCTTCTAGAATCGAGAATAAGAGTGTAGGTGAACTGCACAAAACTATGAACGTCTCGGTAGAGGAAGCCATGCGGATAGCAGATGAAATTATGGAGAAGTACGACCCGGAGGATCTGCAAGAATCGACCTTAGATGATGGAATTGGAGGCACAGCTGAACAGAAGAAAATGATTGTTGATCTGTTGAGGAAGTACGATAGGGCTTTCAAGAAGCAACCTGGAGTAATTAAGAATTTCGAATACAAGATTCTGGTGAACAATTGGGAACCTTTTAAGATGAAACCATATCCAGTACCTGATAAATACATGCCGGAAGCAAGGAAGGTCATCCAGGAAATGGTTGAAAACGGAATCATCTCTAAGACACACTCTCCTTATTGTAGCCCATTAGTGGTGGTAAGAAAAAGCAACGGATCGATACGTTTGTGCTTGGACGCGCGACAATTGAACCTGAGGGTAGTCCCTGAATATGATAAGGCTCCGTTGATTAAGGAAATTATCAAGAAATTTAAAGGAATGAGGTATTTTACAATATTAGACCTGACATCTTCGTATTACCACATTGTTCTGGAGGCGAAATCAAAATTGTTTACCGGTTTCTTATTCGACAATCAGGCTTATGTGTTCGAAAGGCTTCCATTCGGTGTCCGGAATTCAGGGGCCGCTTTGATCAGAGCTCTAGACAGGAATTTGGACCCTGCAATTAAAGAATTTATTACTATGTATGTAGATGACATCGTTCTTGCAACCGCAACCTTTAAGGAGCATGTCTGGAAGTTAGAACGGTTATTGGTTAACCTGAATAAGGCAGGCTTCAAAATCAACAGGAATAAATCAAAATTTTGTCAGCCGGAGATCCTATTCGTAGGACACGTGATCGATGGGACTGGTGTAAAACCGAATCCAGTGAAAATTCAAACCATCCGTGACTTTCCTATGCCAAGAAGGATCAAACATGTCAGGCAGTTCCTAGGAATGACAAATTTCTTCGCCAATCATTGCCCAGGGTATACAGATATCGTAGCACCGCTTCAGGACTTGTTAAAGATCAATAATCGGTGGCACTGGGGCGAACGACACAATGACGCGTTTATTAAAACGAAAGAATTGATGATTAACAGCATCAAACTTGGGTATCCTAATTTCAATTTAAAATTTATCATCCAGTCGGATGCATCGCTTGTTGGTGTAGGAGCAGCTTTATTCCAGGAGGATGAAGGCGAGAATGGTGCAAAAACATACTTGGCATTTGTGAGTCGGAAGCTGCGCTCCCACGAAACGAAGTACACAACGACAGAGTTGGAGATGTTGGCAATTATTTATGCTTTACAGACCTGGAAAAAGATCATTTATGGGTACCCTATAGTTGTTAGAACTGACCATAAGGCTTTAACATTTGTGTTGAAATCGTCGTTATCCAGCGAAAGGGTCTCTAGATGGGCATTATACGCTCAACAGTTTGATATGCAAATGGAGTATTGTCCGGGGAAATCAAACATTTTAGCTGACAGTTTGAGTAGAAATCCTCCGGAAGACGCACGAGAAGTGAACGCGATAGAGATGACAACTGAGGACGAAGAGTGCCTGCAAGAATTGAAACACCTATCTGAACTGCAGATGGATGACAGATGTTTAAGATTATTGATCGAACAGTGTCAAAGGGTCGACAACACGCCAGACAATCAGGGAGCAAATACACCAATGGATGAGTATGTTTATGCTGATAACTTGCTGTATAAATTTATAGATAAAGAAAAGAAGAAGTTAAGAGTGGTCGTTCCACGGAAATTAAGATGCAAGTTAATATGGTATATCCACCGCATGATTGCCCATGGAGGAGTCGATAAATTAACAGCAACAATTAGTGAGACGTTCACGTGGGTTGGTTTGAGAAGATCGGTTAGAAAGATCATTAAAACATGCGACATTTGTCAACGCGTGAAACATAGTTCGACCTTGCTCTACCAACAGCCAATTCCCATAATACCTGAAAGTCCCCGGGAAATTTTCGCAATGGATTTGTATGGAATGTTACCTGTTAGTATGCGAGGAAATCGGTTCATTTTGGTAACTTTAGATCTGATGTCAAAGTTCGTATCGTTGCAACCAATTAGGAAGGCTAATTCGAAGACTATCATCAGGGCTTTAGAAAGGCAGATTATACCCGATATGGGAAAACCAAGGTGCATAATTACTGATCACGGAACCCAATTTACTTCAAAGGAGTTTTCCGAAGCCATTGAAAGATTGAATATACAGCACAGATTTAGCTCAATCAGGCATCCGGAATCGAATGCCGCCGAGAGGATTATGCGCGAGATTGCAAAGTACTGCCGAATTTTCTGTCCGGAACGTCATTGGGCATGGGCGACGTTTCTACCAACAATCGCGGAATGTATTAATGACACTTGGCATGAATCGATTGATAATATCCCCAGCGTTTTGCATCTGAACCGTTATCCTCAACGTCCTTGGAATGAGATTATTAAGAGACCCATGGATGAATTACCCCAGGCTGGAGAAAATGTTCGACGAGCGCGGCTATGCATGGTGAAACAGGCGGAGAAGAGAACGAAGAAAATGAGATACAGAAACTTCCGGAAACCGCTAGAAGTTGGGACTTATGTGTTGATTAAGAAACCTGTTTCTTCTGACCCTAAAGCAAGGTTCTTTTCAAAGTTCGCTCCATTGTATATTGGTCCGTTTAAGGTTATAGAGGATCTGGGCAATAATGCTTATAAGATTCAGAGCTTGAATTCTAGAAATATGTCAATATTCAATTCAGCAAATTTAAGACAATATTATTTCCCTGTTACTGATGATGATGAAGAAGCCAATCTCGTTTTTGAGGACGATATAACAGACGATACCTTGAGTGGAAACGATCTCACGAGCGAGGAAGTAGATGTTCATAAAGCTGATACCAATGCATACTTCTGAAGATGAATGATGAGACGTAGCAAATAAATACACGGGTTTTGA
This sequence comes from Anabrus simplex, assembly GCF_040414725.1. Taxonomy (NCBI): domain Eukaryota; kingdom Metazoa; phylum Arthropoda; class Insecta; order Orthoptera; family Tettigoniidae; genus Anabrus; species Anabrus simplex. The sequence goes on from NC_090265.1 coordinate 1,271,476,129, forward strand.
TCTGAGTGATAAGCACGAGTTGTTCGGAAATGAGGCTTGGAAGTATTGATATTTTAAGAAAGGAAGGATTTAGCCAGTCAAAGACTGATATAATAAGAAATTTCTCCCCATGTTCGAAATTTCTTCTCCAAGTAGAGGGGGAATATGACCTTTCAATGACCTGTAGCAATATGTCGGCCGGTCATTGAAAGTCATAAGTGAAATGAAATGTGTATCAATGACTTGGAAAAAGGTGTAACGTGTCAATGTGCGGCTTACGCGCATATTTATAAAAGAACCGATACAACTCGTAAGTGTAGAATAGACATAATGGATGAGAGCCGGTGGATCGAACTCAAGACCCCGTGGTATATGTCGAATTACGTCAAGATCAGCTTTATCTACAAGCAAGAGCTCAGTACAATGTCAGCATCAGCTGAGAAGAATGTGGCTAGACATGATATCTAGTTTGAAGTTGTAAAGGGGGCCATGGATTAGCATGAAACTTCATATGGCAAATCATCTAATGGGCCCGTGCTGACGTGTTTCATAGTAAGAAGAAGAACAATAGTGTGTGTTTTCCTTTAGCAACTTCTATGATGAAGGTTAGAGTTGTTATTCAGTTCCTCAAATGTCAAAAACACATGTATAGCTAGCATAGGATTTCTCTGCTTATGGAAAGCAACTTATTATTATTGTAAATAATAATGGAAGGAGTTCGTGTTTTACTTACTTATTACTGTATGAAGGAAGATAATTGAAGCAAGCTTAAAGATCTGGTTCTGTAATTGATAAACATAAAGAATAAGCCCAGATATAAGTTATATAATAGCCAAAATCATTTGCAAACCTCGAATTATATGTTTCCTCAGGCCAGTATCAAACTGGAATAGTGAAGATACAATTAGTGTGAAATTGTATTCCTAATTATATTGTACAAGTTTCAGGTGGCGGCCGGAGATGTTAAATCACTATCTGACCAGGGAATGTAAATGAACAACATGAAGTGCTAAACCAATATAGTGCCCTGGCGGACTCAGGCCTCTGCCGGAATGGACGGAATTACAAAAATGATGATTAAACCGCTGCGGAATTACCATGAAGAAGCCAGATAAGTTATTGTACTTGTCTATCTTTTGCTTTCCTAGAATGCTTTAGTAGCGTTAGTCCTTTTGTCAATGTCACGTAGGTGACAAGGGGGTGTTAACTTGAACGATCTAACAGATTTTCGGTTGTATTTGTCGGGTTGCGATTGATCATACGTGGGTACATATTGTATGCCGTCAATTACCGTGGATGAGACGTTTTACTGCGTTGTGTCCGTATTATTTATCGCTGTGAAACAAAAATAATATCATTTACTACAGGTAAGTTGCAGTGTGACAGTGTGTGTGAAATATTGGTGCGTGATCTTGGTATAATTCCATGATGTGATATGGATGTTCATTAAGGTGTATTAGGTAATGTTCATGTATAATGTTAATAAGACTCTTCCTTAATATTGCTTGTGCAGTTAGGATGTGATGATTTTGTGCGGTATACAATGAGATGACGAGCGTAGGGTCGTCATAAAGCGTGGCGGACACGAGATAATTTAGGTTGATTTTTATGGTTTGCGTGTCGAATTATATTGAGTTTCGAGACGTGTTAAGTTGTTAATGGTGTTGTTAATAGAATTTCCGCCGCATATTTTGTGAGATGATTGACAAGCTAGTCCAGCGTTAGGCATTGGTATTGAAGAGAGTCATCAAGTACATGAATTAATAAATTAAGATTCGTAGTTGCAAGTAATGAAATGTTGGAATATGCGCACGATTAGGGTCTTAAAATGCAATTCAGTGATAGTTATGTTTAAGATCAGAGTCACCTATTGCGATCGATGTACATGTAGTAGATGCTTATAGTAGATTCATGCTGTAGTAGCATTTCAGCTGATGGTGAAGGCAGACCTCGACGCAGTCCAGACGGCACCAACTTATATTTTCATGCCAGTAGATAAAGATTCATTTCAGGTGCAGCCCAGCAGCTCGATGGGTGGAAACGACGTGCATTTTACTCATTTATGTGTATTGTGTTGCCATGTGTGATCATTTATAAATGCTGAAATCTGTTGGGGGGTTCAAGTTAACCGATATTTAGTTAGTCAGATAGGAACAATTATAACTATGAAAGGCAAGGCGGAGTAGACGGGTACAATTAACATTTGCGACGGCGAGTGAATGATATAATATGACCCGATAGACTTTGGTATATCCATAAGATTTTACATTTCTGTGAATTTGTGTTAAATAATTATTTCCGGTTTATGATGGACAATGCAAGATGGACTCGGTCCTTATTTAATGTTAATGAATGCATATGATTTATTTTACGTTGTTCATTTCAGTTGTTCATATACAATCAATTGATTTTTTTTTATTAAAATGTGATCCTTCCAATTTCTGTTGCGATTTATTTGAAAACTTTGCCTTAGTGTAGAATTTACATTTTATGATTGGCAGTATCTATAGCTCAGTCGTCGTTATCTGAATGTGACCGAATACTCTTCGAAGGGCCATGCCCTGAGTGGAGTATCATGCGAACCTTCTGAATACTAGTCGGCAAATAATTTGATAGTTCATGGTTATCTACAAACCACGGCGTCCACGAACGGTCACAGTACGATCAGTAGTTGAGAGGAAGTTGGATGAAAACCAGTGTGGTTTCAGACCAGTATGCGCCAGGTAATTGAAAAATGCTACGATAGGAATAGACAGTTGTGTTTATGTTTCGTAGATCTAGAAAAATGTATGACAGGGTACGGGAGGACTATGCAATTAAGGGTAGATTATTAAAATCAATCAAAGGCATTTACATTGACAATTGGGCTGCAGTGAGAATTGATGGTAGAATGAGTTCTTGGTTCAGGGTACTTACAGTGGTTAGACAAGGCTGTAATCTTTCACCTCTGTTGTTCGTAGTTTACATGGACCATCTGATGAAAGATATAAAGTGGCAGGGGTGGATTCAGTTAGGTGGAAATGTAGTAAGCAGTCTGGACTATGGTGACGACCTCAGTCTAACTCAAACTACCCAACGAAGCGGTTATGCTGAGTGGAGTGTGCAGAACAATGGTTGGTGTGGAGCAATACCGAGCAGCGGTAGGAAAGAGGTTACGGAGAATGAAATGGAAAAAACTGAGAAGAGAGTGCATAACAGTGACTTATGGAAGATAGGACAGATGGTGCTGGTGGCTGTGGTGGTTACAACGCTGTTAGTTATTGGGGGCGTGGAACTTAATGCCGGCCCGAATGCTAACGGCAATATGATTTGGGACGATATGGAGGTAATCAAAGGAATAGTCAGAGAAGAGGTGAAGGATATCTGTACAACAGAACAACTAAAGCAGATGTTCCAGAACCAGTCAAGTAAATTCGAAGAGCTGGAGAGATGTATAAAGGACAAAACTGAAGAGGTAGCTGTAAAGACGGGAAATAATGAAGAAATCAGGAAACTGAAGGAAAAATCAAAAACATGGAAGAAGTAACGAAATTGAAGAAAGTAGAGGCGAATAGTGGACAGGAACGAGTAAGGAAATGTATTTTTATATACGGAGTGAAGGAAGAGGTAAAAGAAGCTAAAGTTGAACTCATATGCAAAGTGGTCGATGTAATTCAGACTAAGATGAAGATCAGCGAAGTGGATATTGACGATGTGGAAAGGGTTGGAAAAGTGAGGAGGAGCAGGACTATCAGAGTGAAATTGATATCAAATATCATGGCCGAAATTATCGTAAAAAATGCGAACAATCTTCAAGGCGAGAAATTATGGGTAAGAATTGACATGGGAAGTGAAGGCAGTAAGTGCTTAAATACTTTAATAGCCCATCTATTTAGAGCAAGAAGTCAAGAGCTCAGAGCACATATCAGGGGACAGCAGTTGATACACTTAAGAAAATGGAAATTGCAACACCATGAAGGCACTGGTCGTTTGTGTTGGTTTTCAAGATACAGAACGATGCCATGTAGGTATGTAAACGATCAAAGATTCAGACCCATTGGATTGTTGCTACAGGTCTCCCCACGTGATTGGTCGCGGAGGAAGCAACTCCAGTATACGGGCTCTGGTGTAGTGTAGTTGACTTGCAGTCTGTGCAGTGAAGTGTTCCCCGTCAAACATGCTTAGACGACAGAGAAGAGCACGCTATCAACAACTGTCGCCGTTTGAGAGGGCTCGGATAATTGGGCTGTGTGAGGCTGGATTATCGCTAAGGACTGTCGCTGCACGTGTTGGCCGACAGGCATCTACGGTACAACGTGTATGGCAGCAGTGGTCAAATGAAGGTACCCACACTCATAGACCTGGCACAGGCCCAGCGCGACAGACAACTGAGAGAGAGGATCGCCGCATCATTCGGATGGCCCGGATGAAACCCCATGCAACAGCAGCGCAAATTCGTGCAACTGTGACATCCCACGTTACACAACAAACAGTTGGTAATCGCCTGCGTGCAGCTGGCTTACGAGCCCGTGTCCCTGCAGAAGGTGTCCCATTGACCCCACAACAGCGCCGTGTAAGGCTGGCTTGGTGTCGAGAAAGATTGACGTGGGTCGACGAATGGCACCGGGTCGTCTTTAGTGATGAATCGTTCTTCTGTCTTGCCCGCAGTGATCGCCGGAATCGTGTGCTCCGACGTAACGGGGAGAGGGGCCACCCAGATCTTATTGTCGAGAGGCACACAGGGCCAACACCAAGCATTATGGTCTGGGGAGCAATTGGCTTTAATGTGAAATCACAAATAGTGCTTGTTGAGGGCTCTATGGCTGTTCGTCAGTACGTTGATAGGGTACTCAGTCCAGTGGATGTCTCTATGATGGCGAACATTGCTAATGGGATGTTTCAGCAGGACAATGCCCGGTTTCACACTGCACGCATCTCCAGAGAAGCTCTCCACGACATCACAACCTTACAATGGCCCGCCAGATCCCCGGACCTCAGTCCTATTGATCTTGTGTGGGACATAACGTGTCGACAGCTGGCCAACCGTCCTCAGCCACCCACAACTCTGGAACAAGTGACCCGTGCAGTGCAGCAAGCATGGTCCACAATTCCTCAGGAAGCGATCCAGGGCCTTATTGACTCCATGCCTCGACGAATTCACCAGTGTATTGCAGCTCGTGGTGGGCACATCCTGTATGGATTGTTGTCCAAACTTGCGTTCAGAGGGACCTGAAAGTGTAATCATCGAATCACAACCGAACACTCGTCCTGCATGTTCAATTGCAGCAATGTAGCGCCACTCCTTCTGGTTGTTGCAATTTCCATTTTCTTCAGTGTAGTTTCAAACGGAAAGTGCGTAAGGCGATGGACGGTGGAGAAGCTGCAGATGACTGACGAAAACCTAAAACGAGAAGAAAACAGGCTAGCATACAGGAAGGCAGAAGAGGAAACAGCGCGGGACAGCGAAGCAAGTAAGGAACGCACGTCAGGGGTCAGTGTACCGAGCAGTCCAGTAAGCAGTGCGGAAGCCGAAACGGGGAGTCAGCAAGCGGTGGCAGAAGTTGACTCGCAAGATCCAGGTAGTTTAATGTAAGTAGTTAAGTGTCCAATAAAGAACAAGGAGCACGCGAGGAATCAAAAGGTCGAGATGCCCTGAATAATGGGAGAGGTTTAAGTCTAAAAGACTTATGGGGTAAGAAAAGTAGGCTTGCGGAAGAAAAGGATGACAGACTGCGCTTCAAAGGGCAAAAGAAAGGTGAAATGGGAATAGAAGAGGAAAGGGCCATATTTAACAAGAAGCAAAAATAAGGGGGATAACCGGGAGACGGGAGGGAAAGTCATAGCTAGACTGGAGGATAAAGTTTATACATATTGAAGGGCTACTAAATAAAGTAGGCAGTTATTAAAACTATAGAAAGCTCTGACATTGTGGCACTACTAGAGACTTGGCTTGAATTTGGGAAAGAGATAAAATGGAAAGGGTATGATTAAAGTATAAATCTAGGAGAAAAAAGAGCGGAAAAGGGATAGTTCCAGGAGGAATAGCGCTATTGATAAAAGAAGAGATTAGTGAGCTAGTAGAAGTGATTGACAACCGGATGGAAGAAGTAATTTGGGCCAGGTTAAGTAGGGGGAGGTAAAAAGGGAGGGAAAGGAAGATATATTTGGCCTTTACTTATTGCCACCCACAGAACTCTGTCTACGCGAACAAAAATTTCTATGAGGAATTAGTTACAGAAGCGAGTACCATAAGAGGGAAATTTGATGAAGATGGATTGTTGTTATTCGGGGAATGGAATGCCAGAATAGGAGAATTGTGCCCTGTTTACAGTAAAGAAGACGAGATGACGATGAGGGTAAGAAGGCGAAGTGCAGATAAAAAAGGAATGGGTATGGATCAAAACTGTTGGAGCTATGTGCTACAGGCCAATTTCATATTTTGAATGGATGGTGGGGAGGAGATACGGGGGTAAGCTAACTTTCATTACGGAACAGAGGGGGAGTGTGATTGATTTAATATTGTGTACAGAGGATGTGCTAGAGCATATCAAAAAGATGCAGGTTGGAGACTGGGCTCAGTCCCATCATGCACCGGTATGGGTAATGTTAGAAAGAAGCGAGCGGAAAATAGAGGGGATGGAGGTAAAAGGATGCATGGGGAAGGGCACTAGTTACACTAAGTACAGATGGACTGGAAAGACATCACAGGAGCTAAATGCCCTTTTAGAGAAGAAGCTGGATGTAATTAGGTGTGGATGGTAAGAGGCCTTGAGAGAAGGTAAGACTGATAGAGCATTGAGTTAATCGAATACCCAATTAAAAGGGTGGCAAAGGCTAATAGAGTCCCTACCAGGTCGAAGAAGAATGAAGAGTGCTGGTACAACAATGAATGTAAAGAAAACAGAGAATTAGTGATGGTGGCGCTAAAAGAGTTTAGGAAGAAGGGAGGGTGCCAAGAAATAATAGCGCTCTGTAACCTAAGAAAAGAATACAAATTAAAAATCGCAGACAGAAAGAGAATATGGATGAAAGAGCAAACAAAGCTAATAAACAAGGAGTGCAAAATGGAACAAGTGGATAGAGTATGGGACAGAATTAACAAAAATTAATAAGGGAGGGAAAAGGGTTGGCAAACCGAATATAGCGGACGATCATTTGTTTGATTATTTTCGGGAGCTCTTAGGAAGTGAAGACAAATGGAAAAAGGTGGAAATGACAGGAGGTAAAAATTTAGAGGTTCACATTCAGGAACTGAATAAAGAGATCTCGTGGGATGAAGTGATGAGGATGCTGAGCAATCTTAAGAGTAAATCCGCGGGAGGATGTAATGGTATATGTACGTTTTTGGAATGAAATGGGTAAACACGATCAGATAGTAGAAGGTATAGTTATTTTCAACAGGATTTTCGAAGGAGGAAACTACCCAAAAGAATGGAAAGTTGGTGTAGTATGTCCTATTTACAAAACCAAAGGCCACAGAAATCTACCAAAGAATTATAGAGGAATAACACTGCTAAACTCGCTGAGTAAGGTTTACACAGGGGTTCTGGAGAACAGGCTAGGTGACTGGGCTGAGAGACAGTCGATATGGTCAGTCTATCAAGGGGGGTTCAGGAGACGACGCAGAACAACAGATAGCATAATGACCGTCAAAAAATATCTGGATAGGAAAGGGTGTAAAGTGTGCCTAGCTGCAATAGAGTTTGAGAAAGCATTTGACACGGTTAGTAGAAGAGCTTTATTAGAAAAATTAGGGAAAGTGGGGGTATCTAGGAAAATGATCAAAGCGATTGAAGCTATGTATAGGAAGTGATAGGGTTAGAATGTAGGATAATCGGATGAGCGGCCAAATAGAATGTAATGTAGGTCTGAAACAGGGCTGTAAGTGATCGCCCATATTATTTCTCCTGTTCATTGATGACATCCCCCAGGGCTACGGTAGAGATAGGTGGGCGGTGCCAGCGGTAAATGCGTTAGAGGTACCAGGCTTAATACTTGCCGATGATGCGATCCTACTAGCCCTGACAGGAGGATGTTTAAAAGTCGAAGGTGATGGTAGTAAGTAAAACTAAGAGAAGGAAGAATGAAAGGATATGGGTGGTACAGGGAGTGAAGACTGAAGAGGTGAGCAAACTAGAAAATCTAGGGGTAATTATAAACAGGAGAGGACACTGGAATGACCAAGTGAGGACAGCAAAATGGCAGGGGGCCGCAGCACTTTCGGTGGTCAACATCCTAGAATCAAAATTCCCTGGTAGAAATTACAGTCTGCAGAAACTGGTTTTTAAAACGCTGGTGCTAGGCAGAGTACTGTACGGAGCGGAACTATGGGGTTTAGAGTACAAAAAAGACATGTTGAAACAAATTATATCCAGATTCAGTAAAATAATAATGCAATTAACACAATGCACGGCTAATGCCGGGGCATTGCTAATGTGTGGGGAGTGTATCGAAGCTGATTGTGTCAAAAGAGTACTAAAATATTGGATGAGACTTAAAATCAAAGAAGGGGGTGTTGCTTTGCAAGCAGCGTATCTCCAACAGTCGAAGCTTATGCATAAAGGGTGTTGGCTTACGAAAGTTAAAAGAGTATTTGAATAGGATTGTATGGGGTATATCTGGAAGACAGTGTGGTACGGGAAAGAGAGCTGTAGACTGAGAGAGACAGTAGGGAGAGTTAAAGACATTCAAAGGCAGCGTCTGATAGAGGAAGGTAGGGAGAAGTGTTCCCTTAGCCTGTATAATGAAATCACCAAAGAAGCAAAAATAAGCATTACCAATGTAAACAGAGCAGAGAGAAGAGGTATGTTATGGGGGTTAATGGGGATGCATAAAAATAAGGGATGGACCAGAAGGGCTGATAAGTCACGGTGTTTATTATGCGAGAAAGTGTCCAATGACCTGCACTTGGTGAAAGAATGTGTTACTTTAGAAAAAGTGAGAAATAAATTGTTGAATCCAGAGGAGCAAGCCTTACTTAAGCATGGGGATGAACGGAAAATTACTAAATGGGTAGTGAATGAATGGACCAGGACTGGTAACTTAAATAAATACTTATGTGCTGCAAAAAAATGTGTGGGCAAAATAGAAGAAGGAATTGGTCAAATATCCTAAAAAAACAATGTTAAAAAACAAAGACTTGGTGAGTGTGATTTAAATGCTGCTATTAAATAATGAGTCAGGGTTTAGGAGACTTCGAGTTGGAAGTAGTTAGTGTATAACTCAACAGACTATAGAAGTTATGTGTGTGCAGCGAAATGGAACAACAGAGGATGTCTAAGAGCAAGCAGACAGGTCCAATTATATTGAACAGGGTTCAAGGACAGTGCCTGCTTGCTAAGATGTATGAGTGTGAGGAGGAAGTGAATGGACAAGTGTTGCTGACACTAAGGATGGGGGCAGGTCATGTACCCCCTAGAGTGCCGATATGTTTTATATATTTTAATGTTTTTCTCCTTTTATCGCCGAAAGGCTTTATTATTTTTTTATATGTTCGATGTTACCGTTCTGCCAATGTCTCCGATAAGGAGCGAATCATTTCTGTTTTATCAGTTCTATATACTTTATATTAGGTTAGATGTAAATTAGTAATCACATTTAGTCGGAGGTGGTAAGAGGAATAGTATATTTGTTTTTTTTGTATGGGTATGGTGAACATGTATCTGGGCGAAAGCCTGCTATGTTCTAAGGTCAATCTATATATATAAAATAAGAGTTTTGTCTGTACATTGCTCAGAATTTGAAAATAATGGTATTTCTGTATCGGTCATGTCCATAGTAACAAGAAAATGCACTTTTTACTTTTCCGTAATTTCTGTCTGTCTTTCTGTCTGTCTGTCTGTCTGTCTGTCTGTATGTATATATGTATGTATGTATGTATACGCATCACGAGAAAACGGTTGAAGAGAATTTAATGAAAATCGGTATGTGAAGTCGGGGGATGAGCCTCTACCATCTAGGCTATAAATCATTTTGCTCACGCTGAGTGAAATGGTAGTTTAGGGGAAGGCCTAAAATTGAATTCTCAACTATTTATGTTATTAGTGGTCTAATGAAAATCGGTATGTGAAGTCGGGGGATGAGCCTCTACAATCTAGGCTATAAATCATTTTACTCACGCTGAGTGAATGGTAGTTTAGGGGAAGGCCTAAAATGTAATTCTGAAATATTTGTTATTAGAGGTGTAATCGATGAATGCTACATAACTAAGGTTATATAGTATCAAATTTCCTATTATTCATGTCTTATACATTGTTACCGTACTGGCTATGATCACAAAGATATTCATGAATTTGAATTTTTGTTACTAAGTCCACATCAGCGCCGACTAACGAGAAAATGGGTAAATAGCATTTAATGAAAATCGGTATGTAAAGTCGGAGAATAAGAAACTACAATTTATGGTTTACAAATCACAGAGTCGAAAGAAAACTAAATGTGAAGGCCTACAATATAGAAAGCTCATAACATTGATCAACAATAACATTACATTGACCATTGTTTGTCGTTATGTGCTTTGTGTCTTCTGTTGCCCCTCACCTCCGGTAGATAGGATTACTGCGGCGTACAGAGTATTTTTATTTGATTTACGTTACACCGACATAGATAGGTTTTATGGCGACGATGGGATAGGAAAGGGCTAGCAGTGTCTTAGGCCTTAATTAAGGTACAGGCCCAGCATTTGACTGGTGTGAAAGTGGGAAACTACGGAATACCATCTTCAGCGCTGCCGACAATGGGGTTCGAATCCACTATCTCTCGGATGCAAGCTCACAGCTGCGCACCGCTAACCACACGGTCAACTCGCCCAGTCGTACAGAGTGTAACAGCCTGTCTGAATATTGATGGGAAGTAGCTGGGGAGTTAGATAACTTTCTTCTTTAGCATGCCATTCCCCTGGTTTATAAATTTTCTGATACAACTGGTACGTAACACACTGGATCATCATAGCATTCGGGCTATTCAATCCCTACTCTGAGGCACTGATTGGAATGAACAGTGTGCATATTTAGCGGAATAATGGCAGATGAGTGTTCATGGCAATCTGCGGCCTGGTCATCCCAGCTCTGGAACTTTGGACTATTAGATTGGCACCGCAATCTAACCGCAGCTCTGTTCGTTAAAAGTGATCAAACGTGCGGCTTTCCATTTGATCGAGTATTTTATATGATAGCATTCATACTACATTCATACTTACGTTTTTGTAATGACCTATGTTGATTTCAGGTTAGGAAAACCACAAAGTCAGTCTTTCTGAGAATCCCGTAGCGAAGCACGGGTACATCAGCTAGTAAATAAATAAATATGGTGACGACTTGTTCTTAATGGCAGATTGTGCCGAAAGCCTACAGTCTAATATATTGGAACACGAAAATAGGTGTAATGAGTATGGTATGAAAATTAGACTCTGGAAAACTAAATTGATGTCAGTAGGTAAGAAATTCAACAGAACTGAATGTCATATTGGTGATACAAGACTGAAACAGGTAGAACACGTAGGTTGTGTGTCATACCAGGATGGTAACATAGTTATTGAGATTGAATCAAGGCGTAGAAACGCTAATGTAGTGAGCTCGCAGTTGCGATCAACATTGTTCTGTAAAGGCCCTCTCACACTTACCGGAAGGAAGACGCGGAGAGAGGAACTTCCGAGAAGAATTTCTCTTGTGTGCTCTCATACCTATCGGAAGCGCGGACAGCTGATCGTCAAGACTTGTCTCGCAGTTGTGTTAGGAATTTTGGTCCAGCCGAACGCAACTAATGAATCACGTGTTAGCTCTTAGCTCTCTCTGTAATGAAATGGCGTATGTCTTTTAGTGCCGGGATGTGGCAGAAGGCTTCGGCTCGCCAAGAGCAGGTCTTTTGATATTACTCCCGTAGGTGACTTGCACGTCGTGATGAGGATGAAATGATGATGAGGACAACACATACACCCAGCCCCTGTGCCAGCGAAATTAACCAATGATGGTTAAAATTCAAGACACTGCCGGGAATCGAACCCTGGACCCATGTGACCAAAGGCCAACACGCTAACCATTTAGCCATGGAGCCGAACACTCTCTTAGTTGAAGACGCTGAAAGGGAATAACAAAGGACGGCATTAATTTATCTAGAAATTGAAATGGTGAATTGTCTAATTTGTTTCAACCGTTGTTACGCTCTCAAGATAAATTCAAAGTGTATTTTCGAATGAGCATAGTGACATTTCAACTGCAAATTCAATGGTATTGCTATATAACTTATGACATTTGTCATGTAGAAAAGTGTACTTTTCAAATAAATGAATATCATCTCCGCAGACCATTTTCAACACAGCCCATGGGAAGCAAACACTATGTACGGTATCGAATCAACGCGATTGCGAAACACCCGAATACTGTACGAACGTTACCGAAATGAAATTCCGGCAAGAGAAGCGGAAGAAATATTCTCGCTAAGCAACTTCCTCGTCTTCGGCGCGGCGCGTTTCTCTCCAGTAGGTGTAAGTGTGAGCCATAACATCTATTACGCAGCGAAATAATATTATTTGCTTTACGGGAGCGAAAGCTGGTCCCCCTGTGGGGGGGGGAGCAGTAGAATAACACCCACGGTATCTTCTGCCTGTCGTAAGAGGCGACTAAAAGGGGCCTCAGGGGCTCTGAACTTTGGAGCGTAGGTTGGCGACCACGGGACCCTTAGCTGCGTCCTGGCATTGCTTCCACTTACTTGTGCCAGGCTCCTCACTTTCATCTATTTTACCTGACCTCCCTTGGTCAACTCTTGTCCTTTTCCTACCCCGACGCTATTAGGTTTGCGAGGGCTAGGGAGTCTTTCATTTTCACGCCCTTCGTGGCCCTTGTCTTTCTTTGGCCGATGCCTTCATTTTTCGAAGTGTCGGACCCCTTCCATTTTTTCTCTCTGATTAGTGTTACATAGAGGATGGTTGCCTAGTTGTACTTCCTCTTAAAACAATAATCACCACCACCACCAGCGAAAGCTGGGTGGACTCAGGATACCTTATTCATAAGTTAGAAGTAACAAACGTTAAAGTAGCAAGAATGATTGCTGGTACACACAGGTGGAAACAGTGGCAGGAGGGTACTCGGTTCGAGGAAAGGTAAGGGTGTATTCTGCCCGAAGACAGGTCCGAACCCCCGCAGAGGTGCGCTTGAGCCGGAGTTTACGTGCGGTAGGGTGGCCAGTTCCTTTCCGCTCCTCCATTCCCTTATCCCCCACAAATAGCGCGTGGCAACTCATCCAAATATTGACCACGCCCAATGTAGCTTAATTTCGGAGATCTCACAGGATCCGGTGTTTCAATACGGCTACGGCCGTTGGCCGGTTCGAGGAGGTAAAGGTTAAATTAGGAATGTACAAGATGGATTAAGCTGTACACATAAACCGGCTTCGGGGGTGGGGTCATGTGAGACGAATGGAGGAGTATAGGTTACCTAGGAGGATAATGGACTCTATTATGGAGGGAAAGAGGAGTAGAGGGAGACCAAGACGACGATGGTTAGACTCAGTTTCTAAAGATTTAAAGATATGAGGTATAGAACTATGAGGCCACAGCACTATTTGTAAGTAGAGGGTTATGGCGACGTTTAGTAAATTCACAGAGGCGTGCAGACTGAACGCTGAAAGGCATAACGGTCTATAATTATGATGCATGTACGTATGTAGATAGATATCGTGATGTTCATATCATGTTTGCAATTTCAGTTTTGTTTGTTTTCCCCAATACAGTACATACCTGAAAAAAGTAAAGTCAGCAGTTGAAGCACAATGAGGATCGAACGTGTCATACTGCACAAAGAAAAGTTCCCCAAATATTTTCAGGATTATTAAGGTAATGGACACGGAAGTTTAATACTCAAATTACTTTTTCATTCATTGATTCTGTCATTCATAAGCAGTGACAAGTGGAGTTATAAATCTATTTGACATTAGATCAATTCCGTAGAGTAAAAATCCACAATGCAAACAATGTTTAAAATCACATACAAATAAGTAATTTCACCGGTTATGCAGATTTTCTTATGGAACCAAATAGGTGATTCAATTATTAATAAAATATTTTATTTTCATCTCAGGTATATACTAGAGCTTTGTAAATTTGTAAATTCGTATCCTGTGTTGGACAGACTGAAAACCTCACAGGCTATTTTTACATCAGAATCAGGGATAAGCTCCCAAGAAAACGAGGACGAGAATCTATAGGGAATATCCACTGATATAATGGTAATAATTTCTTGGTCATTTCTTAATTAATGATTTTCATCTCAGATGAATACGTACGTACTACTTACATCACGAAAGAACATTTTTCCTGTGCAACAGGACCCAGATAATCGTGAATTATCCCACAAACAAAGTCAGATATAGGAAATCGGAAGAGTGGAGACTGGAAGTCATAAAGAGCCACAAAAGCAAAAATACTCTTCTTCGCATTGTTTGTCAGGGTAACAATCGTTCGATTTAATAACCTACCAGCCATTTTGAACAAGTAAATAATATTTTACGAACATACAGTAGAAACACACTATATTTATATTCGTATTTATATTCGTGATGATAGTGCGGAAAAATATCAAGATATAACGAAGTACATTAACAGAGGCTAGAAGTGAAGTGGAGTAAAGGAAATATTTGTACCTCAAAGTTACTTTTTTGTTCAGCAAGAGCCGATTTTGCTTTCTGAAATCTACGCATAGTCACTCAAAGAAGAATGAGTGCATGGAATTGTATGTTCCTCGCATTTAATATTTTATCAGGCTTATATTCAGGTATTATCAAAATGTAATTCGTCTACCGTGTAGAAGCAAACCCTGCGGATACACACAGAAACAATTTATCTATAGGTTTAATTGTTTCTGAGAAATGTCTACCTGCGGGGAGCGTATGCAATACCATGTTCTCATTTTTTTTTTATTTTTTTTTTTTTAGCTACTGTACACACGTACACCCTCCTCGACAAAATCAGAAGTTAGGAACCCAGTGTCAGCCCAAGGGATTTTTTTCTCGGAGGCCAGGAAATAAACCATGTAAACCATGTACACAAAATTTATGCCTGTTTAAAGAAGGTTTAGATTAAGTTTGACCTTAGTTTTGCTTACCATATTGAAGAGCGTGAGAATATAGTTTTCAATATCTCGCTCTTTGTGATACGTAATAAACTTCTTGTCGGCAACCACGCATGTTTCAACGAAGCGGTGTTTACTTTCGCTTCTTCTGTGTACCGAATGTGTGAAGAAATCTGGATCGTTGTGAACTTCCCATTGTAAGCGTTCTCTCCAGTCCTTTTCCCAATCATCTGTTTTTTAAGAAAACAAAAGAAAAAATTAATTATATTGCTGAAGTGATGAAGTCAGTCTCTTATAATATAAAATACTAGATGAAGATCGGATTACATTCCTTTCGTATTCAATAGTCGACTATTTATTCCTATGCCTATGTCCGTCCCTACCAGCAATGACTGTCTTAATCTTTAGTGAAATATAGGCCCTGGAATATTTACACAAAAGTCACGGTTCATTTGTTGAAAAACTTCAGGCTTATCTAAATATACTAATACGACAGGAAAACAGGCACTGAGTTCGTGTTGAACCATATCGTTTCATGGTGACAGAGATGTTTTTTAACGCATTAAGAACGTGATACCGGGAGTCGAAACTGGAAAGGCGCGGAAAGTAGCTTGGGGCTCGAAGGTGGGCAAGGCTAGCTAAACTGGGCGTGGCAAGATGTGTGAGAGAGGGAAGAAGCCAGGGAAAAGGATAGAACGACCCGAATACTGTCTGGGGATACAGATACCACACTTATAAGAAGAAACGCGGCCTGAAGCAGGCCTGGCAATTTATGAAAAATTACGATAATTACTCCTGTGGACAAATTTCGGCAAAGTTAAATCAGTAGGATATTTTGTACTAATTTACTGTGTGATTCGAGCTGATCCGAAGTTCTAAGTGTAATTGCCTTTCTTAGAATGATTTGAGCGGGATGAACGTCGGAACCAAACTTAAGTTTGCGCAAAGGAGAAGCGTTTGTATCATAGGGTTTCCCCGTGTGTGGTTTCTCTGCCACGAACATATAAAGGAGCATTGAGAGAAGATGGCATTCACTGGAAAACAGACGAGGAGTCAGGGTGCGTCGTGAGCTTGTAGCAATCACATAAAGCTATTGTTAGAAAATTTAGTGTTGGTCGCTTTTTATCATTCGTAGCCTGGAGAAGAAGCAATTACACGGAGCTAGGAAGTAATATTTTAATAAATTTTCATCCAGAAATCAGTGCCACAATTTTTTAGGAATACTTTCTACTGACGATTAGTAGCTCTCCGGAACGAACTATAAGCCCGGATGAGTGACATGTTCCATAGTTTATTCAGTCCTAACCCATGATATGCTGAACTAAAAGTGACGGAAGTAAGCAAACAGGTATCTTAATTGTGTGCGTAAAGTTGGAGTTATTGGCGGTGGGGAATCTACCACAAGAGCTGATTAAGCATAAGACCTTCCTACAATCCAGCGCTCAAGCAAACGACAGCACGATGGACCATACCATGGAACTGAACCGAGGACCAGCATTCCAAGACGACGCTAGTGAAATGTTGGGCTAAATCCATACACAGTCCATCATGGAGGAGCCGTGAGGTCGCAATGTAACAGATAAGTTTGAACAAAGTTTTCTCTTAGCATGGGAGAGGGACAATGCAGCTTCGCATATTTCTCCTTGTAAATACAGTAAATGTTCATTATGCCTTAATGGCGATCATTTAAATATGTTTGGGACTAATGCATGTGTTCTCTGTGTTATCATTTGTGTACGGTTACGAGGTCGTTAGGATTAAATTAGTTGTGTTCTACAGTCATGTAAAGTAGTGTTCTTCTTATTGGGGATTAATTTATGGAAGCTGGTGGAGATGGGATCTTTGAAAATTAAAGGACGGAGGTACCTTATAAGAAGTATCGAATGGGGAGACTCTTACTGGAGTGCCAGGTGGTGGTGATTATTGTTTTAAGAGGAAGTACAACTAGGCAACCATCCTCTATTTAACACTAATCAGAGGGAAAAAATGGAAGGGATCCGACACTTCGAAAAATGAAGATATCGGCCAGAGGAAGACAAGGGCCACGAAGGGCATGAAAATGAAAGACTCCCTAGCCCTCGCAAACCTAATAGCGCCGGGGTCGGAAAAGAACAAGAGTTGACCAAGGGAGGTCGGATAGGATAGATGAAAGTGAGGAGCCTGGCACAAGTAAGTGGAAGCAATGGCAGGACTCAGCTCAGGGCCCCATGGTCGCCAACCCACGCTCCAAAGTTCAGAGCCCCTGGGGCCCCTTTTAGTCGCCTCTTACGACAGGCAGGGGATACCGTGGGTGTTATTCTACCGCCCCCACCCACAGGGGGATGGAGTGCCAGGCGACCCAAGGAATAAGATTTGGATGCTATGTTAATGTGCGTGAGTTTTAATAGATATGAAGAAAAAGCCGAGGACAGCAAATCCCAACGTTGCACTTGTAAGGTTTTTCGAAAAATAATCCAGCAAAGTAACACATGGTAGTGCACGTGGCATGAACCAGGGTCCGTTGCATGAAGAAAAGAGATTTACTGAGTATATTCCGGATATTCTGAATGGCCTGAAACGAGGTCAAGCATGTAGGCCTGTGAGTTACGAGTCTGAGGAAAATGTTTCCAGACCAGAGAGATGTGCTATTATGTTTTAGTGAGAGGCCATATGAGCACGCAATCTGTCCCTAGTGAAGGGATGAGATTTGCCTCAGCTGAGTGCTGTCTTGTACTGTCGGACGGGAAGGGAACTCATTATCCATGTGACCATAAGCAGATGTGAAAGAGGTTTTGCCGTGTAGCTATGTGCATATGCAGACAGATGAATGTTATTGTTTGAAAGAGTGAGGGGAGATGGCCTTGCCATTCCCGCAGTAAAGGTAAGGTCAATTAACGTCGCTCCAGAAGATGACCCAGAGATGAGATTACATCACCAATCACTCAAGACCAGTGTGTATTTTTTGTTTCAGATTCAGTGGAATATTTGTGATTAGTTTTTGTTGTGGTTTTTGTGTCTTAAAATTCGTGTTTGTCATTTTATTGTCAATTGCTAAAGGGGAAAGCTCGTATACATTTGGCTCATATTATCTTCAGTGTGTTTTTGGGGTGTCAGAATATCCTAAACGAAGCAGTCTTGTGGATTACGTATTCCAAATTAAATAGGAATAATTTTAATCTTAGTTTTCTTCTATATGCGAAGTTTTCTGTTGCTTAACTCAAGACGTTTAAGTACCACGCAGATAGTCGAGTCTCTTCAAACTGATCTAAATATACAATGTAATGTAACGGTCACAGGGATTCTAAGATTAATGATTTTAAACTTGTTTAGACAGGCACGGTCCTGATGCCACTTGATGGCAACAACACTAATGTATCAGAAATTATAATTAATTTAAGGGAATTTATTTTACTATCCAATTTTTATGCCTTAGTGTAATAAACTGTTTCATACAAATTTTATTTCACTGGAGTCCTCATTCAGTCACACAAATGCAATTCCTGTCCTACTTACATCTTTAAAAGATCTTATTGGTGGTTCTTAGAGACCAAATTACGGATGTTCAGCGTGCGATGTCATTGAACTAGCCAGGTCAAAAAAGGACAGGAAATATGGTAAACTGTGGCTTTTGAAGTGTAGTATTACAGAAGAATGTTGAAGGTGAGATGGAGAGATCGAATCACAAATGAAGAGATACTGAATCGAATTGGCGAGAGGAGATCGATTTGACTAAATTTGACGAGAAGAAGAGATAGAATGATAGGACACGTCTTAAGACACCCAGAATTTATTCAGTTGGTTTTTGAAGGATGTGTAGGTGGTAAGAACGGTCGGGGTAGACCAAGGTATGAATATGAGAAGCAGATTAGAGCAGATGTAGGATGCAGTAGTTACGTAGAAATGAAAAGGTTAGCACAGGATAGGGTGGCTTGGAAAGCTGCATCAAACCAGTCTATGGACTGATGACTCAAACAACGACAACGTGGCTTATTACGTGATGACCCACTTTTTTAGTGATTTATTTGTTTATAGACCCAGTACGGCACAGTATATACGGAATGGGTTATCTCAGAAACTACCGGACAGATTTTATTTCTTTCACCATTTAAAAGATAATTCGGGGTCCCATAGCTACGTATAATCCAAGAATAAGAGTTCCCATGGGTACCGTGATGTGGGCCCTTTGGCACTTTGGGATAGGCTAAAGCAGGCGAAATATCGAATTTGTCGTACAAGGATAAGACAAAGCTCATTTTAATTCTCACATCGCTAAGAACACAACCAGGAAACCAAGTTGTATGGCCCTAAAACTATTTTCTAGATATTGACACCACATTTCCCCACTGTAGCAATCAAATGAAGAAATGATGGGTCGAACCCTAGCAAGGGTTCTAGAATACAGGCCTGGTGTTCGAAGAAAGCACGTGCGTGATTGTAGCTAAGGCTAAGGAGAGATCCTGTGTAAACATTTTAAACTCATAGCTAGCGTTGATCTGCGAGATACTTATTGTTTCTGGGTCCTCATCTCCATACTTTTTATTAGCATAATAATGGTCAATACACTACCAAGTGCTGTCGCTATTTACAAGGTCGATTTATACCTAGCGTTACTCTGTCGAGATATTTATGTGTACAGGAGAAATATTTCCATACTCTTATCAACATAAGGAATTTGAATAGCGCCAAAGTGTTGTTTCACTAATTATAAAAGATTCTGCCTAAATATTTTTAAACTCATAGACAAACCTAATCTTCCGAAGTATTGTTATGGTTACTGGATCCACATTTCCATATTCTTACCACGATAACGATTGTGAATAACACCAAAGTGTTGCGTTAGCTATTTGCAGGACCAAGAAAAAGAAGGAATATCCTCCACAGAACCTGGCCACAGTCAAGACCATGGCCATCTTCATGTAATATCAAATAGCACGGTATATCAAACATCATCAGGTGCAAAAAACTTAAGTAACATTTATAAATTCCTTCTGTAGAAGTAAATGCACATTAAGTTAATGTAGACGTGATATAGGCTTTTGTGCTTATGCCGTGTCAAGTATTTCACATTCTATAAGTACGGGCCGTGAAAGCATCAATTGCTACATTAATGTATCTATCTATTATATAAAGCAAGATGTCCTGACTGACCGATAATCAACGCACAGCAAAACCTACTGGAGATAATTGCATGAAAATTTGAGGACATGTTCATACCGTAGCTTAAATGCGCACTAAGAAAGGATTTTTTTAAATTTCTATTTTAAAGGGGTGAAATGTGACTTTACATTTTTGTTTTAAATTCTTCGTTTCTGAGAAAAATATTGTTCTTATATTCATTCAGATATTTATTTTTATATATCATAAATACTATTTTAAAAGAAATTTTCTGATTTTAAATGGGTGAAAGAGGGTGATATGTGGTTTTACATTTGTATTCAATATCTCCGTTATTTGAACAATAGTGTACATATATATTCATTCAGTCTTCCAAATAATCTCAATAGTAAAGCAAAAATCTTGCATTTCTTGAAAAGTCAACGGAAATATATTTATTTTCTAGATTTTTCAGATGAAATACTTCCCTTGCGCGCATGAATCTTTGGCTTTTGCCAATTAAAATGGCCGCGGCATTTTCCAACATATAAGTGTACGCGCCAATTCACTCCGCTTCCGTGTATGTTAGGACGGTAATAAATCAAATCCTTAAAAAAAGAAAATACAATTAACAGTATATTGGCTTACATGTAGGAATGTTTGTGAGTGAATTCATGAGAAGTTGTTTTACGCTGCACTGATAGCGCAAAGGTTAATTCAACGGACTGCAAGAATGCAGGTTCGAATTTGCCTGTTGGCGGCCTTTTTTAACACAGGAATATTGTTGTATCAAGGAGATTTATTACAGTTTTATATTTTGTTAGTGAGTTATGCAGCCGCTTGCAGTTTAAATGAATTGTTTAATCCGTACAACTGGTAAAACAAGCCTGGCGAAAGCTGTACCAGTTCGGCGGCGCATGCGTCTATTGTCGAAGATATGTCACTCATGTTGACGAAGGAGGCAACTTGCATAATACTGTCGACCAGTAATGAAGTGAGTGTAATAGAACTCTTGAGCAATAAGGGTTTGAACCTTGGCAATCCTTGCTAACAACTACTTCTCCACAGAAGAGTACAAACATTTCATATCAGAAGATTCAACGTACTGGTGTGTGATATTTCAAGGAGACAGCTAAATAACAAGACTGCAGCGCGATAACTTCTTTTTCACGCACACAGCATAATGGCAGTAACTTATCTAAACATTAATGGTGAAGTGTTGCCACATTAACATTGTTTCTATTGTAGGTGACGGTGCGTGTCTATTTAGATCTCTTTCTTACATTTTATATTCTACTCAGTTACGGCATAAATAAGTTCATGAAGCTATTGTTTCGTAAGTTGTCTCCATTTTGTCCGAAAATCATCTTGGTAATAACTATTCCTCCTCAGAAGAGTGCCGACTTTTCGTGTCAGAAGATTCAACTTACGGTGGAACATGTGAGTTGATGGCAGCAGGCAAAATATGCCCATTCACCTTTGAAGTTTATCGTGATCAAAAGTTATACTGGACATTTAGTGCTGAAGCTAATGCCTTAAAATGATTGCGATTTACTGGTAATCTCTCTAACGGACATTTTGAAGTACTGTATATGAACGTCTGTGCGAAGAAACAAGTGCTTCATTCGTTGTTACAGAAGTTTCTGAAAAACGTCGTACTCGATACTCAAATGCTACGAGACAAATACAATTTTAAAAAGCAGCAGCCACATTTTTACAGAATAATCCTTCCGCACATACCATTGCTGCAAGTAAATACCAAAAGAAAAATCCCCAAGTCCACAGAGCAGCAGCGGACACGTACCAGAAGAAGAATCTCAAGGTTCATAGAGCAGCGGCAGTCACGAACCAGAAGAATAACCCCAAGGTTCATAGAGCAGCGGCACTGACATACCAGAAAAATAATCACGAGGTTCATAGAGCAGCGGCAGCTACACACCAGCAAAATAATCGCAAATATCACAGGACAATTCAAAGGCGATATGACCAACATCACCCTGGGGTCCGAAAATAAAGGCGATTGCGTTCAGGTAAAATTAAGTTTCGTTCCGGGATGTCTTACGATCTTGAAATGAATTAGGAAGATAACAGCTTGATAACCATTGGTACAATGATCCATAAATGCCAATTCTGCAATGCTCTTAAGTGGAGAGATGAAACACCAGGCATGTGTTGCGATTCTGGCAAGGTTCAGCTGCCACCACTCTAATCTCCACCTGAACCATTGTACAATTACTAATGGGCGCCCATCCAGATCACGGTAATTTTTTGATCGAATTAGAAAATATAGCAGCTGTTTTCAAATATCATCTTTAGGTGCTAAGCAAGTCATCCAACCCGGCTTTATGTCAACTTTCAAAGTACAAGGTCAAATTTAGCATTCCATAAGCAGACTGTTGCCAAATGCTCATCAAGATCCTTGATTTTTCCAGATTTACTTCAATGAGACGGCTAATGTAATAAATGAAGCATTGCTTACATATTTTGATCCAGAAGAAATAGATTATAAATCGGTCGACACGGTATTACAAACGGACGATGCTGTCAATTATCCAGTAGAATTCCTATATACTCTTAATCTCCAGGATTCCCATCTCACTAACTTCGTTTGAAAGTAGGATCACCTGTAATGTTGTTATGTAACCTCAAACCACCTAAGTTGTGCAATGGCACTAGATTACGTGTGAGGGGGTTAAAGAAATAATAGAAGCTACTGTTAATGCAGGGTGTTCTCCAGGAGAATTTAATTTAACAGCGAACTAGGAATACACGTGAAACTTTTCAATTCCGGCCGAAGCCGAGACGGGAAAACACATCATTTACGTTCATTTCTTACATTTCTTACCAAAGTCGATGAACGCATAAGGTTGGTTCGGTCGACTTCAAAAGAAAATGGGAAATAAAATAATATAATGGGACATAACTATGACGGGAGCGAAGCCGCGGGCAAAGCGCTCTAGTACATATATAAAATAACTTGTCCTGACTGACTGACTGACTGACTGACTGATTCATGATCGCCCAGCCAAAACTATTGGACATAAAGAAATGTTGGGAATACATTCATATTATAATGTAAGTTCTCGCTAATGGAGGATTCTTGGATATTCCGTCACTAAGGGGATGAAAAGGGGGGGGTGAAGTTTTAAAATGAGTGTATCTATATCTCGAAAACTGAACAGTCAAAAGACATGAGCATTGGTATTTGGAATTCCCTTTAAAAATAAAGATGTATTTTGTATCGGAAAATTCTGTTAACTTGGGTGAAAAAAAGGTGAAACAGGGGTGAATACCTTTCATCTGGATACTTATATCTCAAAAACTGAATATGTTACAGTCATGAAAATTGGTATTTGGAATCTCCTTCAAAAACAAAGTAACATGCATTTTTTGTTTTTTGGAAAATCTACTTATGGGGTGGTGAACAGGAGTGACAAACGGGGTGAATTCTTAAACCGATTGTATCTCAAAAACATAACATGTTAGAGACGTGAAAATTGATATTTGGAATCTCCTGTAAAAGTAAAGGAACACACATAATTTGTTTCCTGAAAATCCACTTAAGGGGAAGCGTAAAAGGAGGAAAATTTTTAAAATTACCATATATCCATACTAATATTATAAAGAGGAAAAATGTGTATGTTTGTTTGTAACAGACTCAAAAACTACTGAACCTATTTTAGAAATTACTCCACCTACAGAAGGCTACATTGCCAGTAACATGGGCTATATTTTATTTTCAAAATAATTCTAGGGGGGGGGGGCGATGGGGTGTGATATAATAATATAAAAATAATAGGCTAATATAGGCGAAATCGAATTTGTCATACAAAGACGAGACAAAGCTCATTTTAAGCCCCTTGACACAAAGAATAAAACTCGGTAAGCTCTACGGGACTGAAACCCATGTTATAAGGCCCTAAAACCAACCATTTAGGAGATACTGGCACCACACTACCCCTGCTCTAAGAATCGGATGAAGAAATGAACTGCCGTAACTATGGCAACGTCAGCTTCATTATTCTTACAGCAGCGAGATTATCTACACTATATAACAAAAACCTAACATGTTACAGACATGAAAATTGGTATTTGGAGTTTCTTTCAAAAATGAAACAACATAAATGTTTAGTTTCCAGAAAATCCACTTAAGTGGTGAGGAGTAGGGGACGGTCTGAAAGAAGTGAGGAAGGAGTGAATTCTTTATGTGAGGATACATACAGTGTATCTCAGAAACTGAAGATGTTACAGACGTTAAAACTGGCACTTGGTATTCCTTTAAAAATAAATGAACACACTTTTTTTGAAAATCCACTTAAGGGGGTGATAATATTTTTTTTAAAGCTGTGAATTATTAGAATGGGTATCTTCTTGTTCTACCGCTTTGCCCACACCTGTCGGGTTGCGGGTGCGAACTGTGTCGCACATGTGGATTGGGCTCTGTTTTACGGTTGATGCCCTTCCTGACGCAACCCTATGTGTATTGATGTAATTACTATTTTGTGTTCCTGTTGTGGTTGGTAATTTGGTGTTGAGTGAATATGAAAAGGAGAGTTTTGGGACAAATAAAAACATCCTGCTCCCAAGCCAGAAGAATTAATCACACGCGATTAAAATCCCCGAACCAGCCCGGAATCGAACCCGGAACTCTGTGAACCGAAGGCCTCAACACTGATCACCCAGTCAAGGAGTGAGGCAGTTTTTAAAATGAGTCTATCTACAGTATCTCTCATAAACGTAACATGTTACAGGCGTAAAATTGTTATTCGTAATTCCCTTTAAAAATAACGAAACACGTACTTTTTGTTTTCGGTAAATCAACTTAAGCTAGAGATCTAAAAATAAGTGAAGAAGGAGCTGAATTACCTTTATGAGGATACTTATATCTCAAGAACTAAGATGTTACAGATATGAAAATTCGTATTTAGAATCTCCTTTAGAAAACTTTTTTTCTCGACTTAAAAGACGACTGTTTTTCACATGTAGAGTTCCATGTCGCATGCTCCGGATTTAGCTCTGCCAGTAGCCTGGTCATCTTAGCCCCAAAAGGCAATGCTACAAACGTGGTTTACAAAGAGATTCTGGAGTAAATAAAATGCAATTTTTCGATGAGTTTTTATACTTTAGGGATTTTTAGATAATGTCTTATTGCGGTACCGAGGGACAATTAATTTTTATCAAATTACGAAATCCTAACGAGTGAAGCCGTGGGTAATAGCTAGTACAATATACATATCCAAAACTTAACTTGTTACAGATGTGAAAATTGGTATTCTTAATCTCTTGTATTTGTTTGTTTCCGGAAAAGACAATTCAGCGGGGGGGGTATAAAAAGGACTGAAAAAGGGGTGAATTCTTCCTCGGCTCTACGCCTCTGCATTCGGGAGACGGTACAGGGCTGGACTTCATGGCTATCCTCAACCATCGGTTGTCCTGAGAATGATTTTCCGCAGATTTCCATTCTTCTGCACTAAGGCGAATGCCGGAACAATTCCTAGTATAGGCCATGGCTGCCAACCCCCTCACCTTCTCCGAGCATGTCATTCACCGTAACGAATCTCCAGCCTGCGAGACAGACTCACCCTTCAGGAGAGGAATGAAACCATTTTAGTAGTAGAGAAAGCGAATGACGGGATATCTAATATGAAGCAAACACATGCAGAATGGACGGTACTTGTTTACTCACCTACATGCTACAAATGAAGGGAGGAACCATACGGGCTAGTATGCAAAATTCTTCTATTTCATTATAATTCTTTTTTACAGAGGCTAGTTGAAATGTTAGCGCACTTGAC
The DNA here is from genome assembly GCF_040414725.1 of Anabrus simplex. Classification (NCBI taxonomy): domain Eukaryota; kingdom Metazoa; phylum Arthropoda; class Insecta; order Orthoptera; family Tettigoniidae; genus Anabrus; species Anabrus simplex. The sequence continues at coordinate 1,271,502,017 of NC_090265.1, forward strand.
CATGACCTTATTGTCAAATGGCATCGCGCCCGATCATTGTAAGAAGGGATGACCCCTATTTTCGTCAATATAGACCCTATTAAATAACTATACATTAATACATTGAAAGCACTGTCAAAAAAAGAAGCGATATATTTTGCACTAATATATGCAGGAATATCAAATTTGGACGCAAGAAATTCACTAAGAACTTAGTAAGACAATTCGCGTTTCATTTAAAGACATATCTTTTACTGAAATATTATACCATTCTTTTTCTTAATATAACTATGGAAATGGGAGAGATATTAAATGGGATATGAGACAGAGATAATGCTTACGTATAAAATACTTGTAAGTGAAGATTATTCTTCACAATCAAAAAAATGTAATGGTGGTGAGTTGTAATGAATAAAAATCATAATATCATATTAAAATGAAATAAATAAAGGAGTGCATTTTGTAAGAAAACAGTGAACAAATAAAATGAACGTTTCCAGCACACGAAAATAATTGTAATTGTATAAACTGAAAAGTATGCAGTAATCTTAAACAATGCACTAGTTTTACACAAAAATAAGAATTTTGTAGCCATTCAAATAATTGGAGGAATCTAATCAAGGAAAAACAGAAACTGAATAGTTCTTCATTACTGTTAATAGGAAGGGATTTTCATTTCTGGCTTCTCAAATAGCTGTCTGGCCTCCTAGTTGCCTTCTTAGGCTGCCCTGATTTTCTGCGAGTTTTAATTCCCTCCGTGCCCTCTTCCTAAACTCTTATCTAAAACCAAATTGTGTCTTCTGAGTGATCGACCGCTGCAGGAATATTTGATATCGGACGACCACATACCCACCTTGGTCACCTCTGATGTATGAGGCATGGCGGATGACGTGTGGGAATCGGTAGGTGTAACGCATTTTTTACTCCATCCACTTGAAGGAGTAGGGAGCGTTATTTCAAACTTCCATTCACTGCGGAGTTATGACTTGTTCATGCACGTTCCATACGGTCGATTGAGTCCGAGTCTTCAAACACTCCCCAGCGCACAGACTGTGAAGAAAGATGGCAGTAAGACGGTAGAGTAGAAACAGTGGAAACTTGTAACAGTCACCGACTACCGAATCATTTTAACGTCTGTATGCAACTCCGTTCTTTTGGCTTTTTGGAAACACTGAATTACATCAGATATCCGTATTGGTGCGAGACTGATCATGATTACTATTCGAATGGGTCGAGGTGCTGCGTGTTATTCTATATTGCCAAAAATACACCACAGGCCAGATGTCATTCACAGGGGAAAATGTGCTAGGTAGGTCAGTCTTTTCTTACCTGACTGCTTACCATATGAACTTCGATATGTGACTCCCATAGATAAGAAATTGGTTTTCGTCTATTACAGATCGAAACTGAAACCTGGTTCTATTTCAAAAAATTTCGATGGATGCCTTTCCATCTTCGGAATAAATTGCCATTAAAAGGAAATAACCAGATGATCGAGTACTAAAAACTTAAGAAAAGTTAAAAACTGCTGAGGTAGTAGTATTGGAAATGGCTGTTTTGAACAACGTCGAAAAATTTGAAGAACGTGTGTGTGAAATTGGTGGTATTTTGACGGATATTCAAACTGAAAATATGGCACTTCATTTTAAATTTTTCGATGAAAATGTAGTATTCTCTGTTGTATAATGTTCATTTTTATGTAAATATAAATAGACATATGAAAAAATGAAATGGCGTATGGATTTTAGTTCCGGGAGTGCCCGAGGACGTGTTTGGCTCGCCAGGTGCAGGTCTTTTGACTTGATACCCGTAGGAGACCTGCGCGTCATTATGAAGATGGTGATGGTGGTGATTTTTGTTTTAAGAGGAAGTACAACGAGGTAATCATCCTCTCATGATGAAGATGAAATGATGAAGACGACATATACACCTATCCCCCGAGCCAGCGAAATTTACCGATTTACCGATTCTCGACCCTGCCGGAAATCGAGCCCGGGGCTAATCATTTAGCCATGGAGTCAGTGAGAAACATGAAAGTTTCTTATCATTTAACTAGCTGATGTACCCGTGCTTCGCTATGGAATTCTACATTGTATACAGAATTCTAGGAGGCTGGTTGGCCGAGGCGGTAAAGGCAAGCTCAGTTCGCCCGGAAGGCCGTGGGTTCGAATCCCCGTCAGGAAGTCGTAAAATTTAAGAAATGAGATTTCCACTTCACTCAGCCTACACCAAAAATGAGTACCAAGTTAATTCATGGGGGCAAAGGCAGCTGGGCGTAGAGCTAACCACTCTACCCCATCAAGTGCCGAGGTTACGGATAGTAGAAACCTTTACCTTCCACCCCTCCAAGGGTCTTCATGGCCTGTACGGAGAAGACTGCTTTAAACATAATTCTAGGTTAGGTAGTGTACACGTTGTGAGCAAGAATGTATTAAATTGAAAAGCTCTTAATGTTACTCTAGAAACGCGACGGCGATATCACCAAACATCTTTTCTCATATGAAGACCGAGTTAGGGAATTTTCACTGTAATGCATACCGCTTGCATACCATCAGTCACAATCAGGTTGGGAAGCTTTCATTTTAATGGTAGACACTCACTCTCCACCTGCCTTTTAACATCCTCAGAAAGAGTGTCTTACTGGTTTTCCCAACTGAAATAAACAAACATTACAATGACGTCAGTAGGAATGGCGCAGTTAAAAGCAATGCTTTCATATGAAATACTCGATCAAATCACAAACCACACATTTTCTCACTTTTAACGAACAGGTCTAAGCTCCAGATATTACAGTCCAAAGTTCCAGAGCTGGGATGACCGAGCCGCAGACAGCCATGATCCGTGAACACACTTCGTCTTTTTTTCGGCGGGGAAGAGGTCGAATAGTAGAGACTCCCAGGGCAAAAACCATGCCCTTTTACTGATCTGTTTCCTAGGACTACACGATGAGTCGGTAAATATCAATTTAATGCACTGTCGGCGAAAAAATCTATCTGACTTGGAGGCAAATTTCTCCTTCAAGCCAGAGGAGAAACCTCTTCACTGCTAATTTGGAATAAAATGAATGTAGAATTTAATAAAAGTCAAGAGGAAGAAGCTTAAGGAACGGCTCTTTTCAGGGTTGAATTTTGAGTCATTTAGTGAATTGTGGTGCTATAATTTGAAATAGGCCTAAATTGTTTTTCTAGACCAGGCCATACTACTACTACTACTACTACTACTACTACTATTACTAAAGTGAACCTCTGCCGTAAGTATGCACACTACTCATTCAAAAACAGCGCGTCAGAGTGGGGATCGAACAGCTGGAATACTATGATGAACCGGTGTGTTACGTACCAGCTGTATCAGAAAATGTATGAACCAGAGGAATGGCATGCTAAAGAAGAAAGTTTTCGAACTCCCCGGCTCTTTTCCGCCAGTAATCAGTCAGGCTATTATACTCGGTACGCAGCAGTAATCCCATCTGTCGGAGTTGAGAGGCAGCATAAGAGACAAAGAACACCGCCACAAACAATGGTCAATGTAATGTTATTGCTCGCCAATGTTATGCGGTTTCGATATTGTAGGCCTTCACATTTACTTTTCTTCCGACTCTGAAATACCACTCGTATCATAGTCGGTACGGTAAAACTGAATAAAATATACATGATCGGAAACTGTATTCTCTGTAACTTTGATTATGTAGTACTTTTCGATAGCACCAATAACACAGGTATTTAAGAATTAAATTTTAGGCGCTTTCCCCTTAACTACATTTTAATCCAGTTTGAATAAAATTGTTTATAGCTTAGACTGTAGTTTCTAATTCCCCATCTCTATATAACGATTTTCAATAAATTCTGTTAATCCATTTTCTCGTGGCTCGGAGTTGATATGGACTTAGCTACAAAAGTACAAATTCATGAACATCTGTGTTGTCAAATCCGGTACGGTAAAAATGTATAAGACGTAATTAGTCGGAAACTTATTTCTATATAACTTTTTATGTAGTATTTTTCGATACGACCACTAATAATATAAATATTTGAGAATTAAATTTTAGGCCTTCCCCAAACTACCATTTCACTGAGCGTGAATAAAATTTTGTATAGCCTAGATTTTAGTGGCTCATTGTGCGACTTTGCATACAAATTTTCAATGAGATTTGACCATTAATAACGTGAATATTTAAGAATTAAATTTTTGGCCTTCCCTAAACTACTATTTTACTCAGCGTGAACAAAATTATTCATAGCCTAGATTGTAGCGACTTATTACGCAACTTTGCATACTAATTTTCATTAAGATAGAACCACTAAGAACATAAATATTTGAAAATTAAATATTAGACCTTCCCCTAAACTACCATTTCAATCAGCGTGAATAAAATTATTTATGACCTAGATTGTAGCTACTTATTTCCCGACTTTGCATACCGATTTTTATTAAATTATCTTCAGCCGTTTTCTAGTGATGCGTGTACATACATACATACAGACAGACAGACAGACAGACAGACAGACAGACAGACAGACAGACAGACAGACAGACAGACAGACAGACAGACAGAAATTAAGGAAAAGTAAAAATTGCATTTCCTTGTTACTGTGGACATGACCGATAAAGAAATAACATTCTTTTCAAATTCTGAGCAATGCACAGACAAAACTCTTATTTTATATATAGAGATAGATGAAAACGAGATGAGATATCCATAGCTAAGCGAAACTTTAGGGCCACAGATATTGTTGCATAATAATTCAGTTGTGTTGAAAATCGCAGTCCTCCGACTGTAAATATGTATATTATTAAAAACAGTGAAATGTAACCTTCAAAACCTAAAATACGGTTTTTGAAACAATAACAGTGAAATTCAAGTTGACTTCTTATCAAAATACTTTTCCTAAATTTTCACTTCTAAAAAATGATATCCCCCAAGAATGATTTTGAGATTGTTCATTATTTATCTACACTGTCAAAAAAATTTAGTGCCAAGAAAATATCATACTACCACACCCCACATCAAAAATGTCACAAACAACCAAGAAAGTGACCTATTCTCAGCCTACATAAAACTACGGCCTCATTCCGTAAAGTTCTTTACATAATTATTTCACCAAGTCAGAAGAATGAACATGTCCATTTCTGAAAACTGTCGGTAAAATATTACGTGGCATAGAAAGGCGGGTTATTGTGCAATTGTATGAAATATATGTGAGAAAATGATTAGAATGCAGACGTTGAAAAATTACAGGTTTGGCAGAAACGCACGATCAATTTGTAGAGACAAAAGCTTTCTTGTTTATCTAATATCCTTAGCATTTTCTTCATTCAAACATATAGTGCTCTTTGCATCCCCTAAAGACGATCCTAAAGGTCACAAATAACCAAGAAAGTGACTTATCCTCAGTCTACAAAAGACTACTGCCCCATTCCGTGAAGGGCGGAAGGAGGACACGGCAGCTGTCTTTTTAACTGTTCTCACGAAGGGAACCCACCAAGTGTAACAATAAAATTTTCCAGAAAATTCGCTCAGTGGAACAGGGGACGAAATAAGCGAACACATATTTTAACTTATCCGTAGACAATTCGATCGTTTCCATGAAAATGACGGTCGAAGTTTCCAACGTGCTGTATGTGCCTTTTAGCGCGTAAGAAGTTCAATTACAATAATGTGGTAGCGCAGCGGCTGTTACTGCTGCTTCACACTTTTGCGCCCCGTGTTCATATCCCATTTCAGTATCCAGTAATCGGGATGTAGTGGGTTCGAACCCCACTGTCGGCAGCCCTAAAGATAGTTTTCCGTGGTTTCTCATTTCACACCAGAAAAATACTGGGGCTGTACCTTAATTAACTCAACGGCCGCTTCTTTTCCATTCCTAGGCCTTTTCTATCTCATCGTCGCCATAAGACCTAAAGTGGTTTCTATGGTGGTTGACTCACAAAAACATGACTATTGGTTCTGCTCCTTTCCCATACACTTTCATCACCACCGTCTTGGTCTTGCTGATGTTTAAACCATATTTCTTAAACTCCTCATTCCAGCTTTGTATTCTCTCTCCCAATTCCTCTTCTGAGTCACTCCAGATCGCAACATCATCTGCAAATGTGAAGGCTTTGATATCTCCATGTTCTTTCCTTTTAATAGATTTCATTACTACATCCATTACAATAATAAATATAAGTGGTGACAATGAGCTGCCCTGCTGCACTCCTCTCTTTGTTTCAAACCAGTCCGACAAACCACATCCTACTTGAATACAGCTTCTGTTCCCACTACACAACATTTTCACTTTGTCTATGAGGCTGTCTCGCACTCGAAGTTCTTTCATGCATTGCCAAATTCTTTCCCTTGGTACACTATCGTATGCTTTCTCAATGTCCAAAAATATTAGAAATAAAGGCTCGTTCTTCTCCCAGTATTTTTCCATTAGCATCCTAACTGCAAATATAAGGTCTGTAGTTTACCTTCCTGGTCTGAAACTACCTAGGACATAAAAATAGACCCTTCTCATAAAATTACACCAATGTACGTCAAACGGTTTTGGAGGAATGAATAATTTCCTATTTCACACCTAGGATTTAAAATATATACCTCTACTTGGAATTTTCTCTTCGTACGTTAAACCGTTTCGGAGGAAGGAAGGAATATATTTTTATCAGATCTTAACCGCCATTTAACTCTCTGAGCGGTTAAATTTGTTTCAAACCTTCTGCTATTTATTACGTAGGATATCATTTGAAATTTTAACTTCATAATTCAAACGGTTTCATCATCACCATCATCCTAAACCATCTCCCGTTTGTCGGGTGTAGTATATGAGCCTCTCCATCTCATCCTGTCCTTGTACCATTCTTCCTCCACCAACTTGTCCCAATCATGACCTCTCAGCATTACATCGCTCTTAACTAAATCTATCCATTTCCTTCGTGGCCTTCCCACGGGTCGTTTTCCTTCTACCTTTCTGTAAAATTCCTTCCTTGCAGTTCTGTTTACTGGCATCCTCTTCATGTGACCAAACCACTTCAGTCTTGATATCTGAATCTTATTGAGGAGAGAATCATCTCTTCCTACTTCTTCTCTAATTTTCTCATTCCTAATCTTGTCTTTCCTGGTTTTCTGGATCATAGTGCGTAGGAATTTCATTTCAGCTGCCTGAAGTTTGGAATTATCTCTATTGGTCAGTGTTGTGGTTTCGAGACTGTATGTAAGAATTGGTGTATAATAGGACTTGTACAATGTCATTTTTGTTTTCATGGGCATTTGCTCATCCCACAGCAGGTGTCTTACCTGGTGGTAAAATTGTGTTGCCTTATTGATTCGATTGTTCACCTCATGTTTTGCTAGGTTGTCATTTGATATAACGCTACCCAAGTATTTGAAACCTGGAACGCTGTCCAGTTGAGCTTCATTTAACATGGCGATTGGTTCTGCTCCTTCCCCATACACTTTCATCACCACCGTCTTGGTCTTGCTGGTGTTTAAACCATATTTCTTAAACTCCTCATTCCAGCTTTGTATTCTCTCTTCCAATTCCTCTTCTGAGTCACTCCAGATCGCAACATCATCTGCAAATGTGAAGGCTTTGATATCTCCATGTTCTTTCCTTTTAATAGATTTCATTACTACATCCATTACAATAATAAATATAAGTGATGACAATGAGCTGCCCTGCTGCACTCCTCTCTTTGTTTCAAACCAGTCCGACAAACCACATCCTACTTGTATACAGCTTTTGTTCCCACTATACAACATTTTCAATTTGTCAATGAGGCTGTCTCGCACTTGAAGTTTTTTCATGCATTGCCAAATTCTTTCCCTTGGTACACTATCGTATTAGAAATAAAGGCTTGTTCTTCTCCCAGTATTTTTCCATTAGCATCCTAATTGCAAATATAAGGTCTGTAGTTGACCTTCCTGGTCTGAAACCATACTGCTCTTCTTCCAAAATTGGTTCAAGAATATCTCTGATTCTGGTCTCTATTATTTTGTCCAATATTTTCAGGACATGAGACAGTAGTGTGATACCACGGTAATTAGTACATTTTCGTCGGCTTCCTTTCTTGAACAGAGGTACAATAATGCCCATTTTCCAGTCCTCAGGAATAGTATTTTCCTCCCATATCTTGTTGAACAGTCTGTAGAGCCATTGGATTCCTGGAATTCCCGCTGCTTTCAGCATATCTGTACTTAGTTCATCTATGCCCACTGCCTATCCTTTCTTCATGCTCTTGAGCGCATTTTCAACCTCAAGCCATGTAATTGGTGGTTCAGTTGTGGTTCCTCGACTTGGCTCTCCTCTATCCGTTGTTATGTTTTCTGTATCTCCATTCAGCAGCTTTTCGAAATAGATCTTGAGTTCTTGTTTAATTTCTCTCTCTTCTTGTGCCAGAGTTCCATCATCACGTTCTATTGCTTTTATGGTCTCTTGATCCCTTCGCTTGTTTTTCACTACTCTGTATAGCAATTTCACATTTCCTCTACTGTCCTCTTCCAGTTTGTCTGCAAACTCATTCCATTTCTTCTCTTTTTCTTACCTTACAATGTTCTTTGCAGCAAGTTTCTTGTTCTTGTATACTCCTTGAAGTCTTTGTATTTCTTGTTCATTTCGTTCTTGTCCCTGTTTTTGTTTTTCCTTGTCCAGTGCCTTCTTTATTTGGTTTCTTTCTTTCACCGCTGTTTTCACTCTATCATTCCACCATGGTGTCTCCTTTTTTCTTTTGATAGAACTTGTAACTCCACATAGGTTTTTGGCTTCTCCCATAAAGGTGTCTTTGAAGGCCTTCCATTCTTCATTAACGCTGGTTACTTCACACTTCGGCAAACTCTGTTGAATCCTTAGTTTGTATTCTTCCTTTATTTGGACTTCTTGCAACTTCCAAGTTTTAACCCTTGGTTTTTTCGTAATAAGTTTCTGCGTTTCATTTGCCTTATGTTTGAAGTCTACTACCAACAATCTGTGGTCACTGTCCATGCTTTCACTAGGGATGACTTTTACATCTGTGATGTACCTGCCAACATCTTTATTTGTGATTACGTAGTCAATCAATGTTCTATACTGGCCATCCCAACTGTACCTTGTTATTCTGTGACTGTTTCTTTTTTTGAAGAATGTATTTTTGATTATAAGATCATTTCTTCTGCACAGATCTAATAGTTGTTCTCCTTCTGGGTTCCTTTGTCCAAATCCATGTGGACCAATGATGTTCTCGTACCCAAGTCTGTCTACCCCAACTTGCGCATTTAGATCTACAATAATAATAACAACATTTTCCTCATTAACTGTATCTTCCAGGTCTTGCCGAAATTTCTCTTTGTCTTCCTCACTGCAGCCTGTCTGTGGGGCATACACTTGTATGATGGTGTACTTAGTGTTCTCCAGTTTCATGAACATTTTAATGATTCTATCACTTTTGCAGATAACTTCAGCTGTAGCATCAGTCCTTTCTTTAATTAAGAATCCAACACCATTTTTCGCTACATTCTCCTGTCCTCTCCAGTATAATTTATAACCTCCACGAAGTGTCTTACTTCCAATCCCTTTCCATTTGGTCTCACTTAATCCCAATATTGATATTTTTCTTCTATCCATCATGTCTAGGAGTTCTTCTAACTTTCCAGTTAATGATAGAATATTCATAGTTCCAATTCGGTATTTGGGTCTCTTTTTTATTTGGGGTTTCCTTTCGGAACATTGTATATCATCAGCCTTGCGGTCATCATACTTTACAATTGTCTGAGAGGACGTGTCAGTCCGGTCTATAATATTTTTTCCGAGGCTCTTTTTCTTATTGAAAGCAACTGTACTCAATACTCTCCTGCTGACTTGCTAGGCCTAACGCATAAGAGGATTTTCTTTCAGGGTTTACTCCCTTAGCCTTTGAGGATGCCTTCCTCGTCCTGCAAGGCAGTAGGTTCCATCTGTACACCCCAGAAGTATGGGTTGCCTCTTCCACCATCTCCACCGTACCGAAGTCCATCTTCTCCGCCGTAGATGCCGTTGAGGTCTTCACCCTTAACCCAGGGCAAGGGCCCTCCATATTTATGACCCCTGGAGAGAGGGTGTCCCAGTATTTTAAAACCCCCAGGAATTGGGCTACCTGTTGGTCCGCGGGTTGTACTGGTTATTTCAACCAGCCCTACATACTCTAGGGGCCCCCTATCCGCCACCTGGGGACGCGCTCTGTAGGGGTCAGGTTCCCCTGGTTACTTATTGGAAGTTAACCCCATCCCCCAGTCCAAATCACCTTACAGGTGTATTGGTTTAATCCACTTCTTATTTGTATCCTCATAAAGAGAATTCAACTCCTTTTACTCCACCCTTAAGTTGATTTCATCCCCCCCCCCTCCCACAAAATACGCGTGTCTTTATTTTTAAAGGAGATTCCAAATACCAATTTTCTCATCCGTAACATCCTCCGTTTTCGAGACAAAAGTACCCTCAAACAAAGAATTCAACTCATTTTTCAATTAATTAACCCCCTTTAATTAGATTTTCTGAAAACAAAAGAATACGTGTTTCATTATGTGTAAGTATCCTCATAAAATCCTTTCTACAACATACCCCTTCAGTTTTCCGAAACAGAAATGCGTGCTACTTTATTTTTTTAAAGATTAAAATACTCATTTTCACGTTTTTTATACGTTAAGTTTTGGAGATATACTGTAGATATGCTAATTTTAAAAATTCACCCCCTTGAAGACTTCCCCCTAATATGATTTTCAGAAAAAATATGCGTATTCTTTTACTTTTACAGAATATTCCAAATACTAATTTTCATATCTGTAACATCTTCGGTTTTTATATATAAGTATCCTCATAAGAAGAATTCAACCACTTTTTCAGTCCTTTTTACAACCCCACTAAAGTGAATTTTCCGAAAATAAAACAAAAGTGTTCTTTATGTTTAAAGGAATTTCCAAATACCAATTCTCACGTCTGTAATATCTTCAGTTTTTGAGACACCAGTCTCCTAATTAAAATAATTAAACCCCCTTTTCCAGTCACTTTTATCCCATGTTAAGTTTCTCCGAACACAAAAAATACGTGTTTCCAAATACAAATTTTAAAAATTTCATGTCTGTACATCTCCAGTTTTTGAGATATAAGTATCCTCATAAAAAGAATTCAACTCCTTTTTCAGTCATTTTTACAATAACAATTCTCACGTCTGTAATATGTTAACACTTCCCCCTTAAGAGGGTTTTCAGAAAATAAATTATGCCCGTTCCTGTTCATTTGCACGAGATTCCAAATACCAATTCTCACGTCCGTAAACTGTTAAGTGTTTGAGATACAGGTACACCCATTTTAAAAATTCACTTCCTTTTTCAACCTCTTAGCGAAGAAATATCCAAAAATCCTCCGTTAGCGAGCACCTACATGTACTATAAATATATCCTCAAAATTTTATTTCTTTATGTCCAGTAGTTTAGGCTCCGCGATGATGAATCTGTCAGCCAGTCAGTCAGGACATTTTATTTTATATATATACTCGCAAGATAACCCGTGCCTCGCTACGGCTTTAAAATGAAAGTTATCATTCAAAGTTGTATTTTTGGAGAGTCCACGGTCAGCTGAGCCTGTAAAATACGTCCGCAGTTCATACGTCAAACGCTTTTGGGAGAACGATTATTTATTTTATAATCTACCACTCACTTGAACCCCGTATGGGAGAATTTGATTGTTTTAAACCATATCTTAATTAACATCTAGGACGTAAAAGCGACCAACCTATGAAATTTTGATTTTGTACTTCGAACAGTAATGGAGGAATGATTTTTTTAGGGGCAAATGTTTTGAAATATTTATTAACATCTAGGATATAGAAGACCACCCTTCTTGAAGAACGTTATATTCGTGCCCGTAACGATTTCGCAAGAATGGATATTGTGTCTTTGAGAGTCAACTACCATCAAAATCCCTTAAGGGATAAATGTTTTGAAGTATACGGTATTTTATACCAAGGACATAAAACACTACAAGTTACAACTTTGTACAATACGCCAAACGGATTTTTTGGGATGAATAATTTAGTTTAGGGAGCTAACCTCATTTAATACTTTAGCGGTGGAACGTTCAAAAATATTTCCTATTTCACACCTAGGATTTGAAATAAAGTATATACCACTATTTGAAATTTTGCCTTCGTACGTTAAACCGTTTCGGAGGAAGGAATTCATATATTTGTTTTCGGATCTTAACCCCCATTTAACTATCTGAGCGGTTAGATTTGTTTCAAACCTTCTGTTATTTAACACCTAGGATATCATTTGACATTTTAATTTCGTAATCGTAAGTATTCTCGAAGAAAATATTCCAAAACCCATTTTCAGTCCTTTTTACACCTCATTAAAGGGATTTTATGAAAACAAAACAATACGTGTTTCTTTCAAGGAGATTCCAAATACCAATTTTCACGTCTGTAACATATTCAGTATTCGATGCATAAGAATCCTCATAAAAAGAATTTAACTCTCTGATGGGTTAGATTTGTTTCAAACCTTCTATTATTTAACACCTAGGATACCATTTGACATTCTAACTTCATAATCCAAACGGTTTCATATAAACGTATATTTCTGTCATAATTCCTCATCCCCCAGTCATAACTCCTTAGGGGTGTATTGTTTTAAGTTCAATTCTTACTTGTATCTTCATACAAATAATTCAATTCCTCTTACATCCCGCTTAAGTAGATTCCCTCTCCCACCAAAAAAATCCCGTTTACCTTTCTTGAAAGAAGATTTCAAATACCTGTTTTGACGTCCTTAACATCCTTCGTTTTTGAGATATAAGTATCCTGATACAAAGAATTCAACTCATTTTTCAATTCATTTATCCACCTTAATCGGATTTTCCAAAAACAAAAGTATACGTGTTTCTTGATTTTTAAGAATTTACAAATACAAATTTTCATGTCTGTAACATCTTCAGTTTTTGAGATATTATCGAAAAAATATTTCAACCCCATTTCAGTCCTTTTTACACCCCATTAAATGGATTTTACGAAAACAATACGTTTTTATTTATTTTTATACCAATTCCCCCGTTTGTAACATCTCCAGATTTTGATATACCAGTATCCTAATAAAAATAATTCAACCCCTTATGGAGGCAGTTTTACCCACCACCTTAAGTTATTTTTCCTAAAACAAAAAGTATGTGTTACTTTATTTTTAAAAGAGATTAAGAATACAATTTTTCACTTCTGTAACATAATACGTTTTTGAGATATACTCTAGATATACTCAGTTTAAAAATTCATCCCCTTTGTCAGGCCTGTTCACCCCCCCTTTTAACTAGGTATTCAAAAACAAAAGAATACGTGTTTCTTTATTTTTAAAAGGAGATTCCAAATACCAATTTTCGCGTCTGTAACATCTTCAGTATTTGATGCATAAGTATCCTCATAAAAAGAATTCAACTATTTCTTCATCTCTCTCCACCCACCCCACTCCCTTAAGTGAATATTTCGAAAACAACAAATATGTGTTTCTTTATTAAGATTCCAAATACAAATGTTCATGTCTGTAACATCTTCAGCTTTTGAGATACAAATATTCACATAAAATGAATTGAACCTCTCTGTTAGTCCTTTTTACACCCCCCCCCCCTGAAGTGCTTCTTTTTCGAAAAAACTAACACGTGTTAACTTCATTTTAAAAATAGATTAAAAATTCCAATTTACACGTCTGAATGATGTTACATTTTTTATATATTCTGTATTATGCCCATTTTAAAATTTAACCCCAGTTTAACACTTCACCTTAAGATGAATTTCAGAAAACAAATTATGCATGTTCCTTTACTTTTACGAAAGATGCCAAATACCAGTTTTCACGTCTGTAACATGTTACGTTTTTGAGATATACTGTAGGTATTCTCCATTTTTAATTCACCCTTGTTTTCACACCTATTCACCATCCCATAAGTAGAATTTCGAAAAACAAAAAATACGTGTTTCCTTGTTTTTAAAGGCGATTCCAAATGTCAATTTTCATGATTATAACATCATCACATTTTGAGATATAAGTATCCACGTGAAAGGTATTCAACCACGTTTTCACTTTTTTCACCCCCTTTAACAGGATTTCCGAAAACAAAAAAATTCGGGTTTCATTATTTTTGAAGGAGATTCCAAATACCAATTTTCACTTCTTTAAACATCAGTTTTCGAGATATAGATACACTTGTTTTAAAAAATCATCCCCCTTTCCACCGCCTTTGCGACGGAATATGCAAAAATATTCCCTTAGTGAGCACCTACATTGTAAAATGAATGTATCCCCAAAATATGATTTCTTTATGTCCAGTAGTTTTGGCTCGGCGATGATGAATCAGCCAGTCAGTCAGGACAATATTGCACCCGACAGGGGCGTGATCCAAGTACTTTTGGGCAAGACTGGTCATCTAAATTGCAGGCATAGTGCTATTTTGAGAAGAAAAATTTTGAAATCAATAAATATCAACATCATTGCAAGAGATAAAACAAACCTTTAAATGTTATTCTGATATCTTTCTGCATTTACGATACGCTGCGCAACCTTTTCTTTGTCTAGCGGTAAGTCAGCAGAAGATTGAAGCTTGTGACGTCACGGGTGGGGCTGAGACGGTGAACCACCAGGATGAAAGTTAGGGGAAGTCATCCCCACCTCATGCTTAAACTAAACGGGAGAGTTAAACTTTCTCGAATCGAAATATGGGAGCCATCTTTAAATCAGCATTCCAACTTGATTATCTACGCCGAGAGAATTAATAAAATGTATATTCCGGCATTGCATTTTGATCCAGAAGAGCTGGTTATAGGTGGAGCATTTATTTAGATTGCGTGGTGTCCTTTCTGTTAATAACTTACTGATAGAGAAAGATTACTTGGTTATATAACCACGGAAAAATACCAGTAGCCATCTGGTTTGTGCCTCCACACCTCATTGACACGGGGATTCACCCCAAGGAGGGGAGAGATCGAGGAGAGACAGTTATTAATTACGAGAGATACCACGATCGCTTTTCGCACGGATGTGTCTCATTTACATCAGGTGGATACTGGTCACCTAATTATCGCACTATTTACCTCTATTGGGCCGTGGATAGGTCATATGCGTATATTGAGTGGGGTAAGCCTCTTAGTTGTTAACATACTGCAGAAGCGGCACCCTTTTCATTCGAATCTTCCTGCTCCCGGAGGGCGAACCTATGTCAGTCGTGCTCCCAGTGTTCCTTTGTTGAGTGAACTGTGATGTAAAAATCGCAAAGATATTAAGTAGAGTGAATTATGCATTGTATTAACGCATGCGACTTTATTAGTTGAATGATTAAACTATGTTGACTTCGAAACACTTGGTTTAACTCGTAAACTTACTATTATTATTACACAAAGATTTCGACGGGTAGTGATAAATGAACTATTGCAGTAAGATACAATGTTGATTGTGTTGATTCACGGATTCTAGTGTGCGCCCATATCGTAATGCCCAGTACCAATACTCTTTCATTCGGGACTTAATAATCAAGATCGCGACGGATTGTGCGCGGTGGAGCTGACGAACGAAAGTGGATATAAATTGCATATTCTGAGCCCAGGTAACTGGAGAGTCGTCAGCAACCACGGACCATGGAGTTTCAACTCAGCAGTGAACAGGTGCTATGAGCGATCGTCTCAGTGCTGATGGGTCAGCACTAAACCTCAACATGGACTACCAAAGCTGACGAAGGTGTATCAAAGGAATGAGGCTAAGTACAATCAAATCTTATTATGCATTTAGCGGACGGAAATTATTTTTCTTAAAATTGTAGCTATAATTTTAGGGATTTAAACCTTATTTAAATGTAGATGTGCCAAAGCTGAGCACAATGTTTTTCCTTTGTAACAAGTCTGACTGGCTTTATTTGTAAATATGGGAAATTTATTTGTGGGAAAGAAATTTTATTTTCCATGTAACTTGGAGAGTTCACCGTTTATTATTGTTTTGTGAGACCAGTAGTTTGATAGATTCAAGGGTTGATAATGTAGGATAAGCTGGAATTGGTCCGGCGTAGTTAGTTATCCATGCGTAGTGATATTACTGCAGTATAACTTACGTGAGGAGTGACGGAACTACAAAAGACGCCCAGAGGACTGAATCCCCAGCCCGCCAATGATATACTTAGCTAGGGACTGTTCCAATTTAATTTGTGTCGCTTTAATCGGTGCGTGTGTTGCTTTATTAACACGTGTGATGGTTTAATTACCGTGTGATGATCGAATTATGGTGTGATGATTTAATTACCGTGTGATGATTTAATTGCTGTGCATGTCGCTTTATTATTGTGTGCGTGAGAGGTAAATTACGCAAGCAAGTCAGCAAGTCAGAGGGCATGTAGACCCATTGTATAGGATCAATAATAATAATAATGAAAATTGAGATCAATAATAATAATAATAATAATAATAATGACAATTGAGAACATTAATAATATTAATGACAGCTGAGATCATTAATAATAATAATAATAGTAACGATAATAAGGATCATTAATAACGGCAATAATAATAAAAAGAAAAATATTAATATTAGAAGCCGGTGTCTTGATGTTTAGAGGAATGCGTGACATTAACCGAAATTACGTGCAGAAATGAGGGTTTTTTGAAGTCGGAATGATTCGGAGTTTGAACTCACGGTGTGAGATATTGTAATTGCCCATGTAGAGAGTTATGAATGAGGAAATGACCTCATTATTATAGTGTGTGCTGCGGTAATGTGAAGTATAGTTTAAAGGAACGATTTGTTCTGCCTTTAACGACTAGTCAAGGTTATAGACCAGCCTGCTGCATGGGGTTGTCCGGGCTTGATCCAGATATTTTGTGAAATCTTTGTGTGTGGGGACTTCGCGCCAACGAGTTTTTTTGCCTGACTGTATGTTTGTTCGCGTGAAGCACGTTGATGAATTGATTGGCGCAGCTGTTTAATTTTATTCCGGTAATAAGCGACCCGGTAACTTATATCTAATATTTTGTTTTATTATTGTTTCTTGAAATTAAATGGAAGTAGGTCTTTCAGAGTCACCGGCGACATTGGGGTCATTAGATCATTCCTGGGCGCGTATACAGTTATTCCACAGTGGTGGGATAAACGATGTGTATCTCACCTGATTCATGTATATAAAATGTGTGATTATCTTGTGATATTTTTGTGTACCATGTATTGATTGTATTTAGCGTCGACAATGGTCCTGATCATTGGTGCGGCGAATCGTGTGTTCAAGTGAGGGTTCTGTTCGAACCCAAGTTGTTTGATCCTTGTACAGATTGTATAATATTATGCTCAGTTATTCCGTTGGGAAACAAATTTTGTTCTGTAGTAGGCATCACTCAGACTTGTCGCATTGAGTGTAGAATTGATTTGCCCAGTAATATGGGGATAGCTTCAGTGATTTATGATAAATGTTTAACGTACAAGTTAAGTCATGGCATACTGCATTGCGATGGGTTAGTACTCGGCCTTATCACTCAACACCAGATTATTTAAAATAATTCCCAGCAAATGTAGAATCGATTTATGTACATCATTTGTATATATGTTTCATTCATTAAATAAACTCATTCGACTTAATTTAAAATTATATGAATGTGTTATCATTCAAGCTAAGTCTCTTTCCTACCCTTATGCCACTAAGTTATTTCATGCTTTACGCCCACTTGATTATAACCCGTTAGTGACCCTGTAGACCTTTCGCCGGAGCCCATAAGGTAGGGGTCGGGTGCAATATATAGTATATATATACTGTATATGTGTGTGTGTGTATGTGTGTGTGTGTGTTTACAGGGATTACAATGTGTTGTAATTTCATTTTTATATTGATTGTTCAGGGAGATACAGTGTATTCCCTCGGATGACACCGATCGGAGAAACATTCAAAACATAGAAATTTCGTACAACACGAGCATTGCACGGTGGCTGGATTACCACAGCAATATGTCTGCCTGGGAATATCATTCGGGAAAGAAACGTTGTTAATATTACTGAAGATTTCACCTGTTGGCAATATATTTGCGACAAAGCACACATAACGGATCATTTTTCCAAAAACAATTTCAAATAAGTTGTTTCATTCATTTATTCTTTCTTCTTTCTTTCTAATCCGTTTACTGTTCAGGTTTGGTTTTTCCCTCAGATTCAGCGAGGGATCCTGCCTCTTCCACCTCAAGGGCAGTGTCCTGAAGCGTGAGACTTAGGGTCGGGGGTTACAACTGGGGAGGAGGACCAGTACCACGCCCAGGTGGCCTCGCCTACTATGTTGAACAGGAGCCTTGTGGGGAACCACGGAAAAACCACTTCAAGGATGTCTCAGGTGGGAATCTCTCCCCCCACTGAGTCAACCTCCCGAGGCTTAATAGACCACGTTCCAGCCCTCGTACCACTTTTCAAATGTCGTGGCAGAACCAAGAATTGAACGCGGGCCTCCGGGGGTGGTAACTAATCACACCCACCACTACACCACAGATGAGGGCCTCATTCATTTCTTGATGTTCTAACATTCATTTACCAGACAGAACATAGGCGAATAAGGACAACGATATTTAATACACTGAACAAAACCATTCGTGTAGTAATCGTCAAAGGTAAAAAGTAAATTAATGAAACAGAAATATCATCGGGATTTGAACACGGGGCGCAAAATTGCGAAGCCGCGGCGAAAGTCACTGCACCACCGCGTCTGTTGAACTTACAATGCGCTGGCACCTAAAGTGCGTCGGAAACTTCGGCGGTCATTTCCCCGGAAACGGGCGAGTGTCCGCGGATAAGCCGAAACATGCGTTCGCTTATTTCGACCCCTCTTTCGCTGACCAAAAGGTTACAGTACACAAGCCGACCATCGTCAGCTCACTTGTAGGGGCCGTCAAATGTTATTAGATTATTCAATAGGGTACAGGAAAGGAGTAGAGGTGCGAAAGTACTGGGTTTTTATACTATTACCTGACATATACAACATTGAAGAGTACACTATAGGCTATAATACTAGGAGAGCACATGGCGGCCATGTTTACTTGGTGACTGAGGGGTGATTACGTCATACCTGACGTTACAGGGTGTTAGAGAGAGACGGGCAATTCATATCCAAAAATTAAGTCCGAACTATCGCTACTGCGCATGGGCGACAGATTCAACTATTTAACATTTCACCGTGGACAGGAAAAATGATCGTGACGTCGTAATTATGACGGCACATTATCCCTTTTCCTTCTATAGACAGCACATGAGGTGCACCAGCGAGAATGTGACGTAAGCCAGAGCTGCCAACCCTTCCTCACAGAAGGAAGGAGGCGTAACACCCGCGTTCCCTATATGGAAATGGGTTATTCTAAATATGCACATATCCGCTGCAAGTAATTTATTATCAAATGTGCATACCATGACGTATAAAAGTAGTGTAATCAAGTATTTAATATGATCTATTTTCTACGTCACTGGATAGTAAGTAGTTTTGCTAGGGGTTGACAGGAGGTGATTTCTGAGCAGTACCCTAAATAAGGTGAATAAGCTGCTTTACATTGAATGATTTTGTTGTGTTCTGCTTCCATGCTATTGAAACAGGCCGCCGTTCCACAATCCGTGACTCTACGTCCCCTAGACCCAAGTGGTAACCATATTCAAGGTTGTTACTGCTGAAGAAAGTCTCGAGCGCATGCGTAGGTCGAGGAAGGAGGAGTGGTTCGCCATTTCCATGTGCTCGTGATCGCGCTACCATCACTGTCAACTCAAGATTCGATATTTATTTTGTTAATGGCTCGTGTATGCACATTGTGCTGTTTTGTGTATTTAACTAATTAACAAATGATTCGTACATATTCCAAGTGAATTTATGTACATGCAAGCACAGAAATGGTGCCCCGACGTAAACAATCAACACTGCCCCACTCCAGTACTGGAAAGGAGGAGAGTGAGTGAAGGGGTAGTATTGAAGGCCACTTCAGTACCGAAAAGAAGGGGGTGCTGAAGGCACAGTGTCTGTATTGCTATACATCCTCCACAGTGCCCATTTCAATCACAACAGCCTTGTAGCGGGCTGTCTCCCTGTAGCAATCCGTTAAGCGAGGAGGTGGGGGGGGATATCATGCTTTATTCATATCGGGACAACATTTCTGTGCGCGCATGTACATCGTGTTAAGTGGAGTTCAATTGCGTATGACAGTGCGATGAAACTAACACCGCGAGTGATCTGAAATTCAAGTATTCTGGCCCTGCAGACGTTTTTGGCAGGACGTGCAGTGGATATCATACTAACCTTCTATAAATCAGTGAGTACCATTTGAACACACTAATAACTAATCTTGCTACCGTGTGAATTTGCAATGTAATGTCTTCGTTTCAATTTGCCTGTAGAAGTAATAAAATTTCTTGCTGTGGGTCGGTAGGTCCTTAGCAGGCATAAAGGAAGGATCTCTTCTCATTGCTGCTTCACGTATCGTTTCATAGCGTTCGTACATGTTTTTCGCATTCCTAAACATTCATCGGGTTTCCGTTCGTAAATTGCTCCACAATGATCGGGAGCTCAAGTGGTCTCGAAGCGATCTCTCATATTTTCTTGCTTTGTGGTTAATTTCCAGTATTTTAACGGTTCATTGTAATTTCTATGGTGAATTTATACCATCAGTATGCGCGATGTTGCGTAAAATTATCATTTTCTACTGAAAGCCATGGTGTGCTTAGTGTGAGTTTTTATGGAAATTTAAATGTCAGCTGTTGGCTCGTGACATCATAGTTTCATAATAGTTGATATTCAAAAAGATGAAGGGATGTACTGACTCTAAACTATGACGTCATAAACATGGCTACCATGGCAAAAGAGTCGTAGCGCTTGGTAAATTTTCTCATTTAATAGTTTTCGCCTCTAAGATCTTTTTTTTTTTTTTGACACGGAAGAATTTGCCTTTTATGTTAAAACAATTCTAAGGTCCGAATTGGCGATGGTCGGCTTGTGTACCGAACCCGAAACATTTCCGCTTATAACAGAGTACACTGTGCCCTATGGCATGATTTTGAAAGGAGCGATGAAAATAGAAGCTAGAGAAATATAGAATGAAGACCTCAAGTAAGTAGAAAGGGGCTCTATAATGTGACATCAATTATGTCGATAAAGTTGATGAGAATTGCTGTTTCTTAATGGGACAGACATCATGTTCATCAGCCAGCAAGGTTCTCATTTATTAAAATACCCATCCGAGGTGTCAGAATTAGACTATAAGGACAGTGATGACCAGCTGCGCCATGAATTAATTCATCAACATCATCAGTTTTCCACTCCAGTTGCCCGGGTGTGGTTTACGAGCTCTCTCCACTTCTGCCTGTCCATGTACCACTCTTCTCTCAAGACGACATCCCAGCTGACTCCTCTTGTTCCTATGTCATCTTTCACTTGGTCCAGCCATCTCTTCCTAGGTCTTCCTACTGGTCGTTTTCCGGCCACGACTGTGTGTAGCCATTGTTTTGCTGTCCTTCCATCGTCCAAACCATTTCAAACGGGCTCTTGTCACTTTTTCATTCAGGGATGGGTATTCACCAGCTTCCTCCCTTATTATTTCATTCCTTACCCTGTCCCTTTTTGTCTTCTGTACCATAGTTCGTAGGAACTTCATTTCTGCGGCTTGTAGTTTGCTAACCACTTGTTGGGTTGTTGTGCAGGTGAAGTATGATTGTAATAGAATCCGCTTTGAACTTAAGGGAACTTGTTCGTTCCAGAGGAGGTTCCGAACTTGATGGTAAAACTGAGCTGATTTTTGAATGCGGTTGTTAATCTCATGCTGTATTCTATTATCACTTGAAATGATGCACCCAAGATATTTATATTGGTCTACTGTTTCCAGCTGTGTGCCTTCCAGAATTATTTTTTCTGTCTTCTTCTGCCTGCTGACAGACATAGTAACAGTTTTTGATTTATTTATTGTTAATCCGTGTGCTTTCAAATGTTCATTCCAGCTGTTCAGCCTCTCTTGAACTTCCTTCTTTGTATTTTCCCAAATGACTACATCATCTGCAAATGCAAATGCATTGATGTCCATATTGATCTGCTTAATTTCTTTCATGACTTCATCCACGACAGTGATAAAAAGTAAGGGTGAAAGGGTACTGCCTTGTTGCACTCCATTAGTGGTTTGGAACCGATCAGAATTACCGTTTCCTATCTGTACGCAACTGCAGCAGTTTTCGTAAAGCATTTTAACTAATTATTATTTATAATTATAGCTGTTTTCATTGATAATTGAATGACCCACAGACATCGTTGGTCATCAAACTCTTAAACTTATGGTTGAAAACACTGTAATTACTTCCGTGGACGGAATCTTTGATAAATAACAAAGGAGCGTATTCAACCACCCATCTAAGAACATTCCTGCACACTTAAAGGTTCATGTTTGTTACTCTTTCTATGGAATATGAAAAATCTAAGAGTGAGCTATTATTAAATAATGTTGAAGTTCAAATTTTATGATTAGAGTTACGGTACTTTGTTGTAATGAATAACTATAACGGTTCAAATCCCGTTACAAGGTGATATCTGTATTTTTATTTTTATTATTATTATTATTACTATTATTATTATTATTACTATTATTATTATTATTATATCCATACTATTATTATTTTATCTGTGAGATTACTATTATTGTATTATAATTATTATTCAATTCAATTCAATGCTTGTCGCTTGCGTAATTGTAGTTATATGTATGCATATATACGTGTGTGTAGATTAACACTAATGACATGTACAGTGGGAGTTGCTATATATCAGATGTGGATGTGACATTGTTACATTGTGCAATACTGCTGGCGTTACTACCATGTCATTGCTACGTCATCGTGAGCATTTAGCGATGAGCTCACTTTCTTTGAGTAACCCAGGGAGCCCCGGGCGATTTCGCCATAGTGTGTAATATTTGTCGCGAGGTGAGAGTGTATCATAGTTATTTTTGTAGATTACGTAGGTGCGTCAACCAACCTATATAAAGTGGCTCCATATTATAGCGTCAGTCATTATTCAATTGGAAGCAGAGGCCACAGTTGGTCGGAGTGTGAACGAGATGGAGAGGCTTCAGTTGGTCACTTAGTTGAAGATACGGAAGGTGAAGAGAAAAGAAGTAAAGTGGGTGGTGAACAGTGATGGAGTCATAGAAGGATACACTTGCAATGAAGTCATACCGTGCAGACTTACCAAGAAGTCACATGATATGGAGAAGAAGCAGTCACATGGATACATCACCAAATTAGGCGTGACACATCTACAGTAAACACCAGATCTAAGGAATACGTCGTAATTACACTCAAAGTGTTGAAGGTACAGTCAAGTGAAACAGTGAGGGGTTAATGTAAAATTGTTAAATGTCCGGTCAAGAAGAATTCAAATTCATGCCTAGTTTCTTTCAGTTGCAATGTCATAATTTCATATTCTCATCTGTTTTAATCGCAGCAGTTCTCACTATTTTTACTGAAATTTTTTCAAGAATATATTTTGTTCTATCAAATTAATTTAGCGTTTCATTTCCAGAATAGAATAACATAACCTCAAATTTAATGGGAAACCGAATGCCAATCTCCTTTTCCCAGAATGTATATGGTATGTTGTCAAAAGTAAGCTTATTACCGCACACCCTAGAGATAGTCAAGATTCTCCTTCTATTATTGCTGCACTGATTGGTAGCTGGCGCCCATCAACTAACAAATGTGTAAGTAAGCAGGTAAGAACTAAGTGTGAGTACAAGGTCCGAGGATTGTGTATTTTATTTAATGAATATTAATTTGCATATTTTTCAATGTAAATGCAGATTCATACTGTTAAAGCAAGTAAGAGAGTTAGGAACTCATTCTCATAACAGATTCATGAAATTTTCATTATGATATTTTTAATATGAAGTCCATACGTGTAAGATCCTTTCTCGTCAGTCTTAAACTCACAATTCCTTCCTTTATAGATAATTAATGCAATTATTATGAAATGATCACCCTTTTCGTGCAAATCTCTGTTCGTCCTGAAATATATCAATTTTATTGATAAACTAGATATTATAATGGGCGTAACTATCACTCAACATGTGCACGATTACATTTCTGTCGACCCCTCATGTTTTGGCTGAGATTCTGAGGGAGGGAGGTGAACAGCTAATCTCTTTCAGCAGCTTGTCGTGACGTACTCGTTTCCCAGATCTCTCGCCCTGTGCAGTTTCATTAATTTCATTTATATTGGGTCTATTCCTTCTGGTACAAAATACAAGTATCAGTTTAATATTTGAAAGGTATAGAGAGATGTACAAAACATTTAAATGTTGCCGACATGATCTCCAAAGCACCTCTCCATAGAGTTAGCTATCGGCTCTTCGACTTAAACTTTCAGCCAACCACTATTAATGTTTGTCATTTTCCATTCTATTCAGAAGTTAGAACAAAAAGTTTCGTAAGTAATATTCTAAATAAATTTTATCGTAAACAATTTTCTTGTAAAAACATCCGTAAGAGAGATACATAAGTTTTATGTTTAAGGCCCCCACCTCTGGTTCTGATGTTCTTTGAACAATTTGTAGCTAATATCTCACTCGCCCTCATCCTAAAGTTAAATACCAATTGTCATGAAAATACTTGAATCCGTTTCCCGTGGTAATACAACACACATACAGACAGACAGACAAATAGATAACTATTATATCGAAACCATTCGAGATCAGAACAAGGTTACACGAGAGAGATGGACTCTCTCCTTACAGTTTAACGACACTCTAGAAATTCTGATGAGAGAAAGGTTTAATAAATGCCCCCATAAATAAATATATGCAGGAAAATCAAAACCAACTGCATTGGTTCGCCGGCGATTTAGCATTACTAGCAACTGGCTTTGACGAAGTTAAAAACACATATATCAGAACTTCGCAATATTGCCACTAAAACTGGCCTTAAAATATCGTTAGAAAAGACAGATATTATGTTCCAATAAACCAACACCATTAAAAGATATAAGTATGAATGGTAATAAAGTCAAAATTGTCACCCAGTTCAAATACCTAGGGGAAGTAATAACAAACAACCTAAACGAAAAATCTTGATCCAGATAAGAACAAACAAGCTCGTTAAAGCACAAATATCTACAAAAAGAAGTTACTATCCATAAACAAAGAACAAAAACACTACAACACAGTTATAAAACTGGATGCAACATACGCAGCAGAGACACTGTTTCACCTGAACAATCAAAGACCGGTAGATTCCAGAAAATCGGAAGAAAGTTGGAAGAATCTGCATCAAAAAGAATACTAGAAAAATGGACAACAATGTCGTGTACAAAGAGTTGGAAATCATTACTGATACTATGCGTAAGAGGAGACTGGGATTCTTTGGACACATAATGAGAATGCAGAATTTGAGACTTCTGAAACAACTGGTACAGTGTAATCTCGACTAAGAAGGTACCACAACAGGCTCCACGTAGGTCAGAGAAGTAAGAAGTGATCTGAAGGCAATTGACCTTACATCAGAAGACACCACAAATAATATAAAATTAAACAAAAAATACAGGACACAAACATAGCTTCATAGTCACAAGAAAGAAACTCAACACACGAATATTTCCACCACCAGAAAGGGCACGAAGTTCGGAATGCATGAATAAATACTAAATGTGTTTCGACATACTGAATAGTCTCACAGTACTTAAAAATATATAATTTTCGAGTATCGTGTGAAAAGTACTTTTGTGAAACTCGGGATATATTTGATGCTAGGGCAATTGGCATTACGGATATTCAAGGGAGGAATGGGGCTAACAGGTGGGCTGAAATTTCTCTCTGAGGGTGCGGGTGATAAAATAACATCCACGGTATGGCCTGCCTATGGAAAGAGGCGGTTAAAAAGGGCCCCAGGTGCTTTAACTTGGAAGCGTGCGTAGACCACCACGGGGCCCTTAGCTGAAACCTGCACTGCTTTCACATACTTGTGCCAGGCTCTTCACTTTCATCTATCTTGGTCAACTCTTGTTCTTTTCAGACAACGACGGTGTTAGGGAGTCCTTAATTTTCAAGCCCTTGTCCTTCTTTGGCCGACACTTTAATTTTTAGAAGTGTCGGATCTCTTCAATTTTTCCTCTCGATTAGTGTTGATAGAGGATGGTTGCCTAGTTGTAGTTCCCCTTAAAACAATGCTCGCCGGGCTGAGTGGCTCAGACGGTTGAGGCGCTGGCTTTCTGACACCAACTTGGCAGGTTCTATCCTGGCTCAGTCCGGTGGTATTTGAAGGTGCTCAATTACGTCAGCCTCGTGTCGGAAGATTTACTGGCACTCAAAAGAACTCCTGCGGGACTAAATTCCGGCACCTCGACTTGTCCGAAAACCGTAAAAGTAGTTAGTAGGACATAAAGCCAATAACATTATTATTATTATTATTATTATTATTATTATTATTATTATTATTATTATTATTATTATTAAAACAGTGTTAGTGAAAAATTTACACATTATCTACTTTCCTGTGCATTTTTTTAAATATTTTAGGTGATCGGCTGATGATGACCCGGAACAGTGGTTGAAACCGGTACCAATTATAATCAACTAGTAATGTAACATTAAATCTCTAATTTTTCACAATGCTCGCCGGGCTGAGTGGCTCAGACGGTTGAGGCGCTGGTCTTCTGACCCCAACTTGGCAGGTTCTATCCTGGCTCAGTCCCGTGGTATTTGAAGGTGCTCAAATGCGTCAGCTTCGTGTCGGTAGATTTACTAGCACGTAAAAAAACTCCTGCGGGACTAAATTCCGGCACCTCGACTTCTCCGAAAACCGTAAAAGTAGTTATTGGGACATTAAGCCAATAACATTATTATTATTATTATTATTATTATTATTATTATTATTATTATTATTATTATTAAAACAGTGCTCACCACCACCACCACCATCACCACCTCCACCACCGCCACCACCACCAGGTGGTTGAAATGGTCTCTCACTAATAGGCCTATTTTAAAATGGTCCCCTTCATTTTAAACTGTTCCAAAAACATACATATAGCCTACTGTGGATATTATTGTTCGAGTATCATGTGAAATCAGCAGGGCGTACTTTTATGAAACGTGGCATATACAGTAGTTTACAATTGTGTTAGCTCCCATAAGTATGATCCTTTTTCGCTCATTCCTCGAACGTTCATTCTTTCACGTGTTTTCTCTCATTCCTGGTCCCGCTCCATGGCTAAACGGTTAGCGTGCTGGCCTTTGGTCACAGGGGTCCCGGGTTCGATTCCCGTCAGGGTCGGGAATTTTAACCTTAAGTGGTTAATTTCGTTAGCACGGGGACTGGGTGCATGTGTCGTCTTCATCATCATTTCATCCTCATCACGACGCGCAGGTCGCCTCCGGGAGTCAAATCAAAAAGCCTGCATCTGGCGAGCCGAACTTGTCCTCGGACACTCCCGGCACTAAAACCCATACGAAATTTCATTTTTTTTTTTCCTCATACCTGTATTTTTTACTATTACTTTCTTTTTATTTCGTACTGGAAGGACTTATGGCGACGATGAGATAGGACTGGGAAGTAAGCGGCCGTGGTCCTAACTGAGATACAGCCCCAACATCTGCTTGGTGTGAGAATTTTAAACCAAAGGAATCCATCTTCTAGGCTGTCGATGATGGGGTTTGAGCTCACCATCTCTGGAAAGAAGCAATTACGTGACCCAAACAGTGCAGCCAAGTCGTCCCTTCACTGTATACAAACTTATTAGTATTGCCAAATGAGAATGCTAAAAGTTATAATTTTGAATGCTCTTCCAGCTCTACGAATTTTGCAATTTACAGCAACTAACAAAGCTAAAGTTGTAAAGTGTATAAATCTTTGCTGGCTTACAAATTCTTATAATTATGATGAGACTGCATAGAAGACCTGCTTTTCAGTGTTAAATTGTTAACAGTGAGAGAGTGGAAAAGAAATCCATTCAGTACAACAAAAAGCCGAAGAAAAGTACGTTATTTTTTTCTCTACATAATATTGCACAAAGGTTTTTATTTAGGATTCCTACAATTAAAATATATTGCGTTATTTTCTTCCGAGTCTGAATTTTTTCTAGAAGATTTAACATCATGTGAATACTAAGCTTTATATTCTCATCCAATACCAGAAGTAAGCAATCACTACTCTAGGTAGGCTTACAGATGTAAGGTTGTGCGGAGTGATGTTAAGAACAGAACAGAAATAGCCAAACGGACACTCTTGGAGCCGTTTGATTTTTGCTCCCGATGCTCTACCTGTTCAGCTACGGTGACTTAGGAATTTCTGCTCAGTCGGCTAAGATCTTAAGTACAAGTCTGACATTACAGCCAACATAGCTGCAGAACGCGCCAGTCACACAACGCGGGCTTTATTGCTTGAATATTTAGCTTTGACTACCGCATTATACTACAGATAGGCGTATATACAATCTTGAAAGTTAAATATCAGAAGTAATCGGATATCTGAGGTTTGGGAAACCCATTTGCTCTCCATAGTGTGCCCGTGGCTATACACTTCAATAGTAAGGATTTTACTGGTTCCTTTAACATAGGTACATGGGTCTTACCATCAGATTGAAACAACAGTATCTAAGAAATGCCGAACTGAATTTTCCCTTACGTAGCTCTTTAAAAATAAGATTATACGACAGTGACACTTACCTCCCGTACCACAGTTGCTCGATCTAGCTGTAGGGTGTGAGGTATGTGAATCATGGTCGGTGGCACGATACACGAGATGCATATGCTGCCCATCTTCTGCAGGCTTCGAAGTCTTCGTTGGTTCTATGTAGTACATATTTCTCCGCACTCGAACATATCCAGCCTGATGAACAGGATTAAGAGAAACATTTCATATACTCGACAACGAATCCAATACCTCACTAAAGGCAATGGGTTGGGATAGAGTTTCATACCTGAAATATTTATTTGATTACTTTTTGCGTGAAAGAGCTATACCAAATGAATGAAGAGTTGCAATTATAGCCCCAGTATACAAAGGAAAGTGTGTTAGATATAAAGCGGCTAAAGGCCAGTCAGGTTGACGTGTATTATATGTATGCTTCGGAAAAGCATTCCTTGTGATTATATTAGACACGTTTGCTGGTTTGATAGAACGCAATTCGGGTTTCCTGTTAGGCTCAACTTGTAGAATGTCAGCAATATATAGCAGATATTTTAGATTCAGGAGGTCAAATTGATTGTATCGCTATTGACTTATCCAAGCCCTTTGACGGGGTATATAAGGGAAGATTATTTTTTTAATGAGGATTATTGGAATAGACAAAGATGTGAATGGGTGGCTAAATTTCTTGAAAATAGAACTCAGAGAATTAGAGAAGGTGAAGTGTTATCTGATCCTCTAATTATTAAAACGGGAGTCCCGCAGGGCATTTTTATTGTACCTCTGTGATTTCTTACATATATAAAAGATATGAGTACGTAACTGACGTCTTCAAGGGTGATATTATACTCTATGGAGTAATAAATATGTTGCAGGATTGTGAGCAAATTAAAAAAAAAAAAAAGATCTCGACGGAGTTGGGAGCTGGGTGGCAGGGAATGATATGATAGTTAAGGGGGTGAAAAGTCAGGTTGTAAGTTTCACAAAGGGGATAAATCCTCTCAGTTTTAATTACTGTATTGATGGGATGAAAGTAACTCATGGGGATCACTCCAAGTACCTAGATGTTAAAGTAGGAAAAGATCTTCATTGACTAATCACAAAAATGGATTGCATACAAGGGTTACAGGTATCCTCATATGGTAATGAAGGTATTTAGTAGATGTAGTAAGGATGTAAAGGAAGAGAATGATTGTCGCCGTAAGACCTATCTGTGTCGGCGTGACGTAAAACAAATAGCAAATCAAAAGGAAGAGGATGTATAACTCACTGGTAACATCCCAATTAGCGTATGGCTCTAGCACATGGGGACCCTCACCAGGATTACTTGATACAAGCACCGAAAAAGATTCAAAGGAAAGCGGCACGATTTGTTCTGGATGGTTTCAGACAAAAGAGTAGAGTTCGGGCTCGAAACGTTCCGCTTAAACTAGCAGCTCGTCTCGTTACTTCCAAGTCTTCCCAGTCCAACGTTTGTAACATTTACATAACGCCTGGGTAACAGCACTAAATGCAAATCATTGGTGACTGATTGATACCACGATGAAGTCTCTAAATTACTCTTCAGAACATCTGAACACAAACAAGATCCTACTACTGGATATTTATACCATGAGGCACAATAATGAAGACTGATCGCACTACAGCAGAGGTATTCATTCTTTTTGGGCTTGATAATAATAATGTTATTTGTTTTACGTCCCACTAACTACTTTTTAAGGTCTTCGGAGACGCCGAGGTGCCGGAATTTAGTCCCGCAGGAGTTCTTTTACGTGCCAGTAAATCTACCGACACGGGGCTGTCGTATTTGAGCACCTTCAAATACCACCGGACTGAGCCAGGATCGAACCTGCCAAGTTGGGATTAGAAGGCCAGCGCCTTAACCGTCTGAGCCACTCAGCCCGGCCTTTTTGGGCTTGCTTGTATTTACTCTTTATATTTGTGATCCCACAGTCTTCTAGGTGATAGGGGTGGTGGTGATAATTGTTCTAAGAGGAATTACAACTGAGCAACCCTCCTCACTAATCAGGGGGGAAATTAGAAGAGGTACAAGTACAACACTTCGAATAATTGAGATATCGGCAAAAGAAAGCCAAGGGCCACGAAGGATTTAAAAAATGTAACACTTCTTAGGCCTCGAAAACCTAATATCCTTGGGTTCGCAGAAAAACAGTAGTTGAACAAGGAAGATCTGATAGGAAAGATGAAGGCGACGAGCCTGGCATAAATAAGTGGAAGCAGTGCCAGACTCAGTTATGGGAACCGTGGTCGCCAAACCATGCTGCGAAGTTCATATCATCTGGTCCATTTCATTCGCCTCTTACGACGGGCAGGAGATACCGTGGATGCTATTCTACCGACCCCACCCACAGAAGGTCTTTCTTCGATGCATAATATAACTTCAGCTGGTATGCAAATACCAACTTGTCAATCTAATCCGGATTTTCAATAATGACAAGAAACGGGGTTCAGCTTTTTGAGCCCTGCAACAAACTGTAGCATTCTCGTCTTAGTGAAAACGTGCATTTTATAACACTGAATCAAATCGTAAGTCACTTCGTTTATTAAAATATTACTTTTAATAACAGACATGTTCTGATTTGATTGAGTGGTTTGTACATGTTGGCTTTTCCTTGCCTCCAATCTGGATACGCTTGGGATTGCTTGAATTAAATAAAGAAGACAAATAACGTGTTTATAGTAATTAATTTAACGGAAAAAACAGAACATTTCTCAAAACAACACATGTGTAGAAAATGCCAACAATCAATTTGCAGCAAAACATACGGTGTTACACTGAAAAGTAATTAACATAATATTCATCTTGTCATTGTCCGACACCATGGATAAATGATTAGCGTGCAGTTCTTTAGCCCAGGGGTTCTCGGGTTCATTTCCCGGCTGGGTTGGGGATTTTAACCTTTGTGATTAATTTCAACGGCTCGGGGGTGGCTGTGTGTATGTGTGCCGTCTTCAGCATTAGAATTCATCATAGGCAGGGCCCCATCCTCACAGACGCTCACGTCGACTATATGGCGTCATCTCGAAAGACCTGCACCAAGCTTCTTTGGAGGCCACACGCTATCATCATCATCATCGTCGTCGTCGTCGTCGTCGTCGTCGTCGTCGTCGTCGTATCGTGTTTTGTCCTTTTCCGAAATTTCGAAGATGTAAGCAATCACCTTCCAGGCAGTCACAGTCCTCTCCTGCTATGCCCTAGTTATTAACTGTTACTAAATCAGTAGGGTTTTAATTAATTTCACTATACCACTGTAGTGTGTTCTCTCCAATGTGCATCAGCGATGGTACGAAGTAGCCCAGGGACGTCCTCCTTCATAGCCTCTGGTATGGGAGGTAGCCTTACTGCCCACTAAACTCCAGGTGAAGCACTGGTCATGGAACGAGGCTCGGTGCAACGCAAATGCCGACTAATAATGCTGAGGTTTTTTTTCTTTTCAAATTAATATCTGAACGCTCTCATTAAATTTTATACCCAACAGTTTACTAAAATGTTAGCTTCTGTGAACAGTTCAGATAAGCTCCCATTACCCAACAAAGGTAAATTTCGGGCGTGGTCAGTACTTAAATGGGTAACCATGCCAACACTACCACATATCTGAAACACTAAATTCTGTGTGAGCCATCCACTCAAGCGAACTGTTGGACTTGTTCCATTTATCTGCATTTATCAATACTTTTGAATTAATAATAAAAATTCACTTATCAACAGTTAAGCAACATTGGGCGTGGTCACCCACTGGATGGGTGACAAATGTCCGCACTTTCACTGATCACAAATCTTACAAATCCATTAATAACTATCACAACTAATCTGAAATAACACACTATTCTGTTATACTTTTCCAACCAAATACAAATTTTCACTAAACGGCTGGATGAGGAGCATTAAATTGCACCGGTACCAGCAACTGTAACCAAACCCCTCTTCCCGCGGGAGAGGGCTTTTGATTTTCTAATGGACATGGTATGGGATGTCGTAATTCCGCGTCTAGTAGTTCAGAGATATTTTTCTCAAGTCCATCCAATTTTCAACAGTATGATGTGCTTTTCAGCTGGCCCCGTGGTGTAAGGGTAGCCTGCCTGCCTCTTCCCCGGAGGCCCCGGGTTCGATTCCCGGCCATGTCAGGGATTTTACCTGGACCTGCGGGCTGGACGTGATTGGAATTGAGGAGCTATCTGACAGTGAGATAGCGGCCCCGGTCGAGAAAGCCAAGGTTAACGGCCGAGAGGATTCGTCGTGCTGACCACATGACACCTCATAATCTGCAGGCTTTCGGGCTGAGTACCGGTCGCTTGGCAGGCCAAGGCCCTTCAAGGGCTGTAGTGCCATGGGGTTTGGTTTGGTTTTTTATGATGTGCTTTTCATCTCCATGTTCAAAAACTTAGTACACAGTAGGCCTACTTTTCACTCGAACATTCGTCTGAACTAAAACAGTCCATTTTTTCACGTATATTATCTTTATCACTAATGTGTTCTACATTCCGTACTCACTCAGATAAAGATTTTGTATTCTTTAAAGTCCAGTGTATTCCAAGATTCCTGAGTTGGGTAACTTGATCGTAAATCTCGTAATACATTCCTTTTGTAGAAATCGATAGGTCTTTCCACAGTAATCATTCCACCCTGCCAAAAACTCTATCTGCATGCAGAGAACTATGATCCCAAAGAGGAACGGTATTAACAATTTCCTTAATGGTGCCTTCATATCTTAAAAGAAAGTGGATTATTTGTGAAACATAATGCCATTTTTATTCTACCAACCACACCCATCACAAAAAAGTCTCAACACCATTTCTCCATGTTAGTTGGTATTTTCTAAGAATTGTAGTAAGCTGATGAAACTTCTGTCGACACACGGCCATCTCTTTCTTCACTCCAAGTGTACAATATAGGACTTTTTCACTTCACATTAGTAATGTATACATAGTAAAAACTGATGTGACTTGCGTAGAATGTTTCTTGGATGGGGCTTTTCGGTAACGATTGGACTTGCTGCACATCAAAGCAGAAAGTTGGTCATTCTTCACACTTCGCGTTTTGTAAGTTCATGAAGCGTATTGGCACGTTTCTTGTGAATTATATTCTATAACATAAAATTTACCCGAACATGTCCAACAATTTTCTTTAAATGATTTTTAATGTTCTTACAGAAGCTGCAAATATCCGATGGTGAACTTATAAGGGCACTGTCGTAATCTTCTCTTAATAATCATTGAAACATTGAAGAAGACACTTTCAGACTACCGGTATTATGCCGAACAATTGTTTCATTGTAGAGTTTGTGGAGTTTTAAAATTGTTATATCACTTTATAAGCACAGTCTTTTCGGTTTCCCTCGAGTATTATGGCTATTAGCTGCCTGAAGATTACCTATAAACATTCTAGCAGAATTTATCTTCGCAGCAGATTTCTAGCTTGCGTGGTCTCCTCCTCTGTATTCCTCATGTAATTTCTTAGTAATATTATTCAGATGTGTATGCTTGACTAAGGGTACTGAACCATTCTGTTCATTCATTAATAAGCGATATTTAACGCAGATGAAATATTGCTCAATATGACATCAAATATAAGGGCGTGATGCCGTATAGAACACGGGAACATGGAGGTGGTTCCCTAGGCAGAGTGTGACCATGCATGAATGAAACGGAAGATATGTGAAAGAAGGAAAGAGAGATAAGAATTCTTTTTGGGAAGTACCATGCCATCCTAACAATATTTTAAGCGGGATTAGTCAGGTTTACCATGTCACGAGAATTGAGTGATATCTCCTCTACCTAAGGGTTTACCAGGATAATAAAATGATGGAAATTATCTCCAGAGTTTTAGGAAGCTAATGGCATGTTTAACATCATTAATAAATAAAGGGATTGATAATTTTGCATTAATCCGACAACCGTGGGAAGCTGTTTAGTGGCTGCATACCAAACTCAAGAGTGTTTGAAGGGAGTTTCCCTGGCGTGCTCCCTGTAAGAGATGAGACATGTGGAGGGAGGCTGTTCTTTCGACGGTAAGACTGCTGCTAGTGCGTGTCGCGCGTCTGTCTATATTTTGCGCCATAAACCTTTGACTGAACAAAGACTGTAATTACTTCAGTGCGGTCACGCTAATTTTATTCATCGGAGAAGTGATTTTTAAGTCTGTTCAATAACTATTTTAACATGTGACTATATTAAGATTCTTCCTTTTATTCTTCCTTTGTGCGGTCGCAAATTTGCGAGCATTCAACTAGATACATTGCCATATGTATAGACTTCTTCGCAGAAGTGGCAAGGGCGAACATAGCAATAGACGATCTTCGGCAATAGGATCAGAGCCGCTAATTAAAATTATCCAGATTTTGTGTACGGGACACACATGTGTGGTGAAGTTGAGCTAATTGAAATGACTTAAGTGCGGCCAGTATCCAGTATTCGGGACTGTCGGCAGCCCTGAAAATGGTTTTCCGTGGTTTCCCATTTTCACACCAGGCAAATGCTGGGGCTGTACCTTAACTAAGGCCACGGCCGCTTTCTTCCCACTCCTAGCCCTTCCCTGTCCCATCGTCGCCATAAGACCTATCTGTGTCGGTGCAACGTAAAGCAACTAACAAAAAACAAAAAAAACAATTGAAATTACAATATACTTCAGCGGATAAGGCTACTAGTTTTGCATTTCAGTAAAGTAGGC
The DNA here is from genome assembly GCF_040414725.1 of Anabrus simplex. Classification (NCBI taxonomy): domain Eukaryota; kingdom Metazoa; phylum Arthropoda; class Insecta; order Orthoptera; family Tettigoniidae; genus Anabrus; species Anabrus simplex. Next base: position 1,271,537,293 of record NC_090265.1, read on the forward strand.
CTATACACCTGTTAAGACGTAATTTCGTCTATTGACAGGATAATAATGTTAACGTCATGATATACCAGTCATTTGTCTTACACCCATGAAATTCAGTAGGAGCTAAACATCTCCTTCCAGTAAGTGCCGTAACGAGTTCAAGACCGAACGTACGAAGTCTTCAAGCTGGTCTTCGGGAGGAAAACTCCAGAATGGAGCCACCTACGCGGCTGGGAACAAGAGGATCGACCTAGGACCACATCGTTACTATGATGGGCTACGAAGGCAGAGCTAAGCCCGGAAGGAATGATGAGAGGGTCACCAAATACGAGATAAGTGAACCAACCTTTTAAGCAAGTGGTAGGATTAGCGACAGTTACGCAGAAATTTAGTAATTAAGTATGTAAATATTAGTAGCCGATCCCTTTTGGCAATTGGAATACGACTCGATCATAGCCCAACAGGCTATTTACCATGATGGCTTTAAAATCATTAATGTTTTAATGTACAGATTTTCTTATGTAGGAAACATAAATATTATTTTATTGGGGGATGAGAACTAGAAGTTACTTAAGGTTGTTTATTTTAAGAGAAGATCAGAATATTCCTTAGTGTTTCGTCGCCAGGTTAAAATTTTGTTGTGTGTAAGGATAATTTCAGTAAGCTTATTACTCTCTCTTATTTGGTAGGGTGGAAAGATATGCGTAACATAGCATTTGCACGTTGCTTGGGCATGGGTATTTGCATGTTTTCATTTGATTAAATTCTGCTTAGATATAAAACCTACGTTGTAAGCAGTGTTATCTAAATCACTGACTAAGTTTCACACCGCCAAAGGTATGGACTCGAACCATGGGTCTGGAGGATGTTAGATCACGCCATATGTACAGAGTGTCGTGATTTTATGAGAAATAGTACGGTAAAGTACTGTGAAGGAAATGAATTAGGCCCGAGGTGGTCTGTTATTAGAGCCAGATATATAATGAGAATTGGCTCCTTACGTGTTATAAGAAGTTATGTTATGGCTTATAGGTTTGTCAAGAGAAGAGGAAACTGAAAGCCCTCTTGTGATGTTCAGGCCAGAACGCAGTAAAACCAGGTCAATGTCAGCCTTGTTTACAATGTTTTGTGCGATATGGGAAACTTTACTGGCTTGATAACCAGGTCAATGGCCCAACACTGCACTCCAGGAAGTCGCGGCCATTTTTAAAAGCCGAGGGTTCTAAGGGATTCTTTCTTTCAGGCCGAGAGTTATTTGTGACTACGATCTTCTTTTGTTTTCTCTTTTTTTTCCATTTACTGGTCCATATTGGAGTATATTTGTATATATGATATCTGTGTGTACTCGAGGATACGGTCGTAATTATTAGATTATCTAGCAAGTATGTAATTCACCCAGAGGATATGAGTTCACATCCCTGTGATTTTTATGAGAAGGCGGGCAACAAGTAGCTTCTGGGTTTGGTTTTATTTTAGTTGTCTTTTATAGTGTTTTTGTTGCTGTTTATATGTAAATATTTCCCGAATGTGAGGGAACCTTAGTAGTAAATATATTTCTACGAAGCGTCCCTAATCCTAGCACCATGCTTTATCTTGTAGGTCCAATGGTGTTGTTCACCAAAAGACGTCATATTTGGTTCATTCATCCGCCAGGCAGCATACTATCGTCTCATTTCATCTTTGGAAATTATAAATGTAAGCCTGTATGGCATTTATCTTTGCACTACGAGTGCGATCTATTATTAAAAAGTTTTTGTGACAACAGAAATTTATGCTTTGTCAATTAAGTAGTTAAATATAACAAATGAGTTTCTCATTTCCGCTTAAAATTAAGAGTCTAATATCTCTGTCCAATTATATTCTCGTCACAAGAACCCAATCGCCCATCTGACGGCTGCAGCTAGGCTGGTGCAGTTTATTATGGACAGGTAAGCAGGTAAGTCATGTAACCCACTACTGTTTCATGAACTTTGCACGTTCTATAGACTGGTATATTTTTACCGGTATCTAGTTCCACAAAGTAAGAGACCTGAAACTGCTTCTGTTAATGTGTTTCCACTCTCGGACGAGATCTTCTGCGTTTGATATCCTTCAATATCATGAAACAGGAAATCATTCATTCTTCTGCAGGCTTTTCTGGAATGCTGTGTATGAGTTCTATGAGTTTTAATGCACCTCGGGGATGGGTTGAATTACATTACAATGATTGTGTGTTATGAAGACACGGCCCGAACATTCTTGCATTTTTTATTTACAATAAAACTCCTTGTATTAGTATTTCGCTTGATGTCAATACTTTTAAGTCTCTTCTAACTTCCTCTATTGCCATCTTTCTCTAACTTGCTTTCACTAACTGCATCCATTTGTAGCACAACTTGCAGTTTAGGACTGACGGTCATAAAAATCAAACTAGTTTAGGCACATAAAAATAATCTACAATCGTTCAAAAGTAGCGAGGCACTCAAAAAATGACAATGTATATTTTTTTCACTCCAGCTGAAACACAACGATTACTCATTTATAATGTTAATATAGCCTCTATTCAGCAGTGAGTTAACGAAAATAACTCTCCTACGAACTGGTTTTCTGGTTACTGGGTCAGCATAATGTAAACAAATGTGATTATGTGACAGACATTGTTTGCTCCCATTGTTCAGTTGGACAGGTTTTCATTTGCTTGCCACAGGCTTGTGGACCTGTTCTTATTTGTTTGAAACTGTTACCTTCAAATAAAAAACACGATGAGGTATATTTAAGTTTGCTTGAAATTAATTGTTTAATTCAATGCAGATGAACTTGCCTGTTCAATATTAGTACAAACTTCCATTTTTTGTGGTGGACAAGCTCGCGTTTTCATGCCAGCTCCTCACTTTTCTTTCTATATCTAAAATTCTTTGATTTCCGTTTACAACAACAATACAGTTGTTCTAAATCCTGAAAGAAGTTCACTCACAGTAGTTTGAAATGACGGAAGAATAACGTTGGACATTAAATATATGCAAAACCAGAGTTTGAAGATGCAAATCAATGGACAGCTGCACGATGATAAAATTAGAAAATGAGTAAGGTTGTTCCCTATCACCATATTTCTTTACCCTCGTTGAAAAACAATTAAAATATCCGACTCAGAATTACATGGAAGCAATTTAAATTCAATTGACATCCATTATAAATGTGATATGCTGACTATATTACACTAATGCATGACGGTGAAGAAACTACTACAAATAAATTCTCATTAAAAAAACCTTTGAGTCAAACATCAGTATCAGTTAAATTAAAATATTAGCATATCACAACAAAAACAAAACAGAACACCCAACAAAGAAAGGAAGGAATACAAGTTGAGAAATTTGTTATTTAGGAAGCTTAGTAACAAAATACAATGTATGTTGTATGGAAGAACAAAAGCTAAAATACTGAAACGTGCCTCAGACGGAGGTAGCAAATAACTCCCAGTATGGAAAGAATGAAACAATCTGTGAAGACATTTTAAAGTACTGTTATATGGCCATGGTGTGATAATCATCGAAGAGAGAAGCAAGACTATGGGGATATCAAGAGAAGCAACTACAAAAAAGGCATTGCGAAAATCGGTGATCAAAACATGGAACAGTTTCAAATACCTAGTGAGTGAATTAGTGCAGAATACAAGGCTGGATATGGAGGTTAGCAAAAAGGTACTCTACCAGAGTGTAAGAAACCTTGTCTGGAATAAGGAAGTACCAAGGAATTGTAAAGAGATAATATACAGAATGTATTATGCACCCATATTGACTTATGCGGCTGAGACCTGAACAGTGACAAGTAGAGAAGAGAGTGGAATTCAAGCCAGCGAAATGAAATGCCTAAGAAGTATGGTAGGAAAGACGGAATCAGAAACGAAGATATGAGAAAGGAAGACTGAATATTAGAAAAATGAGAGAATTGATAGGAATGAGGATTATTTGGACATGTAAATAAGATGGAGGAGAAAAGAATAGAAGATGGAGATTACGTTCGAGGGAATGAGATCGAGAAGGACACCTAGAACAAGGTGGATCGAGTCAATACAGAGGAGAGCTAGAAGAAGAAACCTGGACTGGAATAAAATGATCGAATGCAAACTTTGCGCCGGGAAGACTTGGGAGTAAGGCGACGAGATGTTCGACTATGTGGTATGTTTAGAGCTGTCAGTGGGGGAGATGGCGTGGAATGAAATTAGTAGACGAATACGCTCGAGCTGAGCTTTTAAAAATAGGAAAGATAATAGCATGAAGATAAAATTTGAAAGCAAGATGACAAATTGGGGCAAATATGCATTTATAAGACGATTAAAGGACTGGAATGTATTATCAGAGGAAATATTCAATACATTTCCAATTTCATTGAAAACGTTTAACGAAAAGCTAGGTAAACAATTGATAGGGAATCTGCCCCCTCGGAGACAGTCCTAAATGCAGATCATTGATGATTGTTTAATGGTGAAAGGAAACATGTCAAAAATGCTCCGACTCGGCAGGAGCTGGGTAAGGGGTAAGGAAGATGATATATATGTTTTAGGTTAGGGATGTCCTCAGTATCACCGCTGGATACCATGGTTCAAATCACAGTCACTCCATGTGAGATTTTTGCTGGACAAAGCGGAGGCAGGACAGTTTTCTCTCCGGATACTCCGGATTTTCCTGCCATCTTTGATTCCTGCAACATTCTCCATTAACACTTCATCTGTCAGCCATTAATCATTGCTTCAGAGGAGTGCAACAGGCTTCGGCAGCTGGCACATTTCCTACACTCGCCGCTAGATGGGGCTTCATTCATTCCATTCCTGACCCGGTCGAATGACTGAAAACCGGCTGTGGATTTTCATATTCATTTTCATGTCCTCAGTAAATGAGAGTAATCCAATAGTAAGGCAGATGGAAGTATCTCGTCCTTACAAGATACAGTAAATATTAGGAGAGAAATTTGTGTTCATTTTGTGTAGTGTAAGTGTTTATAACGTGAATGCATTGATATGTTATGTTGTTGTGAGATGAAGCACGGTAGGAGAAGGTTTATTCGTATACTTGTTGTGTTCTTGCTACAAGGTGGTTGGTAAAGGGGATCTGTACTGCTCAGTAAATTCTATAGTTTAAATTATGACAACTTTTATTGGTAGAATTAAAACCTGGCATGCTACCCAGATTCATCATCAGGATTTAAATAGCGCCAGGCAAGTTCATCTGCAAATTTGGAGACTCGACAGTACATGATATTCACTGTACCGGGCGGTACACCTCCACGCCGCTAATTTAAAATTTGCGCCAGTTGAAACTCCTCTGCTGGAGGAAGTCTGAACTTTATCTACGCTATTAATTCTCTACTTTCTCAGAAGATGTCACCACGTGGAAAATTTTGAGTTTTTGAACTGTGTCATTTTTGATGTGTTTTTGTTTCGCTTGAAGTAAGAAGTGTGAACTTTCTCTTCTAGAGGACACTACTGAAGATCAACAATAGTGCACCCTAGTGCGAAGTCAAAGAACTATTTTGTTGGAGAAATTTTTATTTCAAATGTTTGTTCTTTGCTAAAAAAAATTTCAGTCATTGGTTAAGTTGGCAATATTAACCCCTTCTTTCCCCTTGTTTTAAATCTAGCCTATCCCGAATTTCTTAAATTAATTTTCCACCAATTATGTGTTTCTTCTTAGTATTGTGTAGGGGGTTTATTGATGAACCAATAAAATCCTCGTGGGAGGGTGTTCTCATTCCTAACGCCTAGAACCTTCCGCGAGAGTATTTAAACTGCTGATTTCAGGGTCTCCGGGCCACTTCTGTTCCATCTTTCAGTGTATTAAGTACATAGCAGGAGGCGGGAAGCGCCTCTTTCCTCGGCAGCGGTCAACAACAAGGTAATGGCCAATTAATAACTTCTTTCTTGGCTAGCTCAGCAGTTTAACTCTCGGGGCGGGTTCTAAGCGTTCCACCATGTAACCTTTTCCTAAATGTAACTACTCTTTTCATATATTCTCTTTTAAAGCTACATACTGGGATAGAGAGTGCTAACCCTCTCGAGCTCCCACTCATATTGTTTTGAGGTGAACTTATTTTTCTCAACCTATTTAACGTAAAACAAATTGTTCTCTTCTTAAGTCACCTCTTTAGTATGGGATTAGCCCTTGTATTAACGGCCTAGTGCCAAGTAGGTCTTAATCAAAGTGTATTAGGAGTGCAAGTTCGCCTCCTCTCAAATTGTTATTTTAGAGGTCATTTAATTAACCTCCTTTTCATTTAATAGACCTCAGTAGATTGGGTATTTTACCCCTGTGTTTACGTCCGTTGAGGACAACTTGAAGGTGGAGTTTGGTGTGGCCTGGGAGAGGCTTAAATTTGAGAGCGAGTGGCTCTTTTGAAAATTGAGTGTTGTACGCCTCGTGGAGGCTTTTCAGTGTAATTTGGAGCAAGGGCTCCTAGGCATGAATGGGGTTTTCTGCCCCTCTGTTAAAACTTGTGTTTGGGGGTAAAACTGAGCTGATTGCCCTAGCATTGTGAAATCAGGGCTCGAAGCCCAAAACCTGTAAATATTGTAACTACCCTTTGGACTTGCTACTTTGTACCTGCCATGCTTGTTATTTCTTTATTTTGAAAAGAAAATATAACCTTGTTAAAATTTAAATTAACTTTACTTTAGTAGCTTGAGACCCGTTCACCACCCCGCACCTTCTTTCACGCATAACTACCACAAAAACTCGGTAACAAGTGGTAGCAGAGCGTGGTTGAATGGGTCTCAATTTAGCCCCTTTTGACGGCTAAATATTGTTTTGTTCCGAACTCTAACTATTTTCCCAGTTGCTGGAATTTTTTTTGAGTTTTTCAAAATTGTTCTGTCACCATGCCCGGCCCCCGCGATGTTCTCCATCTTAACTATTTGCGCAAGGAGGAGTTGATCTATGAATTGACTATTAGAAATGTAGAATCTGGAGGCACGGTTGCAGTAGACACAAACAAGCTTAGAGAGTCCCTAGATTTGCCCATTTCCATCCCCAATTTGGGAGAGAAAGAAATTGACGACTCTCTTCCCACGATCACGGAGAATATTACTGGACTAGCTTCTGTAGTTAGTTTTTCTGATGAAAATGATCCTTCTCCTAATCAAATTAAGCGTGTGCAAGCTAGGCTGTTTCATTTTTCAAATAGAGTTAACGATCTGTTGTCTCTAAAGTTGAATGACGTTCAGAAGAAGGAAGCTAGTACGCTGCTTGAAAATATGTCTGAATTATCTAGCAAGGTCACTCAATTGTTAACAGGGGAGGTTCCTCCCAAAAGCGATCTACCCACCACAGTGAATGTAGGTAGCGAGGAAGAGCCTCATAAGGGAGAAGTCAATAGGATAACCGTTGCTGCTCAAACTATCTCTGCCCCATTGGACAACGAATCTGAACGCCGTGCATCGTTGAGTAACATCCGTTCGGAATTAACTTCCTTGCCATTGAAACCTTTACCTACTATGTTACCCGGGTTTAGCAGCTTGCCTCATCCATTGGCAATGTTGCTCAGAGGCATCTCTAAGTTTTCGGTTAATACCACCAGTGAAGTAATTTCATTTTTAAGATTTCTTGTTGAATTTCAAGATCATGCCCTTGTGTTTTCTCTTTCTCCATGTCAAATTTTGCAAATCATCTATCCTTATGCAATTGGTATTCTTTCTGACAAAATAGTAAGAGCCATTGCCGAGCAATCATCTATTGAGGATTTCCATGCCCACTTGCTAGCTAACTTCATCCCGGCTAGGGCCAGGTCCTCCCTTATTCAGAAGTACTATTATCGGGTACAGCGCTTGGATGAAAACTTGGCAGACTTCATCCAAGATATTAAGTTTTATACTAGGGTGTTTGCTCTTCACTTCCCTGAGGATCAAATTGTACAAGCTATTGTGAAAGGTATTTCACCATCCTATAGGTCATATTTGTGTTTCGCGGCATGCCCGCAAACTTTCTCGGAACTTGAAGCATTGGCCGTCTCAGCAGAAGGAGTTAGATACGCCGATTCTTTGCGTGTAGCAAAAGAACCCCCGCCTTCCTTTAGTAATACTCGGCCTCCACCTCGCCGATCAGTCACCCCTCGTAAATGTTATGCTTGTGGGTCGCCTGACCACCTGCGCAATAAGTGTCCACTGATTAAGTCGAGTGGGACAAGGAATGGGGCTGGTTCAGCACAAGGCTGTTTTAAATGTGGGGCTTTCTCACATATCGCCAAGAATTGCCCAAACTCGAATAGCACCCCCTCCTGCTCAACTTCTGGTGCAAATTCTACCTAATCCAATAATAAAAAGTGACTAGTGGCATCGGCTGAGTCGACTAATCCATCTTCCCGAGACTCAGCCCCTGGTAAACAGGTTGTAAATTCAGGGAATGAGCAATTTTCAAATTTATCTTTTGAAGGTCCCAAAGAGTGTCTTAGGATTGCGGCGGATTTCCCCGCACCTGTTCCTTTTCTTAAGATTGAGTTAAATAACGAGCCTATAACAGCTCTCTTAGATTCAGGCAGTGTTTGTTCGATTATTTCGGCTGAATGGTATTCTAAATTGAAATCTGTTTGTAAACTACCTGACTATGTCTCATCTCCTGTTCAATAGGTTTCGGCTAATTCATCCCCATTAGAAATTCTAGGTTCCTTATTGGACAAAATTCGTATTTTTAAATTCACATGGAAAGTTAAATTGTTTGTGGCCAAGCTCTTGTCTTGCCCCATTATATTGGGAGCGGACTTTATTTTTCACACTGGTCTTGTGCTCGATCTTCAGAGTAGGTCTTGCACTTTCAAATTTGCCTCTAATTGTAACATCCCTTTATTAAAGTGTAATTCTGCATCATGTTCTTCTATTTCGCCTACCCAGGATGAGATGTTGTTAGATCTTAGACATCTACCTGAGGAGCAGGCTGATAGTATTCGTAAGCTGTGTCAGTCGTTTCCAGAGGTGTTTTCTGATACCCTTGGTGTTACTGACCTGATCGAATACAAAATTGAGGTCACGGATTCGATTCCTGTCCGTTTTCCACCGTATAGCCTATCTCCACCTAAAATGAAGGCTCTGAAAGAAATTATCGATCAGATGTTGAAGGATGGTATTATTAGGCCCTCTAAGTCGGCGTATTCTTCGCCTATTTTTTTAGTTCCGAAACCCCAAGGGGGCTTCAGGCCTGTCATTGATTACAGGGCTCTCAATCGGAAGGTGGTGTTGCAATCTGTGCCCCTTCCTGACCTTCATTCTTGTTTTTCATGGTTTCGTAAGGCCAAGTTCTTTACTATCTTGGACTTGAATCAGGCTTATAATCAAATTCCCCTTGCCGAAGAGTCTAAACACCTTACAGCGTTTGCCACGGACTGGAATTTATATGAATACAACCGCGTGCCTTTCGTGCTCCCCACGGGAGCAGCTGTACTCACTAGGCTGCTAGATAGGGTCTTCTCCGACATCAAATTTGAATACTTGTACCACTACTTGGTTGATGTCGTCGTATTTTCGGAAACCTTCGAAGAACATCTAGATCATCTGCGAGAAGTTCTCAATCGCCTTCGTAAGGCTGGGTTAACTGTCAAGTTGTCCAAGGTTGCCTTTGCTAAGCCCTCTATGTCATTCCTAGGGCATATTGTGTCACCTGATGGTGTAGCCGTCGATCATTCTAGAACACAGGCCATCCGTGATTTTAATCCTCCCAAGGACATTAAAGGTATCGCCAGGTTCATTGGTATGGTGAATTTCTTCAGGAAGTTTATTCCTAACTTCGCTAATAGAGCGGCGCCCTTAAACCTTCTTCGTAGGAAAGGCATCAAATTCGAGTGGGGACCTTCTCAACAAGCCGCTTTTGAAGATCTTAAATTGGCTCTCTGTAATGCCCCTGTACTTGCTATGCCTGATTTCTCGAAGAAATTCATCGTCCAAACTGACGCGTCGTCGTCAGCAGTAGCTGCAGTCCTTCTTCAAGAGACTGATCTAGGGAGGCGACCCATCGCCTATGCATCTAGGACCTTGTCGGCTTAAGAAGCCAAGTATTCCATCTATGAGCTCGAAGGTTTGGCACTCTTATTCGCCTTAGAGAAGTTCCGTCTCTATCTGGAACATGTTAAATTCGACCTGGAGACAGATAATCAAGCCTTAAGCTGGGTCTTAGGTAGGCCGCGTCGTACTGGTCGTATAGCCCGCTGGGCCATTCGTATTTCTGCCTTCCAGTTTGATGTTAGACATATCAGAGGTACCGAAAATATTGTCGCTGATGGACTCAGCCGGATGTTTTCAAACGACGTTGAGATCCATGAACCGGTCGACAGTTCATCACCTTCCGAGTCCACACTATCTGATGTTAATACCATCTTAACTGATGCTCCCATGCTCTTTAGGGATATCGAGAAATACCAACGTGAAGATCCGACGCTGGCTCCGATAATGGAAACCCTTTCTTCTGGAGAACATGTTGTCCTTTATGTTCTGAGGAATGGCGTTTTATGTTGCCCATCGAGGCATGACAAGATGATGAAGGTTGTCGTTCCAGCTGTTCTCGTGCCTATGATCGTCAAATATTATCATGAGACACCATTAGGAGGGCATCTTGGAATCTTTAAAACCCGTGAAAAAATTCGTGAAATGTTCATCTGGAAAGGTATGGACGGTGAAATCCGTGAACTAGTAAAGGCTTGTAAATCCTGTTTGATTAGTAAACCAACCATGTCCACCAAGGTAGGCCTTTTGTCTTCCCATCAAGCGTCACGCCCCATGGAACGCCTGTACATTGATTATGTAGGACCCTTCCCCCAGTCAAAGGGTAATGCTAACAAGTTCATCTTCGTAGGCGTAGATGGTTTTACCAGATTTTCTTGGTTATTTCCGACTAAGCTGGCTACCGCTCAGTCCACCATTACTTGCCTAAATTCTATTTTTGCTTCTTTTGGTCCGTGCCAATATATTGTGTCCGATAATGCTAAGGCTTTTACATCTAATTTATTTCGTAAATTCTGTTTTGACTTATCCATCTCTCATGTAACTACTTCTGCTTATTACCCTCAACCATCTCTGGCTGAACGGGTTAATCGTAATCTCAGGTCCGCACTTATTGCCTATCATCATGAAGATCATTCCAGGTGGGACACGTCCCTGCATTGGTTAGCTTTTGCTTTGAATTCGGCGGTTCATGAATCACATAAATTTACTCCAGCTTCTTTGATGTTCAAATTTGTTCCCAACACGCCGCTCTCTAACCTCTGGTCTCTGAGTGACATTCTACCCGAGACAATAGATCCGGATAATATTAAAGATCTTTGGAAGAAGGCTAAAGCCAATCTTAAGGTATCTCATGAAAAGGTTAGGGAAAGGTATGATCGTGGACGGAGACCCACCACTTTGAAGGTAGGTGACCAGGTGATGGTCAAGAACTTTGTTCCCGCGGGCAAGCTTGCCCCCAGATTCCATGGGCCATGCATTATTCTGGATTTCCTTACGCCGGTTACCTTATTGTTAAGTAATCCAGCCACCGAGAGGATATTTAGAGTTCACCTGTCCCAGGTGAAACCGGTGTAATTTCTGTGTTAACTTGCTTCATATTATTTTGAAAGGAATATGAAGGTTATATATATTTTTTTTTGAGTTTTCAATTTCTAGGCATTCTGCCCCTTCTATAATATTTTGTTTTATATGTAAGCATTTGTGTGAAACCTCCCCCGATTTGTTAAACTGCCATCCTGTCCTTGCCTCGGCCATTACCACGCTCCCGTCTCCTGCTCCAATACACACTGTGGCTGGATTATATTAAATGCCATGGACATCTGCACGCCGCTGACCCCTCAACCTCTTCACCAAGCCTGTGCCCTCAAAAAGATGATGGTCCAACACAATTCTGCCGCCTAGCTTTAATGTTTCAGTGCCCCCGCAGCCGCGCGGCGCCGTGCAGCAACTGGGGCAGAGGACGGGCCCCCTCTTCTCCAGCGAGTACGTCAGGTGCACGGCGAGCCGGAGCTCTCCACCCGGCCAAGGCTGATGCGCGGCGCACGACCTGCTACTTGGCCGCAGCCTGTATATGTTCACCGCGGGCGCGGCGTGTTTCAACACCTCTGCTCCCCTCATAGTGCGGGCGAGCGGTATCTCAGGGTACTTGAGGGGTCCGAGCGGCCTCCCTTTGGACGCAAGCTGCTACGGCCGGTCTGGCCATTCAACTTAATCAACATCAACTACATGGACAGTTACGATAAGCAATGACTACACTTGGGAATTCTACAGCAATATTTGGCGGCAATTGCAAAATTTTTCTTCACCTCTAAGTATTAAAAGTTTATCTTCAGAAATTCAACTTCTACAAATATAAAGACTTTACTTCACCTGCAACAACAAAATTTTGAAACTAAATCAAACCAAATTAAGAAAATCTTATAAATGCTTCTGCAATCAATCTTCATATCCACAGCATAACTTGGACCTTGTTTCAAACAGATTTCATGTGTCACCCCTGGAGGTACTTTTGGGGGGGGGGGAGGTCTGTACCGGGCGGTACACCTCCACGCCGCTAATTTAAAATTTGCGCCAGTTGAAACTCCTCTGCTGGAGGAAGTCTGAACTTTATCTACGCTATTAATTCTCTACTTTCTCAGAAGATGTCACCACGTGGAAAATTTTGAGTTTTTGAACTGTGTCATTTTTGATGTGTTTTTGTTTCGCTTGAAGTAAGAAGTGTGAACTTTCTCTTCTAGAGGACACTACTGAAGATCAACAATAGTGCACCCTAGTGCGAAGTCAAAGAACTATTTTGTTGGAGAAATTTTTATTTCAAATGTTTGTTCTTTGCTAAAAAAAATTTCAGTCATTGGTTAAGTTGGCAATATTAACCCCTTCTTTCCCTTTGTTTTAAATCTAGCCTATCCCGAATTTCTTAAATTAATTTTCCACCAATTATGTGTTTCTTCTTAGTATTGTGTAGGGGGTTTATTGATGAACCAATAAAATCCTCGTGGGAGGGTGTTCTCATTCCCCTAACGCCTAGAACCTTCCGCAAGAGTATTTAAACTGCTGATTTCAGGGTCTCCGGGCCACTTCTGTTCCATCTTTCAGTGTATTAAGTACATAGCAGGAGGCGGGAAGCGCCTCTTTCCTCGGCAGCGGTCAACAACAAGGTAATGGCCAATTAATAACTTCTTTCTTGGCTAGCTCAGCAGTTTAACTCTCGGGGCGGGTTCTAAGCCTTCCACCATGTAACCTTTTCCTAAATGTAACTACTCTTTTCATATATTCTCTTTTAAAGCTACATACTGGGATAGAGAGTGCTAACCCTCTCGAGCTCCCACTCATATTGTTTTGAGGTGAACTTATTTCTCTCAACCTATTTAACGTAAAACAAATTGTTCTCTTCTTAAGTCACCTCTTTAGTATGGGATTAGCCCTTGTATTAACGGCCTAGTGCCAAGTAGGTCTTAATCAAAGTGTATTAGGAGTGCAAGTTCGCCTCCTCTCAAATTGTTATTTTAGAGGTCATTTAATTAACCTCCTTTTCATTTAATAGACCTCAGTAGATTGGGTATTTTACCCCTGTGTTTACGTCCGTTGAGGACAGCTTGAAGGTGGAGTTTGGTGTGGCCTGGGAGAGGCTTAAATTTGAGAGCGAGTGGCTCTTTTGAAAATTGAGTGTTGTACGCCTCGTGGAGGCTTTTCAGTGTAATTTGGAGCAAGGGCTCCTAGGCATGAATGGGGTTTTCTGCCCCTCTGTTGAAACTTGTGTTTGGGGGTAAAACTGAGCTGATTGCCCTAGCATTGTGAAATCAGGGCTCGAAGCCCAAAACCTGTAAATATTGTAACTACCCTTTGGACTTGCTACTTTGTACCTGCCATGCTTGTTATTTCTTTGTTTTGAAAAGAAAATATAACCTTGTTAAATTTTAAATTAACTTTACTTTAGTAGCTTGAGACCCTTTCACCACCCCGCACCTTCTTTCACGCATAACTACCACAAAAACTCGGTAACATTCACCATGGGAGAAGAAGAGTACTCATGGTAAGAAAAACTCCGTTATTCGTTTTTTCCCCTGTAGTAACATATTATACTGGCCCCCAATTTTAATACACGTTTAGGCGACTCATTTGTTGAATTAGTTTTACTTGCGGCCCTGTAAATACTAGTACATTTCATTTTCTTATAATTATTGCCCTTCAGGTGAGCAGATGTTAACAGTTTTTTCAGGCGAATTAAAATTAGCTTTAAAAATAGTCAATATTGAAAAGTTACTGATTTTTTTATGTCTTAATTACATAAACATATTAGGGTGTGTGATAAACAGAAGTAAATACAGCAACTCGATGAACTCACATTTTTAAGATTGTTCTTGGGACAGTTAAACAATAAAATGAATTCTTACCATGCCATCGCATACTGAAAGAGTTGCTCGTGAGCCCCTATGCCCTCGCACACGTCCAATGTAGTGGCACTGCTGATCCGGCACCATCGTAGCTACCACTTCTGATATGTTGGGCGATCTGCGTTCTACCAGCAGATTCGGAGACATGAAGCCGTGGTTAGGCCATAGCTCTACGTGGTGCGGGACTCCCTCGATCTGTATGACGTAGTGCGCCTTTGCCCCTCCGGGTGGTGCCTGCCTCTTCTCGCGAGTGATTGCCCGCTCATAAAACTGAGGTAAGGAGTATGAGAGGAAGGTGCCATCCTTGTTTGCTCGATGAGGAATTATTAGATCATACTTGTTGATCCCTCGAGTGAATCTACCTGTAAAAGATAAATGTAGCATTAAATTAACAATAATACTTCCTCAGGACACATGAACTCCAACACTGCTTTCGTACGACTAAGACAAAGTTCCAAATACATTAATATTGTATAGCAAAACAGGATTATGAATAAGTGCACACAAGATGACAAGCACAGTGACTGATCAGCATCAGATTAGGGAGCAATAAAAGGTGGAGTGAATTAATGCAGAATACAAGACTGAGCAAAGAGATTTTCAAGAGGGTGCAACAGGCTAAGAAACCTTGTCTGGAAGAAGGAAGTACCAAGGAAGTGTAAAGGGATAATGTACAAAATGCACTATGCACCCATATTGACTTATCCAGCTGAGACTGGACAATCACAAGTAAAGAGGAGAGTAGAATTCATGCCAGCGAAATGAAACACCTAAGAAGTATGGCAATAAAAACAAGGAAGGACAGACTGATAAACGAAAAGTCTCTGGGATGGGTTTAAAGCAATTGTTGAGGAATGTGAAAATAGGTTTGTACCCTTAAAGGTGTTAAGGAATGTTAAATATTCACTATATTGCAATAAAAAGTAAAGACACTAAGAAGGAGATGCAGGTTGGAAAGAAATAGAAATCTCTGCGGAAATAAGGAGAAATAGAAGGAACTTGCTAGGAAATTGAATCTATCAAAGAAGTCAGCTAAGGATAACAAGATGGCAAGTAAAATGGGCGGTCATACAAATTCTAGTGAAAAGTGGAAGAGTATGTACTTTAAGGCAGAAACAGATTCCAAGAAGGACATTCCAGGAATCATTAATGAACAAGAGGAGTGTGTATGCGAGGATCATCAAAAGGCAGAAGTATTCAGTCAGCAGTATGTAAAGATTGTTGGTTACAAGTATAACGTCCAGATAGAGGAGGTGACTAATAGTAAAGAATTATTAAAATTTACCTATGATAACAATGGCATTTACAGTAAGATACAAATTTGAAAACTAGAAAATCTGCTGGAATTTCTGGGGATATACTAAAGACAATGGGTTGGGATATTGAGCCATCCTCAAGATGCCTCAATTAATAATTTATAACACTGTGCAAACATATATTTGATGCATATGCCAGGAGCTGGGCATGAAGGCAGGGAGTCCGTTAAACGCCGATGTAAGCGTGGCGCACCCAGTACATTTCCAACAAGCAGCGACCTTTTCAGATTCAAATCGAGCCGTTGGCTTGGTATCTAGGTACGCCGACCCCACTCCACCTTTCAAATCCAAATGATACGAGCTAGGGGGAGGTAATATTTGAACTTCAGGAACTCCGAGACAAGCAATCCAGGTTGACCAACTTCATCTTCGCAGTACTGGGATCTCTGAATTTTATAAAAATATTCGTCACCAAGCTCAAATTCCACACGTCCGAATTAATGAAAACTTGAAAGTAGATTTATCATTCACTTTTGTGTGAAAATGGATACTTGAACGCTCTGCTATTAACATTTATTTGAACGTAAAATCCTTGGCTGAGGGAGAGCGGTTACGAGCTATCGCTTCTATTACTTGGGGATTCACTAGGGGTCACAAAAGGACTGCGTGTTTATTTAAACGCCCTTGATGGGGGAGGTGGCCACACCACAAGTATTTTCAGTGAACTTCGCGTTGTGTGTGAGAGGTGATTTTTCTTTGTATAGATCAAAAACAGTTACACGCTATGTGCGCGTTTGGAGTTAACATTTTGCTTATCTCTAGCAGTACTTCAAAGGATAGTTACTTCTATGCCAGTCTGATTACAAATACTTTGAAATATCGAGTGTGGTTTGGTACTGTGCGGATCTAATAACTTCATTAATCTGTGATTAATAAGAACTCGAGGCCTGCGAGTGAAGTAGAACTATAAGTCAAACAGTATCCAGTATCTCAAGTCGATACGCGATGTGAGTTATGAGTCTAACGTGTGCGATTCGCTTATTCGGAGCCGCTAAGACTACTGTTGATTGTGCTCAGACCCTTAATTTAGTGACGCATGAGTCGGGACTAATTACTTGAGCGTAGCCCAAGCCAATTGCGGCCTAGCATTAGATTCAACATTGTGCACTCGTGCATGTAAAGCGGTGAAGAAGGAGGTCCTAATCCATAGCATTTCTACAGAGTTCCAGGAACGTGAAGAAGACACCATGGCTGTACATGGAGTCGACGCGAAGACCATTCAATCTTCGCTCACTACTGTTTTCCCATTTTCACACCAGGCAAATGCTGGGGCTGTACCTTAATTAAGGTCACGGCCGCTTCCCTCCAACTCCTAGGCCTTTCCCATCCCATCGTCGCCATAAGACCTATCTGTGTCGGTGCCCCTAGCAAAAAAAACTACTGTCACGATGAGCTAAGCAGTGGTGACGCAGCGGATATGTAATCCGTGGCGAAGGACGACTAGCTGCAAAGGATGTGTACGATTTCCAGTTTAAGCATGTTTCCGGAAAGACTAATACTTTAGGATCGGGAAATTTTCAATATATTTGGTTTAATTAAAATTGTCAGCCAGATGGCGTGAGTTTTGTTTCAGTATATTTAACGCTAAATGCTAGGCCAGGGCTGGAGTGCATGACATAGCCCAGGTGATGTGTCAATATATTGTAGATAAATAGGGTAGAGGGAAAATGTTAGGATTATTAGTGTTGGATTTATTTGCTTGTTTAGTGTACTTTCTGTTTTACTTCATGTCATTTTCATTGACGTATCTGGAAATGTGACGCTATGTGGTCGGCATGACTGAAGGAATCGTAAATATATCTCCATCAATGGAGATTCCGGGTACTGAGGGCACATTCTGTACTCCGACAATACGGCGGAGTTTTGTCCACACCTGTGATAACGGAATATGTGCCGTGATGGATGACAGATACTTCTCCCAGGTAGCTTTCTTACTTTCTCGAATCATAAAACGGGTTTTCGCGCGCAGACGCTTAGATGTGATATGATTGGCCATCCTACGATTCCCACGATAATGCTTAAAAGCCTGTCGGCGATCACGTATGGCTGCTGCAATTTCATCCGTCCACCATGGGAACTGTTTCCGGCGACGATAACCGGACGAGCAACCAAAATTCCAGTAGTAATGGAAAAAACGTGGTCGTCAACAGACTCCAGCATACCACCAGCCATCACTGCGCGCCTCGTAAATTCTGGCCAATTTGCCTGCCGAATTAACCAGTGCTTGGGTACTTCGGACTGTCTTTGATTCAAGAGAGAGATAATTATCGGGACTATCACAGAGGTCGTCGTGTACTTGCCACCGTAGCAGGCGAACTAGCGCACGGCTGCACAAAGTGTCATCCAGGTGTGAGAATGTGCCATGTGCGCTGCTGAAATGTGTTGGTTCCCCTGTATTAAGCACGCAAAGACCAAACAGGTTGATCATTCGCTCGAGCATCCTCCCCCTAGCACAGGAAGACGGAGTACCCCATAGTATGTTACGGGCGTTCACGTCTCCCAGCATGAGGAAAGGAGGAGGCAACTGAGTGATAAAATCTTTTAGTGCACGAATTTCAAGGTCGTAATCCGGTGGAATGCACACGTTGCAAACCGTTGTCATTACTGGCAACGGAGTGCGAACTTCAACTGCATCTAGCTGAGTACAGAGCCGTACTTCTTCGCTGAAGATGTCGGAGCGAACTAGGGTACAAACGCCCCCAGTTGCCGCGCCATCCACAGCGACTCTGTCTTTGGAATAAAGACGATATCATCTCATAGTCGTGTCGTGTCCAGGTCTCAAACGAGATTTCTGCAGACAGACTATGGAGGCCGCATAGACGGATATCAATTGACGTAACTCAGCTAGGCGACAGTTCCACTGCAACAGTGCCATTGTGTGGATAGGTAAAACCTCGAATTCAGAGCAATTTCTTGCCCTTCGTTCGGTTCTTTACGTGCCAGGTTCCGCCGTCTTTGCGGAATCGATTTTGTCACAATCACCATCCACGATTATGAGTGGCTCAGTCTCCATTGTCTCCTCAGAAGAAGGAGGCGCGGTGACTGGACACTCTGCGAACGGTGATCTCATTCATCGGAAACAGTGGGCCTTCTTCCTGGGAGAACTAGGTTCTCCAGAAAGTGATCGAACAAGAGGGCGTCGGGGCCTCACGTTCTTGCCCACCGTTTCTGTCCTTTTTGGAGGAGAGCCGGCAGATGGCTTTCGGGACTTCTTCGGGGATTCTGTGACCCCCGATTGAGTTGGAGAAGGCTTCTTCTCCAGTTTCTTAAGGGAGCTATGTGGCTTCACCTTCTCCTCCTTTCTGATCTGGACATTGGAAGGAGGGGTGGAGTTTCCAACCTTATTTGGGGAACTCTTTCTCCTCGCCCCGTTGGGAGAGGACTTCCCAGCCGAACGTTCCTGGGAAGGACCCTTCCCAGGCAACGTCGACAGTAACGCTCTTTTCGATGCTTGATATATTGAATCTCCAGTTCCTTTAGTTGTTGAATTTTGTTGCTGGCTTTGATTTTTGGTTCCCTTTCAGTACTGGTGTTCTGTACAAAACTCTGTGGAGTGATCTGCACGTTTGTGACCTCTTCAGCGAAGGAGATGGAGAATTCCGGAGCAGCCATGGACTTGAATTGAAAATAGCTTATCCAGCATTTTTACCTCCTGGATCTTCTTCTCCCGTTTGAATGTGGGACATTCCTTGGAGATTGGAGCATGTTGTACCCGGGCAGTTGACGCACACAGGTGGTGGTGTGATTGATTGATTGATTGATTGATTGATTGATTGATTGATTGATTGATTGATTGATTGATTGATTGATTGATTGATTGATTGATTGATTGATTGATTGATTGATTGATTGATTGATTGATTGGACCAATAGTCTGAACGATTGCTTGTTATGATTTAAAGTCAAAAAGTTTACCAGTTTTGAGGTTGTCGTCAACTACGAAGTGGCTCTTCCTAAAGCCAATCGATGTGTTATACCTAGGTACAGAGCTATGCATTTCAACCCGAACTAATTCAATAATAATTAATAATCGTATGGCCTCAGTTACCGTGTGCAGACATTTCAATTTGACGCCATCTGGCTGTCTGCTCGTCAATTTCGACGTTCCGTTTTACTCTAAGCCCACAAGATGGCAGAAAGAGTAAACCGGATTTCTCTTGGGCGTCTGTGGCTGACATTTTAATGAATTTTGTCGGGTAAACACCAAATGTGTCACCAGAGATCTTTTACATGCCGACATCGTACGACATGGAGTGTCGAATGGACTTTTTTCCGCCCTTCAAAAATCCGACTACCTCTGCCGGGTTTGAACCCGCTATCTTGGGATCCGGAGGCCGACACTCTACCACTGATCCACAGAGGCAATTAGTCGTAACTTTTGAATCAATAACAGGACACAAGCGAAACTTTGGGAGATGATAATACGTTGCTCCATTTTGTTGGAAATAACCCTCTGTCAGTTCAACATCATCCAGCTGCTCCACAAATGTATTGAAGATTCCCATATAAACTGAAATGTGTACAATCCTGGGAGCTGACACAGCACACTACCCTTCAACCCTGCAGTGGTGTTTCGTGGATGAAATGGGAGGTTTACAGCAGCACAAAATCTGCTGTTTTGTGTGTTGATGTAACCTGACAGACGAAACCGTGCATCATGGAGAGAATGACTGGACGTTGAATAATAAACCCCTGAAACCGTCGACAATAACGCATTCGCTTGTCATGATCTACTTCATTCAATGCTCCCATCATATGCACTCTGCATGGTCGCAACTCCTATTTCTTCGCAGCTCTCTGACATGTGTCATATGTAAAATATCACATCTTTATTCATTAGACTGGAATTTCATGCAGATAATTTGCTACGGCATTGTGTTTATTGAATTGTAATGAAACGAATCACTGCACTGCGTTGTTATAGTCACGGTGTGAATCTCATTCCGTATATAATAATGCGCAGATCACATTTACGGGTTATGGCAATGTCGTTCAACACGCAAATCATGTAACACTACTGTTGGCAAGGCAGCTCAGCTCGACTAGGAAAGGTCTAGGAGTGGGAAGGACGAGACCGTAGCCTTAACTAACGTACAGTCCCAGCATTTGGCTGGTGTGAAAATTGGAAACCGCGGAAAGCCATCTTCATGGCTGCCGATAGTGGGGTGAGCCGAATGCAAGCTCACAGCTGTGCCCCCTTAACTGCACGCGCTCGGTCAAAGGATATTTGTCCATATAGACAAGTCCTGGGGTCAAGACCACGAGTTTGATTAGAAAACATGCACATCAATAGACGACAATGTGGTTACAACAAAAGCACAATCTTATTATGCCATTTTAATAACAATAACACACTACAATCAATTAACTTTCATTCAGTTTTCGCTTATCATTGCGCGATATTTTTATTTTGTTCTTCACTTGGATTACACCTTAAAAAGGAGTTCTATCGTAGTCCTTTTAACATTTGAGCTTCATTACATCTAAATAATGCGGTTCGGTGGGTGGCAAAAGTGATGAAAGCAGTCGCAAAAATAGTGGTGAATCATTCGGTCAGCCTCAGATACCCCAAACGTAGAGTATGATATTCTTACTTTTATACAGTCTATAGGTATACAAAATGCAGCGTACAAAATATATGGTTTTACGTTTAAAAATTCTCATAATCAAAGAAGATAGATTATTTTACATAATTTTGAACTTGAAATCTCGACTCTTTTATATATGTGTGGATGATTTAACCTAAAATGACAATGAAATACAAGTTTTAAAGCTGAAACAGGCAATTTACTAAGCAAAACTCCTTTAAGTATTATTATTAAAGACAAAAATACAAAGGACTACCAGGCCTACTAATGGTTCAAATAGTTTTAACAGTGTTCAATATTTGGGCAAGTCAGATTTTTCTGAAAGTGTAATAGTGTAACTTATTACGAACTGTAGCAAGAGAATTATGACAGTGCGTAAAAACGGGGCGTAGTAGCGATTTAAATGCCCGTGCAATGCCATCAATAAATGGCTGTAGCTCGGTTGAACACGAACATACCGGTACCGATATAAAACAACTTTTGTTGAGTGAAGGAAGCGTCGAAGTGTTACTTTATAAGAAACTTGATAACTTATTTGGAAATTCCATTAAATGTTGCGACAAAGAATGACCCAGGGCTGTTTCTTATTAAACTGACCCCGAAATCGTCAAATCGTTTGCTCTGCGTTTAGTAAATCAAAAGTTAGGCGCCTTGTTTACTCTGTCGTTTACAGCCTTCTTCATCATCTTACACTTCTTTATTCCGCTGGATGAAACCTGGATCGAACACCACTTCTCTGTGCCATAATTAGTTTTCTTCCAATCACTCACTGTGCTCTTTACTAAGACCATCTCAATTTTTATCTTCTTTGTTGATTCTATCACATTTAAACGCATTTCTGCATGAAGCTTAGCATAAAATCCACTGCCGAAATAAAAATATTGCAAAATATATGGTTATAATCTATCATCTGGAATGGTTGCTTTACGTCGCACCGACACAGATAGGTCTTATGGTGACGATGGGACAGGAACGGCCTAGGAATGAGAAGGAAGCGGCCGTGGCCTTAATTAAGGTACAGCCCCAGCATTTGCCTGGTGTGAAAACCATCTTCAGCGCTGCCGACAGTGGGATTCGAACCCACTATCTCCCGGATGCGAGCTCACAGCTGCACGCCCCTAACCGAATGGTCAACTCACCCGGTGCTTCTGGAATGGAAACTCCTTTCCTGAAAACTGCTTTTTCCGTCATTTTTACCATTTTTGTATCTTGACGTTTAACGATAATTAGTTTCCAGCGCAATTTGAAAGAAATGGTGTACGTAGATCTGTTTACAGATGGGCGAAATGAATATTTCTATCACCAATTTAACTGAAGAGGAATCGTTATTTGAGTACAGAATATCACTTCTTTGTATTGTTCACTTTCGTGATATGCTATATTTTCATAAATCGTCTTTATTCTGTAAGCTGGAATATAAATGTACGCTACTCCCAACACCTTCCATGTAAGCATTATCTATATATATAAAACTAGCAAGATACCCGTGCTTCGCTACGGTATTATACTAAAATTTATAATTGAATGCTTATTGTTTTATATATAATCCGTCTAAATTCGCGATCTGACTGGTTATCTGAGAGAATCCGCCAAAATTCGCGATCTGACTCGTTTTCTAATAGATTACGGCAAGTTTCCTCCCATTTTTCAATCTTTCTTTCCAGCAATCGATTTCGTACTTCCCGGGCTAGGTCCAGGTATTCCACCCAGTCAGTTGGGTCCCTAAATCTTTGCCATCTTTTCCTATAAGAATTTTTAATATGGATCAAATCCTTGAGGAGATCCGGCGTGGTGTCCTCTTGGGTGCCTTGGCGGTACTGAACCCGCGGCTGGACTGCATTATTAGTCATTACCCGTCCAGGACCCGTTTCCATTATTATTATTATTATTATTATTATTATTATTATTATTATTATTATTATAGATGTCCTGGACCCAACAGCAAGATGCAAGACCGCTACTTGGCGGTAAATTACATCTGCTGCCACTGTCATTGTTAACAATGTGCCCAGCACCATTGTCGCGCGTAGCCAAGTGTGCGGGATTTCTGGTGATACGAATGACATATTCCGTGCATTGTTGACCTTATTATAGAGGTGAACAATTGGACGGTCAATCTCATTCCTATCGTTTATTTCAAAGGTGTTTAAATTTTTATTTATATGCCAGGAGAATGTACTGTAATCTAAGAACGTTCTCCGAAGAAAAAGGTGGCTCTTGAAAACGAACCCAGGAAAGATAAAAAATGATCGGTTTATGATCAGAATAAGTACATCGGAAATCTACAGCCTGTTTCCAGTCATTCGACAGGGTCAGGAATGGAATGAATAAAGCCCCCATCTGGCGGCGGCAATAGGAATTGTGCCGGCTGCCGAAGCCTGTCGCATTCCCCTGGGGCAATGGATAATGAATGACAAATGAAATGAAATGATATTGGACAGTGCTGCTGGAATGAATGATGACAGGGAAAACCGGAGTATCCGGAGAAAACCCTGTCCCGACTCCGTTTTGTCCAGCACGAATGTCTCATGGAGTGACCGGGATTTGAACCACATAACCCAGCCGTGAGAGGCAGGCGCGCTGCCACCTGAGCAACAGAGGCTCCTTATAAGTACATTATGAACAGTAAAATCAACTATTCTCATCTCCTTTTACACCCCACCGCCGTTAAGTTTATCCCCCCCCCCCCCCCCACAAAAATAACAGAAAGGCATGTTTCTTTATTTTAAAAGGAGATTCCAAACACCAATGTTCACGTCTATTACCTTCAGTTTTGAGATATAAGTATCCCCATAAAAATAATTCACTTTTTCACTTCCTTTCACACTCCTATCCCCCCCCCCCTCGAATTGAATTTTCCGGCAAAAACCTTGTTTCTTTAATAGTAAAGGATCTTCTAAATACCAATTATCACGACTCTAACTTCCTCAGTTTTTGATTTGTGTGACCTCATGAAAGGAACTCAACTCCTTTTCAAACCCGCCCACCAAGATGATTCCCCTCCCCCCGCCAAAAAAAAACGCGTTTTCTTTGTTTCTAAAGGAGATCCAAATACCAATTTTCACGTCTGTAACAACTTTAATTTTTATTAGACGTAAGTATTCTCATACTAAGTCAATTAATTTTTCAATTCTTTCACCCCCCCCCCCCCTTCATTGGATGTTTCGAGAATGCGTGTTTCTTTACTTTAAAGCAGAATCCAAATATCAAATTTCACGTCTGTAACATCTTCATTTTTGAGATATCAGTAGCTTAATTAAAATAATGGCATTCAACCCATTATTCCCCCTTTTACACCCCTCCTATTGGGATTTTCCGAAAACAAAAATACCTGTTTCTTTATTTTTAAAGTACATCCCAAATACCAAATTTCAGGTCTGTAATATCTTCAGGTTCTGAAATGTAAGTAGCCTCATTAAAGGCATTCAGCCCATTTTTCACACTTTTCCACCCTTCCTATTGGGTTTTTTCGAAAACAAAAAATATGTGTTTCTTTATTTTTAAAGCGGATTCTAAATACCAATTTTTACATCTATAAAGTTCGAAAGTTTTGAGATATAGATACACTCATTTTAACAATTCACCCCCTTTCACTCCCCATTAATTGGATTTTCCAAAAACAAAAAATACGTGTTTCTTTATTTTTAAAGGAGATCCAAAACACCAATTTTCAGGTCTGTAACACCTTCAGTTTCTGAGATATAAATATCCTCATGAAATGCATTCAACCCATTTTTCACCCCTTTCCACCTTTCCTATTGGGATTTTCTGAAAACCAAAAAATACGTGTTTCTTTATTTTTAATGAAGATTATAAATACCAATTTTTACATCTGTAAACTTTCAAAGTTTTGAGTTATAGATACACTGATTTTAAAAATTCACCCCCCTTTTCACACTCCCATTAATTGGATTTTCCAAAAACAAAAAATACGTGTTTATTTATTTTTAAAAGAGATCAAAAGTACCAATTTTCAGGTCTGTAATACCTTCAGTTTCTGAGATATAAGTAGCGGTATCCTGATTAAAGGCATTCAACCCCTTTTTCACCCTTTTTCACCCCTCCTATCGGGATTTTCTGAAAACAAAAAAACGTATTTCCTTATTTTTAAATAAGATTCTAAATACCAATTTTTACATTTGTAAACTTTTAAAGTTTTGAGATATAGATTCACACATTTTAAAATTTTACCCCCCTTTTCACCCCCTTAGCGACGGAATATCCAAAAATCCTCTCTTAGCGAGCACCTACATCTTAATATGAATGTATCCCCAAAATTTCATTTCATTATGTCCAGTAGTTTTGGCTCGGCGATGATGAATCAGTCAGTCAGTCAGTCAGTCAGGACAAGCTATTTTATATATACAGTGGTGGTCAAAATAATAGAGCCACCTGGCAAAGGTTTAGAATAAAGTGCAAATTTATTACTAGACAAGTTTGTACTATGATGGAAACAAAATTTTACGTTGTACAGGAACCATTACAACAGAGTCACATTGTACCACAGTCAGTTATATAGATAACACAACTGAAACTAATCAATAATATTCAAAATAATACCAGGCCACCGGGTCAAAAAAATAGAGCCAATTGACACAAATATTTTGTACTTGATCTAAGTCTTATGAAATTTACAGGAACAGTCGTTTTTGCATAGGAGTGCATTAGTGCTTCGTGGTGTAACCCTTATTTTTGAGGATTTCCCTGCACCTCTTACCCACAGAGTCGACTAAACGCCTGCATTCGTCGCTGCTGATCGCATACAAGGCTCTCTGGATTTCTTCCCAAAGTTTATCTAAAGACGTAGCTTTTGAGCGGTCAATTCTCTTGTCTACGATCTTCCATAAGTTCTCGATGGATGAAGCGTCAGGGAATTGAGGTGGCCACTCTAATACTTCGATATGGTGATATTGAAAAAACTGCCTTATGATCCTTGCAGTATACTTTGGATCGTTATCGTGCTGAAATTTCCATTTCAGCGGCATTCCCTCTTCAGCATAAGGCAGCATCACATTTACTAAGATGTCGTTGTACATTTCTGCGTTCATTATGCCGTTGATACGGTGTATTGGACCAAGGCCATACCATGAAAAACATCCCCATAACGTAACACTTCCGCCACCGTATTTCACAGTTTTTAAAGTGTACTTGGGATTAAATTCCTGGTTTGGTGGGCGGCGCACATAGACTTTTCCGTCTGAGGCAAACCTATTATACTTGGATTCATCGGACCAAAGGATGTTCCTCCATCAAATATTGGGTTTGTGTTCATTTCTCCGGGCGAAGGCCAACCTTTTCCGAACATTAGCTTTTAAAACATGTGGCTCCTGTCTCGCAATGCGCCCATTCAATTTTGCGGATCTCAGTCGTCTTTGAATCGTTGAAGTTGATGGTTGAACATCATTTTTGTCGCTAAACAAAATGGCTTTCAGTCGTGGTGGTGACAAAAATGGGTTTCTTTACTTCCCTAGTGATGAGTCTGTCTACGCGAGGAGTAGTTACACGAGGTCGCCCCCTGTTCCCCACCTGCGGCTTTGTTTGTTTTGCTAGTCTAATGGCGTTCTGGACTAGTTTTCGCGAAACGTGTAAATCTTTGGCTATTTGATTCATGGATATCCCACTTTTGAACATCCGGAACATTACTATACGACCATCATCACTTGTATGCTCTGCTCTGCCCATCTAGAAGAATGTAAACAAAACCAAACGTCAGTTTACATACAAAATAATATCGAGTGGAGGTTTGTGGACAAATAATATCACTAGCCCCCAAAACAACTGCAAAAAATCAATTTGAACGGGACTTCTGTAAAACGGCTCTATTATTTTGACCCATAAGATTCTTACCTTTATGCCTCTTTTCGAACGTCTAGCTCAAACGCTTCCTTTCGCACGACTACAGACAGCAGCGACGTCTTCCCTGATATTGTCTAAAAGGGACTAACAACACGGCACTCGTGGAGATTTTGCGAACTAATAGATATCCTAGTTCTTAATCTCGTCAATTGAGGTGGCTCTATTATTTTGACCGCCACTGTATATAGATAACTTGTCCTGACTGACTGACTGACTGACTGACTGATTCATCATCGCAGAGCCAAAACTACTGGACGTAAAGAAATGAAATTTTGGGGATATATTCATATTAAGATGTAGGTGCTCGCTAAGAGAGGATTTTTGGATATTCCTTCGCTAAGGGGGTGAAAAGAGGGGTGAAATTTTAAAATGAGTGTGTCTATATCTCGAAACTTTAAAAGTTTACAGATGTAAAAATTGGTATTTAGAATCTTCTTTAAAAATAAGGAAACACGTATTTTTTTTGTTTTCAGAAAATCCCAATAGGAGGGGTGAAAAGGGGTGAAAATGGGGAAAATGGGTTGAATGCCCTTAATCAGGATACCAGTACTTATATCTCAGAAACTGAAGATATTACAGACCTGAAAATTTTTACTTTTGATCTCTTTTAAAAATAAAGAAACACTTATTTTTTTTTGTTTTTGGAAAATCCAATTAATGGGAGGGTGAAAAAGGGGTGAATTTTTAAAATGAGAGAATCTATATCTCCAAACTTTTAAAGTTTGCAGATGTAAAAATTGGTATTTAGAATCTTCATTAAACATAAAGGAACACGTATTTTTTTGTTTTCGGAAAATCGCAATAAGAGGGGTGAAAAGGGGTGAAAAAGGGGTTGAATGCCTTTGATGAGGCTACTTATATTTCAGAAACTGAAGATATTACAGACCTGAAATTTGGTGTTTGGGATCTCCTTTAAAAATAAAGAAACACGTATTTTTTTTGTTTTTGGAAAATCCAATTAATGGGGGAGTGAAAAGGGTTTTTTTTAAATGAGTGTATCTATATCTCAAAACTGTTACAGTTTATAGATGTAAAAATTGGTATTTAGAATCTCCTTTAAAAATAAAGAAACACGTATTCTTTTGTTTTCGGAAAATCCCAATAGGAAGGGTGTAAAAGGGTGAATAATGGGTTGAATGCCTTTAATGAGGCTACTTATATTTCAGAACCTGAAGATATTACAGACCTGAAAATTGGTATTTGGGATCTACTTTAAATGTAAAGAAACGCGTATTTTTTCGTTTTTGGAAAATCCAAATATTGAGGGGTGAAAAGGGGGGTGAATTTTTTAAAATGAATGTGTCTACATCTTAAAACTTTAAAATTTACAGATGTAAAAATTGGTGGTTAGAATCTCCTCTAAAAATAAAGGAACACGTATTTTTTGTTTCCTGTAAATCCCAATAGGAGGGGTGTAAAAGGGTGAAAAATGGGTTGAATGCCTTTAATGAGGATACATATATCTCAGAAACGGAAGATATTACAGAACAGAAAATTTGTATATGGGATCTCCTTTAAAAATAAAGAAGCACGTATTTTTTTAGTTTTTGGAAAATCCTATTAATGGCGGTTAAACAGAAGTGACAAATTGGGGTGAATTTTTTGAAAGATTATCCTGGAAACGTAAAATGTTACAGACGTAAAAAGTGGGTGTTTGGAATCTCCTGTAAATGTAAAGAAACATAGGTGATTTGTTTTTGGAAACTCCACTTGAGGGGAACCAAAAAGGGGTGAAATTTTAAAATGAGAATTTTTACAGTACCGTGTATCTAAAAAAACTTAACATGTTACAGAAGTGAAAAATGATATTTTAATCTCTATTAAACATAAAGAAACGTGTATTTTTATTTTTCGGAAATATCACTTGGGTGGAGGGGGGGTGAAAGTGACTGAAAATGGTGTTGAATTCTTTTAATTAGGCTATTGATATCTTAAAAATGAAGATGTTACAGACGTGAAATTTGATATTTGCAATCTGTTTTAAAAGTAAAGAAACACGTATTCTCGGAAAATCCAATGAAGCGGTGGGAGGGGGTTGAAAGAATTGAAAAATTAATTGACTTTAATTGTATGAGAATATATACATCTAATAAAAACTAAAGTTGTTACAGACGTGAAAATTCGTATTTGGATCTCCTTTAAAAACAAAGAAAAACGCGTTTTGGGGGGGAAACCATCTTGGGGGAGGGAGTGTAAAGGAGTTGAATTCCTTTCATGAGGACACATAAATCAAAAACTGAAGAAGTTAGAGTCGTGATAATTGGTATTTAGAAGATCCTTCACTATTAAAGAAACAAGTATTTTTTGCGGGAAAATTCACTTGGGGGGGGGGGGAAGTAGTTTGAAATGAAGTGACAAAAGTAAATTATATTTATGGGGATCCTTATATCTCAAAACTGAAGGTAATAGACGTGAACATTGGTTTTTGGAATCTCCCTTAAACATAAAGAAACACGCCTTCTTTTAATTTTTGGGGGGGGGGGGGAGTTGGCAGTGAAACTAACGGCGGTGGGGTGTAAAAGGAGGTGAGACCAATTGATTTTACTGTTCTTAATGTACTTATAAGGATCCTCCGTTGCTCAGGCGGCAGCGCGCCGGCCTCTCACAGCTGGGTTCCGTGGTTCAAATCCCGGTCACTCCATGTGACATTCGTGCTGGACAAAACGAAGGCGGGACAGGTTTTTCTCCGGATACTCCGGTTTTCCCTGTCATCATTCATCCCAGCAACACATAATAATAATAATAATAATAATAATAATGCTCCGGACCGTCGTCAAATGTGCGGACCGCGCTGGAAACGGCTCCTGAACGGGTAATGACTAAGAATGCAGTCCGGCCGCGGGTTCAGTGCCGCCAAGGCACACAATATGACACCACGCCGGATCTCCTGAAGGATTTTATCCAGATTAAAAATGATTATAGGAAAATACGGTATGGCAAAGATTTACGGACCCAACTGACCGGGAAGAATACCTGAGCCTAGCCCGGGAAGTACGAAATCGATTGCTGGAAAGGAAGATTGAAAAATGGGAGGAAACGTGCCGTAATCTAATAGAAAACGAGTCAGATCGGAAATTTTGGTGGATTCTCGCTGAAAACGTGTCAGATCGCGAATTTCGGCGGATTATATATGTAAAACAATAAGCATTCAATTATAAATTTCAGTATAATACCGTAGCGAAGCACGGGTACCTTGCTAGTAATTTATATTTAAGTTATAATGTTATGTTGTGTTTCCCTTTTAAAGGAATATGCAGGCTGAATTATTTATAAATTTAAATATCGGCATCTTCTAAATTTGGCTCTCGTATGCGGCCTCTCAATACTAGCGAGAACTCTAGGTGCCTCATTTAGATTGCTGCGAGCTTGCTGCCTGCAGACAAATGGGCTTTGACTTGTATATCGGGTTGGAAGGTAGGACGTTAATAAGCATTAGTCATCTATATCTCTTAACTTTTCTTCTTCAAAGAACCAACATTTCCTTTATTTACTAATAATTAAGGAATTTTTCGAGGTAACTAAGTTTACCTTGACCCAATTATCAGTTGTTTTATGCCCAGAGACTTCTTCAGCCCCCTCTTAAAAGTAACGCGTAGCAGATCATGATGGCATCTGTAAAGAAGTGCCATTGGCTCTATATCTACTGACCCTGTAATACAAATATCGTGTATGGGTAGCGTGCCTGCCTCTTACCCGGAGGCCCGGGTTCGATTCCCGGCCATGTCAGGCAATTTTTACCTAGATCTGAGGGCTGGTTCGAGGTCCACTCAGCTTACGTGACTAGGAGCTTTCTGACGGTGAGATGGCGGCTGCGGTCTAGGAAGCCAAAAACAACGGCTGAGAGGATTCGTCATGCTGACCACACGACACCTCATAATCTGCAGGCCTTCGGGCAGAGCAGCGGTCGCATGGTAGGCCATGGCCCTTCGGGGCTGTTGCACCATGGAGTTTGGTTTTTGGTTAAGTAATACAAATCTTGATGGATAAATCATTATTTACATCCCCTTTAAGGGGCCGATGAAACCAGCGAATATTGGAAGGAATCTTCTACAGAAATTACGCGGCAAATTACAGGAAT
This sequence comes from Anabrus simplex, assembly GCF_040414725.1. Classification (NCBI taxonomy): domain Eukaryota; kingdom Metazoa; phylum Arthropoda; class Insecta; order Orthoptera; family Tettigoniidae; genus Anabrus; species Anabrus simplex. The sequence goes on from NC_090265.1 coordinate 1,271,568,459, forward strand.
AGATTCCTCATAAGTAGGAAAGACAAATTAGTCACTTAGTGTCTAATTTACATTCATATGCTGGAGATACTGATGTAATAAGTATATATCTTTACTGAACTGAACAACACTAGATTAGTCATCCGAAAATGAAATTTGAAGCCTGTAAGACAATACGGACTCCGTGAGAAATGTAGAAGCTTCTTCAGAAGTTGATATGGCGACGAACCGAGACCTGCATACAGCCAAATGGTACAAAGGATATTGATTAAAGAATGGCAACAAAGTGCACCATACTTCCAGAGAATAACCATATTTGATAAAATGATGGAGACGACACATACATCTAGCCCCTGTGCCAGCGGAATTAAGCGATGATAGTTAATTCGTAATAAGTTGTAAGTCAGATCTATGTAATTTTAGGAAAAGTAGGTTTGAAGTGTGATCTACGTGGTCAAAGCTTAAGGGTTTTACTCGTCAATGTAACCAACAAATTAGTATTATGTATTAATACAAATATGATGGTTAATTGAGCTGACACAAGGACTGGGTGTATGTGTCGTCTCCATCATTTTATCCTCATCACGACGCACAGGCCACCCACGGGTGTATCCGAAAATATACCTGTTACGAAGAATAAAGCATATGTTTCACTCATTTTCCCGAGCAGATGATGAGTTCTGCTGTTGAATTTCTAGTTACACAGATTTACAGCAGGTGTTTTATTATTGATACAGAACAAGCATAAAAATAGGTGCATTTTCGGTTGGTATTTTCATTTTTCATAAAGGTATCCTGCCCTCATACGAAGAAAATGAAAATATTACTGTATATTTACTTGTATAGTTGTATTTTCGCCGTGGTCCTCACAAGTTCTCAGCATTGTGGCAACTTCGAACTTTCATACATTACATTTAAATTCGCAACACATTATATTTCCACAAAAACGTGCTATACGATAAAAAATTAATCAATAAATTCCACGAGTATTACATCCCTTGAATTTATATTACTCATCACGTGAAGATATCATACCTCACCTAAACTATGAGGTTTCGTTGTCTTAATAACAGTTGTTCACGTAAATCCTGATGTGATAAATTTAAAGAATAAACATGTAATATACTTAAGTATAAAGTTATGACTTTCAACAGTCACAATTATCCACAGAATGCTCCTAATCCTTATGAATTACGTTCAAAAGTACAAGTTGTAACATTCGCTTAGCTCGCCTCAACTGATCAGCTGATTGGCTTGGCGCACTTTCTACAGTACAGCCTGTACATTACGAAGGCAGTGATGAAACAATAGTAATGTGTAACCGAATGTGTTGTACGAGCCATATAGATGTAGCTTGCATTCTGGAGATCATAGGTTCGAAACGCATCATCGGCAGCCCTGAAGATTGTTTTCCGTAGTTCCCTATTTCTACACCAGGCAAATACTAGGGCTGTTATTATGACCACGGCTCTTCTTCCCCAATCCTCCTCTTTAAACAATAATCACCACCATCACCACTTGCCTTTTTCTATCTCATAGTTGCCGAAAACTTTTTCTGAATTAGCACGACGATTATAAATATACCACACAAACGTACTTTTTAATTTTCACTATTATGTCTGCTTACTTGGCTGTAAATGTAAGTGAATCCCTCCCAGTTATATCTGTGCTGGCAGGACCTAGTGTTTACAGTGCACTATGTCTTCTGTTACTTCCGTTACTTTCATTGTTCAGTCTCTGTCTTAGCCTTGGCTTTTTGACAATATGAAAGTGGCTGAGGTATGAGCGATGCTAGTAATGCCATTCCTTATGCAGCCAGTCCCTGCTATGAATAGTGTGAAAATGTTACTCACAGGGTCAGATGGAGCATGCATTTCAGTGTGCTTGGCAGACTGATATGTAATCGCAACTCCTGGTTCGATGAGGAACGCAACGGGAAACTATCTCACTCTCATTACTCTAGTACGTTTTTTTCAGTGATGCCTAGGCCATCTATGGCAACTGATGGTGAAGCTGTTGAAGATACAACCAGCTTTAGGGCTCAGGACTGACCATATATACCCTCTCGGTTGATGTATGTGACAGCCCTCTGACGATTAGGACAAGTAATTCTGAGATGTATGTAGTCGAAGTGACCTATAATTCCATGGAAATTACCCCATGTATAATAAAATATATGGGTTACCAAGAATTGTATTCAAGTTGACAGTTATTGGACTGCCCCTTTGTCAGTCTCAAGAAACAAGCGAAATCTTATTTTAAGCACTACCTCCCCACACATTTCTAATGAATTGCTGCGATTTCGCAGCGGGCGACACACAGGGAGTCCAACGGACTAACCTTTCTTCCCGGAATCGTCTCAACATCATAATACAAATTACATATTTGATGGTACATAACCTCTGAATGTGATTCACTCCTCTCATTTGAGGTTTAATAGTGCTCTCGGCAGGGTTAAAACATGGCCGGTTGAACATCGGTTTTAGACTGTGTCTAAGTGATAAACAACGTCTCTACCACGCGGCAGCCATACTTAGTCATTGTTTAACCGTAGGCATCGTCTAAACACCGTTTCTGCAATCAGCCCTAGATATTCTGGATCCAAATTCATATAATCTGTTTTTATCCTGCAAAAAAGGAATCCATTCATGATAATTGGCCCCATAGGCCTATATTTTTGTTACACCTTATATATGAGCGAGCCATTAATTCGTCGGATGGGATAATGGAATTTTCAATCATCATATACGGGCTGAAGCTTGTCAACCGGTATCTGGCTAGATAATAATTATGAGCTTTGACAGAAGGTGGTGGTAGTGATTATTGTTTTAAGAGCAAGTACAACTAGACAAACATCCTCTATATAACACTAATCGGAGGGAAAATTTGTAAGAAATCCAACACTTCGAAAAATGAGGGTATCGGGCAAAGAAAGACAAAGGCCACGAAGGGCGTGAAAATGAAACGCTCCCTAGACCTCGAATGTTCTAATACCTTCGGGGTCGGAAAAGAACCAGAGTTGACCAAGGAAGGTTGGCTAGGATAGATGTAAGTGAGGAGCCTGGCACAAGTAAGTGAAAGCAATTCATGTAATAAAGTCTCCTGGCTCCGCGAGGAAAGCAACAGGAAGTTAACCGTACTTTTTCCTAGAACGTCTCCTTGGTGATCCCTGACTTTTCTTTATAATAGCTGATGGTGGAACCATCGGGATCCGACCAGACGTCAGGCTGCGATCTTACCATAGACATACTAAGAAATTAAATATAAGCCATGCCCACTTCACATGGTCTTTGGTTTGAGATCTTGTTCAGCTATGTGTAACTGATGAATCAGTTTAAAGATATACGTATATACACGTCGAGATTCTTAGCATAGGAAACAAACGAGAAAGCATGCAATTTTGCACGGCTAATCAGCCACAGAACGTCCAGTCTTTCATGGAATCCGAACCACAAGGACATAGCGTTTCATTTCAAAATTCCACATACATTGGTGGAGACTTAAATTACGGCCACCTATGAGCGAGATGTCATCATCCGTATGGTGAAAAATGACGATAATTATTGTTTCAAGAAGAAATGCAGACAGATTGTAGGTTTCATGTTACATTATTGGAAGGAGAAATGCATCTTAGGTAAAGAGATGATAAAGATAAATATCATGGAGGGTAAAGGAAAGAGCTCCTTGAAGTACGAAACCAAATATACGATATTATTTCCACTTGAAGTTTTTTGAACGAATTCTTTGAAGAACTGAAAATTATATAGTAACTAATTAAAGAAATAACGAAAATTAGAGGAAAGAATGGCGGGGGACACGAGTGCATATAGGCCTAGTCACTAATCAATACAGTAAATATAACCATTACGCCAAACGTTACGACGTATGTTCAGAATGGAAGTAGATGTCAACTATCGCAAACTGTAGGGTTACAATCTATTATCTGTAATGGAAACTCCTTTCCTGAAAAACTGATATTTCCGTCATTTTTACCATTTTATATCTTTAGGTTTTACGATAATTAGATTCCAGCGCGATTTGAAAGAAATGTTGTACGTAGATCTGTTTATAGATGGGCGAAATTAATATTGCTATCACCAATTTAACTGAAGAGGAATCGTTATTTGAGTACAGAATATCACTACCATTTACAGATGAAGTCATGATCCGCTACGCGTTACTCTTAATATGGGGCTGAAGGTGTCTCCGGGCATAAAACAACTGATAATTGTGTCATGGTAATAACATAGTTACCTCAGAAAATTCCTTAATTATTAGTAAATAAAGAAACTGTTCGTTCTTTGAAGAAGAGATATAGATGACCAATGCTTATTAACGTTGAATAGTGATAATAGTGGTCACCAATACGTTTATGGCATTCGGTATAGAATGAATCATGTGTTATCATTCAAAGCACGACTCTAATCTTAATGTAAATAGTAAACTCGTGTCCTCATCCCGGGGTGGTGCAGCTCTTTTTAGGTACACACCCGATGGAGATGAGCAGCGCGTACCACTTCAATCACATACCAGTCCTCCTGTCAATTTTAAATTTCTGGCACTATTGGAAATCGAACCCGGACTCCCGAGGACGGCAGTTAATAACACTAACCGTTACGCTACGGAGGCGCACATTGGTACACATAGGTCTATACCTATGTTTGTAAAAGACGAAAGATAAATGAATAGGGTATTGAGAATGTGTTCAATATACCCAAACTCGGTTCAAACCGACATGTTACCATGCACGTCCCTCTGCTAACCCATAAAGTCTTTCCCGTCCACTGCAATATTCTTGTCGTGATAGTTTGTTTACATAAAAATTCATTTCTGAGTGGAACTTAATATTCTAAAGATACATGCATGGAAATACAGTATAAATTTAGAACTAATATAGAATACAATATTTGTTGAACTATCACGGCATGATGCAGGTGTGGGCACAACTGCCTAGCCTACTTACGAGGAATAAGTTATTTGTCCTAGAAAAGTTAGAAATTTTCCTCGCAAGTTTTCCTATACAGTACCAAAAACTGTGACTTATTCTCAGATAATTATAACTTTAAAATCAGAAACAGCCTAAATAAAAATTATCCCTGAGATACGGTATTTAAGAATATACAGATTAATTTAAACCTAGAAACAAACCGCAGAAGTCTCATAGAACTCCTATGTTTCAATTTGATCACAGTATCGTTTAATTTGAGCACGAATTAATAATACATAATTAATTAAACATGTTATGCATAAAATGTTGATTGTAATGGGTGATGAAGTAACGAAGTACGATCTAGAGGATGTTTGGACCTAAAAATAATGTTGACATAGATTTCTAATGTAACAAAATGTACCCTCGGCAGTTAGTTCATATGGCCAATCACCGAGTGAACTCGAAATTACTTCGTGAGCAAGGAAGGTGCTTTCAATTCAGTGAATATTTAAATTGTTCGGGATAGCTTACGGCATTCAGAACTTTCATTTATAAATGACAGGTTAAAGATGTTAACATTATGTGATTCTGTAGCATTTACCTTCATAGCATTGTCCGCTATTCCGTGATGAACTAATTACGGCATTTCTTGGAGTCACTAACCACACCAATATGATTCCAAGGATGGAGAGCAGGGAGAAGGATTTACACCACATTGTAAAGATGTGAATTTGTAAAAGGTCCCGTTATGTAAAAGTCGTCTAAATATTTAAAATCACGATATATTATAAACATTTTATATGAAATTATGTAGGCATTATATGAGCATAATCATAAGAATGCTGAAGATCATGGCCTACTGATGTAAATGGGAAATCGTTGCCAGTGAGATCATAGTAAATTACGAAGTAAAGTAATATGACACGTTCCTTTGGATTGCCATCGCCTCCTTAGCGTGACGTCACTGCGCAGTTGTGAGGCCTTATGATCTAGGAGGTGTTGATATATGGGAGGTCTAAGATTCACCACCATCTAGCACCACGCTGACGTCAGGCACAACCGAACCAAGGCCGACTTTATGCGTCGCTCTAGCTAGCTCCTTATATATTGGTGTTCTGTGCTTACACGTTTGAATCAATGCAGACCAGCACTTGGCCGGCTTCACGTTCTTGAGGGGAGGGGTTACTGTTCGGCAAAGTTTGGTTATTGGTTGGGGGGAGGAAGGGGAGTTGTTATTGAAGGCGGGAAGGATCAAGGCTGTCTTGAGTGGACTCACTTTACGCTTATATTATTATTTTAAGCTTGACCTACCGCGTGCTGTGTTGTTAGTTTAGCCGAATATTTTAATACACCAATATCGGACAGCTCAATCTCAACAGCATTGAGTTGAGTGCGAACAGCGATGGTGGTGACATCTAGCGTGTTGGTGTGAACTGCATACTTGTCAATGCTACAGTTGAGAGGAATGTATCTACACTCATTCGAAATATTTTTGTTAAAATAATTGAACAATCATAATAATTAAGGATTAATTTTTAAAATATGAAATGCCTCCTTTTATAAACCTCCAAATGAGCATTATGTTAGCTGTGCCGTTCTCTAAGCCTTAAAAATCAAAAGCAGATTGTTTGAAGATCCACCCAGCCTCTGGGAAGAATATTTAACAACTACTCTCTTCTCTCCTTTCTAGCCTTTTCCCAATTACCTGACGCAGGACTTTATATGGACTTTTCTTTTTATCTATTGGCTTTACGTCGCACCGACACAGATAGGTCTTATGGCGACGATAGGTCAGGAAAGAGCAAGGACTGGGAAGGAAGCGGTCGTGGCCTTAATTAAGGTACAGTCCAAGCATTTGCCTGGTGTGAAAATAAGAAACCACGGGAAACCATCTTCAGTGCTGCCGACAGTGGGGTTCGAACCCACTATCTCTCGAATACTGGATACAGGCTGCACTTAAGCGACTGCAGCTATCGAGCTCGGTTGTATGGACTTAGCCTAGTTTTGCAGCCGGATGCCTTTTCAAACACCAATCATATGTGGAGGATATATATTCACTGTTGCGTGTTTCTGTGGTTGTTTCTCGTGTGATTTGTTGAATATCTTTGAAGATGCGTATGAATACGAACACACACCCGTAGCCCCGATCTACAGGAATTAACGGATGTGATTAAAATCTCCGACTCAGTCGGTGATCGTACCAGGGCCCTCTGAACCGAAGGCCAGTACTCTGACCATTTCGTGGTGGTGATTGTTGTTTTAAGAGGAAATACAACGGGGCAACCGTCCTCTATTAACACCAATCAGAAGGGAAATGGAAGAGGTCCAACACTCCGAAGAATGAAAGTATCATCAAAAGAAAGAGAAGGGCCACGAAGCCAAAGTGCCGGAGGGGGGCTGATAACTTAACAACTTCCATGATTTATTAATATTTGGGGAAAGAAAAGCTACAATTAAGGAGCCTGAGTTTTGGTCCATTATTTTGACTTCTTCTTCTTTTCTTAGGTACGGTCGATCTTCCCGAGCTCTATAGGGGAACTTACCTCACGCTGCTATCTCGCTTTTGCTATAGGCCTACTTTGAATTTTCTGTTTTACCTCCGAAGACAGAAATGCGTAATCGATTTATATATAATACATGTTGGGCTTACGTGAGTGAACTGCGATGTTCCTGACAAGGAAGAAGCTACAGAATTTCCTAAAGTCTCTTTCACAAATTTATGCATGAAGAATTACCATACATACGTATTCAATCAATTGGACTGGTGTTCAAGCCTATGCCAATGATACACTGAAATTATTTTCTTATGCCGGGCTGAGTGGTTCAGACGGTTGAGGCGCCAGCCTTCTGATCCGAATTTGGCAGGTTCGATCCTGGCTCAGTCCGGTGGTATTTGAAGGTGCTCAAATACATCAGCCTCGTGCAGGTAGATTTACTGGCATATAAAAGAATTCCTGTGGGACCAAATTCCGGCAGCTCGGGGTCTCCGTAAAAGTAGTTAGCGGGACGTAAAGAAAAATATTATTTTCTTACAGTAAAAAAAATCTGACCGGATTCGAAACTCCTGGCTTTCAATTTCAAGACTACCGCGATAACCATTACGCTACAGGCCCACAAGTTTTCGTTGGGGAAATTTATGGCACTATTTAACTATGTGGACACTCAAGTTTGAGTGTACTAGAGTTCCATATTTGTTAATGTTATCGGTTTTACGTCCCACTAACATTTCAGTAGAGTATTTGATCGATTTCTTAATATAAGGGGCATAGAATGTAACCTCAACACAGATACGAGATTATTCCATTTTATTCCATTTTTTAAATACTTGCGGTCCTTATCAGTTCCTATGCCATTATGTTGCTGGGTAATTTGTTCAGCGCATAACACTTTTCTTGATATATAACTGTAATGTAAGATTATTCAGTGACAAACACTTGTTTATTATAAACAACACACCAGTGCGCTAGGAATCATACAGATGGCAATATGTTATTGGAGAGTTGGTCACACCAAGCCATGTATTATCTGCGCACGTTTTAGTGATAGATTTTTGTACTCGTTGGAGAAGTAAGAAGGGTTCCGTTAATACTGCCAACTGAATGGAAATGAAATCTGAATTGAATCGATAATATGATCGATCGATATGAATTTTATAAACCTTTATTATTTTAAGCAAACAACTGTGTCACACACACAATATCTATATATATAAAATAGCTTGTCCTGACTGACTGACTGACTGACTGACTGATTCATCATCGCCGAGCCAAAACTACTGGACATAAAGAAATGAAATTTTGGGGATATATTCACATTATGATTTAGGTGCTCGCTAAGAGAGGATTTTTGGATATTCCTTCGGTAAGGGGGTGAAAAGGGGGGTGAAATTTTAAAATGAGTGTATCTATATCTCAAAACTTTAAACGTTTATAGATGTGAAAATTGGTATTTAGAATCTTCTTTAAAAATAAGGAAACACGTATTTTTTGTTTTCAGAAAATCCCAAATGGAGGGGTGAAAAAGGGGGAAAATGGGGGAAAATGGGTTGAATGCCCTTAATCAGGATACCGGTACTTATATATCAGAAACTGAAGATATTACAGACCTCAAAATTGGTACTTTTGATCTCTTTTAAAAATAAAGAAACACGTATTTTTTTGTTTTTGGAAAATCCAATTAATGGGAGGGTGAAAAGGGGGTGAATTTTTAAAATGAGTGTATCTATATCTCAAAACTTTTAAAGTTTATAGATGTAAAAATTGGTATTTAGAATCTCCTTTAAAAATAAAGAAACACGTATTCTTTTGTTTTCGGAAAATCGCAATAGGAGGAGTGAAAAGGGGTGAAAATGGGTTGAATGCCTTTAATGAGGCTACTTATATCTCAGAAACTGAAGATATTACAGACCTGAAAATTGGTGTTTGGGATCTCCTTTAAAAATAAAGGAGCACTAATTTTTTTTTTGTTTCTGGAAAACCCAATTAAGGGGGGTGGTGAAAAGGGGGGGTAATATTTTAAAATGAGTGTATCTATATCTCAAAACTTTTAAAGGTTATAGATGTAGAAATTGGTATTTAGAATCTCCTTTAAGAATAAAGAAACACGTATTTTTTTGTTTTCGGAAAATCGCAATAGGAGGAGTGGAAAGGGGTGAAAAATGGGTTGAATGCCTTTAATGAGGCTACTTATATTTCAGAACCTGAAGATATTACAGACCTGAAAATTGGTGTTTGGGATCTCCTTTAAAAATAAAGAAACACGTATTTTTTTGTTTGTGGAAAATCCAATTAATGGGGGGGTGAAAAGGGGGTGATTTTTTAAAATGAGTGTATCTATATCTCAAAACTTTTAAAGTTTATATATGTAAAAATTGGTATTTAGAATCTCCTTTAAAAATAAAGAAACACGCATTCTTTTGTTTTCGGAAAATCCCAATAGGAAGGGTGTAAAAGGGTGAAAAATGGGTTGAATGCCTTTAATGAGGCTACTTATATCTCAGAAACTGAAGATATTACAGACCTGAAAATTGGTGTTTGGGATCTCCTTTAAAAATAAAGAAACACGTATTTTTTTGTTTGTGGAAAATCCAATTAATGGGGGGGTGAAAAGGGGGTGATTTTTTAAAATGAGTGTATCTATATCTCAAAACTTTTAAAGTTTATATATGTAAAAATTGGTATTTAGAATCTCCTTTAAAAATAAAGAAACACGCATTCTTTTGTTTTCGGAAAATCCCAATAGGAAGGGTGTAAAAGGGTGAAAAATGGGTTGAATGCCTTTAATGAGGCTACTTATATTTCAGAACCTGAAGATATTACAGACCTGAAAATTGGTATTTTGGATCTACTTTAAAAGTAAAGAAACACGTATATTTTTGTTTGTGGAAAATCCAATTAATGGGGGGGGGGGTGAAAAGGGGGTGATTTTTTAAAATGAGTGTATCTATATCTCAAAACTTTAAAATTTACAGATGTAAAAATTGGTAGTTAGAATCTCCTCTAAAAATAAAGGAACACGTATTTTTTTGTTTCCTGTAAATCCTAATAGGAGGGGTGTAAAAGGGGTGAAAAATGGGTTGAATGCCTTTAATGGGGATACATATATATCAGAAACGAATGATATTGCAGAACTGAAGATTTGTATATGGGATCTCCTTTAAAAATCGAGAAACACGTAATTCTTAGTTTTGGGGAAATCCAATTAATGGCGGTTAAACAGGAGTGACAAATTGGTGTGAATTTTTTTGAAAGACTATATCTACAGAATATCTTGGAAACGTAAAATGTTACAGACGTAAAAAGTGGGTGCTTGGAATCTCCTGTAAATGTAAATAAACATAGGTGATTTGTTTTTGGAAACTCCACTTAAGGGGAACTCAAAAGGGGTGAAATTATAAAATGAGAATTTTTACAGTATATCTAAAAAAACTTAACATGTTACAGAAGTGAAGGTATTTTTTTATCTCTATTAAACATAAAGAAACGTGTGTTTTTAGTTTTCGGAAATACCTCTTGGGTGGAGGGGGGTGGTAAAAGTGACTGAAAATGGTGTTGAATTCTTTTAATTAGGCTACTGATATCACAAAAATGAAGACGTTACAGACGTGAAATTTGATATTTGCAATCTGCTTTAAAAGTAAAGAAACACGTATTCTGGGAAAATCCAATGAAGTAGGGGGGGGGGGGGGGAAGAATTGAAAAATTAATTGGCTTAATTGTATGAGAATACATACATCTAATAAAAGCTAAAGTTGTTACAGACGTGAACATTCGTATTTGGATCTCCTTTAAAAACAAAGAAAAACGCATTTGGTGGGGAAACCATCTTGGAGGGCGGGAGTGTAAAGGAGTTGAATTCCTTTCATGAGGACACATAAATCAAAAACTCTGAAGAAGTTAGAGTCGTGATAATTGGTATTTAGAAGATCCTTTACTATTAAAGAAACAAGTATTTTTTGAGGGGAAAATTCACTTCGGGGGGGGGGGGAGTATTGTGAAATGAAGTTAAAAAAGTAAATTATATTTATGGGGATACTTATATCTCAAAACTGAAGGTAATAGACGTGAACATTGGTGTTTGGAATCTCCCTTAAACATAAAGAAACAAGCATTATTTTAATATTTTTTTTGGGGGGGGGGGTGGCGGTAAATGAACTTAACGGCGGTGGGGTGTAGAAGGAGGTGTATCCAATTGATTTTACTGTTATTAATGTACTTTTAAGTATCCTCCGCTGCTCAGGCGGCAGCGCGCCGGCCTCTCACAGCTGGGTGCCGTGGTTCAAATCCCGGTCACTCCATGTGACATTCGTGCTGGACAGAACGGAGGCGGGACAGGTTTTTCTCCGGATACTCCGGTTTTCCCTGTCATCAGCCATTCCAGCAACACATAATAGTAATAATAAAAATAATAATAATAATATTCCGGACCGTCGTCAAATGTGCGGACCGCGCTGGTAACGGCTCCTGGAAAAATGACTAAGAATGCAGTTCGGCCGCGGGTTCAGTGCCGCCAAGGCACCCAATATGACACCACGCCGGATTTCCTGAAGGATTTTATCCATATTAAAAATGATTATAGGAAAATATGGCAAAGATTTACGGACCCAACTGACCGGGAGGAATACCTGAGCCTAGCCCGGGAAGTACGAAATCGATTGCTGGAAAGGAAGATTGAAAAATGGGAGGAAACGTGCCGTGAAATAATAGAAAACCAGTCAGAACGGGATTTTGGTGGATTCTCGCAGAAAACGAGTCAGTTCGCGAATTTCGGCGGATTATATAACTAAAACAATAAGCATTCAATTATAAATTTCAGTATAATACCGTAGCGAAGCACGGGTATCTTGCTAGTATCTATATATATAAAGTAGCTTGTCCTGACTGACTGACTGACTGACTGACTGATTCATCATCGCCGAGCCAAAACTACTGGACATAAAGAAATGAAATTTTGGGGATATATTCATATTAAGATGTAGGTGCTCGCTAAGAGAGGATTTTTGGATATTCCGTCGCTAAGGGGGTGAAAAGGGGGGTGAAATTTTAAAATGAGTGTGTCTATATCTCAAAACTTTAAAAGTTTACAGATGTGAAAATTGGTATTTAGAATCTTCTTTAAAAATAAGGAAACACGTATTTTTTTGTTTTGAGACAATCCCAATAGGAGGGGCAGAAAAGGGTGAAAAAGGGGTTGAATGCCTTTAATCGGGATACCGGTATTTATATCTCAGAAACTGAAGATATTACAGACATGAAAATTGGTACTTTTGATCTCTTTTAAAAATAAAGAAACACGTATTTTTTTGTTTGGGGGAAATCCAATTAATGGGAGGGTGAAAAGGGGGTGAATTTTTAAAATGGGTGCATCTATATCTCAAAACTCTTAAAGTTTACAGATGTAAAAATTGGTACTTAGAATCTTCATTAAAAACAAAGAAACACGTATTTTTTTGTTTTCGGAAAATCCCAATAGGAGGGGTGAAAAGGGGTGAAAACGTGGTTGAATGACTTTCATGAGGATACTTATATCTCCGAAACTGAAGATATTACAGACCTGAAAATTGGTGTTTAGGATCTCCTTTAAAAATAAAGAAATGCATACTTTTTGTTTTTGGAAAATCCAATTAATGGGGGGTGTGAAAAGGGGGTGAATTTTTAAAATGAGTCTATCTATATCTCAAAACTTTTAAAGTTTAAAGATGTAAAAATTGGCATTTAGAATCTCCTTTAAAAATAAAGAAACACGTATTTTTTTGTTTTCGGAAAATCCCAATTGGAAGGGTGGAAAAGGGTGAAAAAGCGGTTGAATGCCTTTAATGAGGCTACTTATATTTCAGAACCTGAAGATATTACAGAGCTGAAAATTGGTATTTGGGATTTACTTTAAAAATAAAGAAACAGGTATTTTTTTTATTTTGGAAAATCCAAATAATGGAGGGTGAAAAGGGGGGTGAATTTTTAAAATGAGTGTGTCTACATCTTAAAACTTTAAAAGTTTACAGATGTAAAAAAATGGTATTTAGAATCTTCTTTAAAAATACAAGAACACGTATTTTTTGCTTTCTTTAAATCCCAATAGGAGGGGTGTAAATGGGTGAATAATGGGATGAATGCCTTTAATGAGGATACATATATCTCAGAAACTGAAAATATTACGGAACTGAAAATTTGTATATGGGAGCTCCTTTAAAAATAAGGAAACACGTATTTTTTTGTTTTTGGAAAATCCAATTAATGGGGGTTAAACAGGAGTGACAAACTGGGGTGAATTTTTTGAAAGACTATATCTACAGAATATCTGAGAAACGTAAAATGTTATAGACGTAAAAAGTGGGTATTTGGAATCTCCTGTAAATGTAAAGAAAGATAGGTGATTTGTTTTCGGAAACTCCACGTAAGGGGAAATAAAAAGGGGTGAAATTTTAAAAAGCGAATTTCTACAGTATATCTCAAAAACTTAACATGTTACAGAAGTGAAAAATGGTATTTTTATCTCTATTAAAAATAAAGAAACGTGTATTTTCAGCTTTCGGAAATACCACTTGGGTGGAAGGGGGGGTAAAAGTGACTGAAAATGGTGTTGAATTCTTTTAATTAGGCTACTGATATCTCATACAGACGTGAAATCTGCTTTGGAATCTGCTTTAAAAGTAAGGAAACACGTATTCTCGGAAAATCCAATGAAGGGGGGGTGGAGGGGTGAAAGAATTGAAAAATTAATTGAATTAATTGTATGAGAATACATACATCTAATAGAAACTAAAGTTGTTACGGACGTGAAAATTGGTATTTGAATCTCCTTAAACAAAGAAAAACGCGTTGGGGGGGGGGGCGGGAGTGAAAAGGAGTTGAATTCCTTTCATGAAGACACATAAATCAAAAACTGAAGAAGTTAGAGTCGTTATAATTACTATTTAGAAGATCCTTTACTATTAAGGAAACAAGTATATTTTGCCGGAAAATTCACTTACGGGGTGGGGGGGAGGGGAGTGTGAAAGGAAGTGAAAATAAAGTGAATTATTTTTATGGGGATACTTATATCTCAAAACTGAATGTAACAGATGTGAACATTGGTGTTTGGAATATCTTTGAAACATAAAGAAACACGTCTTCTATTTTTTTGGGGGGGGGGGTGTAAATAAACTTAACGGCGGTGGGGTGTAGAAGGAGGTGAGATCAATTGATTTTACTGTTCATAATGTACGTAAGGAGCCTCCGTTGCTCAGGCGGTAGCGCGCCGGCCTCTCGCAGCTGGGTTCCGTAGTTCAAATCCCGGTCACTCCATGTGACATTCGTGCTGGACAAAACGGAGGCGGGACAGGTTTTTCTCCGGATACTTCGATTTTCTCTCTCATCATTCATTCCAGCAACACTGTCCAATATTTCATTTCATTTTTCATTCAACGATCATTGCCCCAGAGGTGTGCTTCGGCAGCCGGCACAATTCCTATTGTCGCTGCTAGATGGGACTTTATTCATTCCATTCCTGACCCTGTCGAATGACTGGAAACAGGCTATATAGTTTCTATGTACTTATTCTGATCATAAACCGATCATTTTTAATCTTTCCTGGGCTGGTTTTCAACAGCCATCTTTTCCTTCGGAGAACGTTCTTAGATTACAGTAGATCCTCCTGGCATGTAAATAAAAATTTAAACACATTTGAAATAAACGATAGGAATGAGATGGACCGTCAAATTGTTCACCTCTATAATAAGGTCAACAATGCACGGAAGTATGTCATTGGTATCGCCAGAAATCCCGCACACTTGCCTACGCGCGACGATGGTGCTGGTCACATTGTAACAATGACACTGGCAGCAGATGTAATTTACCGCCAAGTAGCGATCTTGCAGCTTGCTGTGGGGTTCAGAACATCTTTTAATAATAATAATAATAATAATAATAATAATAATAATAATAATAATAATAATAATGTTCTGGACCGTTGTCAAATGTGCGGACCCCCCTGGAAATTGGTCCTGGACGGGTAATGACTAAGAATGCAGTCCGGCCGCGGGTTCAGTACCGCCAAGGCACCTAAGACGACACCACGCCGGTTCTCCTGAAGGATTTGATCCATATTAAAAACGCTTATAGGAAAAGATGTCAAAGATTTAGGGACCCAACTGACGTCGTGGAATATCTGGACCTAGCCCGGGAAGTACGAAATCGATTGCTGGAAAGAAAGATTGAAAAATGTGAGGAAACATACCGTAATCTATTAGAAAACGAGTCAGATCGCGAATTTTGGCGGATTCTCGCAGAAAACGTGTCAGATCGCGAATTTCGGCGGATTATATATCTAAAACAATTAGCATTCAATTATAAATTTCAGTATAATACCGTAGCGAAGCACGGGTATCTTGCTAGTCTATATATATAAAGTAACTTGTCCTGACTGACTGACTGATTCATCATCGCCGAGCCAAAACTACTGGACATAAATGAATGAAATTTTGAGGATATATTCATATTAAGATGTAGGTGCTCGCTAAGAGAGGATTTTTGGATATTCCGTCGCTAAGGGGGTGAAAAGGGGGTGTGAAATTTTAAAATGAGTGTATCTATATCTCAAAACTTTAAACGTTTACACATG
Organism: Anabrus simplex; assembly: GCF_040414725.1. Classification (NCBI taxonomy): domain Eukaryota; kingdom Metazoa; phylum Arthropoda; class Insecta; order Orthoptera; family Tettigoniidae; genus Anabrus; species Anabrus simplex. Next base: position 1,271,584,465 of record NC_090265.1, read on the forward strand.
TGAAAATTGGTATTTAGAATCTTGTTTAAAAATAAGGAAACCCGTATTTTTTTATTTTTAGAAAATCCCAATAGGATGGGTGAAAGAGGGTAAAAAAGGGGTTGAATGCCATTTAATCAGGATACCGGTACTTATATCTCAAAAACCGCAGACATTACAGACCTGAAAATTGGAACTTTTGTTCGCTTTTAAAAATTAAGAAACACGTATTTTTTTGTTTTTGGAAAATCCAATTAATAGGAGGGTGAAAAGGGTGGTGAATTTTTTAAATGAGTGCATCTATATCTCAAAACTTTTAAAGTTTACAGATGTAAAAATTGGTATTTAGAATGTTCATTAAAAATAAAGAAACACGTATTTCTTTGTTTTCGGAAAATCCCATTAGGAGGGGTAAAAAGAGGTGAAAAAGGGGTTGAATGCCTTTAAAGAGAATGCTTATATCTCAGAAACTGAAGATATTACAGACCTGAAAATTGGTGTTTGGGGTCTCCTTTAAAAATAAAGAAACACGTATTTTTTGTTTTTGGAAAATACAATTCATGGTGGGGCTGAAAAGGGGGTGAAATTTTAAAATGAGTGTATCTATATCTCAAAACTTTTAAAGCTTATAGATGTAAAATTTGGTATTTAGAATCTCCTTTAAAAATAAAGAAATACATATTTTTTTGTTTTCGGAAAATCCCAATAGGAAGGGTGGAAAAGGGTGAAAAACGGGTTGAATGCCTTTAATGTAGCTACTTATATTTCAGAACCTAAAGATATTACAGACCTGAAAACTGGTGTTTGGAATCTCCTTTAAAAATAAAGAAACACGTATTTTTTTTTAGTTTCGGAAAATCCAATTAATGGGGGGGTGAAAAGAGGGCGAATTTTTAAAATGAGTGTATCTATATCTCAAAACGTTTAAAGTTTATAGATGTAAAAATTGGTATTTAGAATCTCCTTTAAAAATAAAGAAACATGTAATTTTTGTTTTCGGAAAATCCCAATAGGAAGGGTGGAAAAGGGTGAAAAAAAGGTTGAATGCCTTTAATGAGGCTAATTATATTTCAGAACCTGGAGATATTACAGACCTGAAAATTGGTATTTGGGATCTCCTTGAAAACTAAAGAAGCAGGAATTTTTTCGTTTTTGGAAAATCCAAATATGGGGGGTGAAAAGGGGGGGGTGAATTTTTAAAATAAGTGTGTCTACATATTAAAACTTTAAAAGTTTACAGATGTAAAAATTGGTACTTAGAATCTCCCTTAAAAATGAAGGAAAACGTATTTTTTTCTTTTCTGTAAATCCCAATAGGATGGGTTTAAAAGGGTGAATAATAGGTTGAATGCCTTTAATGAGGATACATATATCTCAGAAACTGAAGATATTACAGAACTGAAAATTTGTATATGGGATCTCCTTTAAAAACAAAGACACGCATTTTTTTGCTTTTGGTAAATCCAATTAATGGCGGTTGAACAGGAGTGACAAACTGGAGTGAATTTTTTGAAAGACTATATCTACAGAATATCTGAGAAACGTAAATTGTTGCAGACGTAAAAAGTGTGTATTTTGAATCTCCTGTAAATGTAAAGAAACATAGGTGATTTGTATTTGGAAACTCCACTTAAGGGGAACTAAAAGTGGTGAAATTTTAAAATGAGAATTTCTACAGTATATCTCAAAAAAGTTAACATGTTACAGAATTGAAAAATTGTATTTTTTATCTTATTAAAAATAAAGAAACATGTATTTTTAGTTTTCGGAAATACCACTTGGGTGGAGGGGGGGGTAAAGTTGACTGAAGATAGTGTTGATTTATTTTAATTAGGCTACTGATATCTCAAAAATGAAGATGTTACAGACGTGAAATTTGATGTTTTGAATCTACTTTAAAAAGTAAAGAAACGCGTAATTTCCGAAAATCCAATGAGGGGGTGGGGTGAAATTATTGAAAAATTAATAGACTTAATTGTATGAGAATACTTACATCTTTTTAAAACTATATTTGTTACAGGCGTGAAAATTTGTATTTGGATCTCCTTTAAAATCAAAGAAAAACGCGTTTGGGGGGGAATAATCTTGGAGGGGGCGGGAGTGAAAAGGAGTTGAGTTCCTTTCATGAGGACACATAAATCAAAAACTGAAGAAGTTAGAGTCGTGATAATTGGTATTTAGAAGATACTTTACAATTAAAGAAACGAGTTTGTTGCAGGAAAATTCACTTAGGGGGGGGGGAGTGTGAAAGATGTGAAAATAGTGAATTATTTTTATGGGGATACTTATATCTCAAAACTGAAGGTTATAGACGTGAACATTGGAGTTTGGAATCTCTTTTAAACATAAAGAAACACGCCTTCTTTTCTTTTTTGCGGGGGGGGGGAATGAAACTAACGACGGTGGGGTGTAAAAGGAGGTTAGGCCAATTGATTTTACTGTATATTCATTCCATTCCTGACCCTGTCGAATGACTGGAAACAGGCTGTGGATTTTCGATGTACTTATTCTGAGCATAAACCGATCATTTTTAATCTTTCCTGGGTTCGTTTTCAAGAGCCATCTTTTCCTTCGGAGAACGTTCTTTGATTACAGTAGATTCTCCTGGCATATAAATAAAAATTAAAAACATTTGAAATAAACGATAGGAATGAGATTGACTGTCCAATTGTTCACCTCTATAATAAGGTCAATAATGCACGGAAGTATGTCATTCGTATCGCCAGAAATTCCGCGTACTTGCCTACGCGCGATAATGGTGCTGGTCACAATGTCAAAAATGACAATGGCAGCAGATGGAATTTACCGCCAATTAGCGGTCTTGCATCTTGCTGTGGGGTCCAGAACATCTATAATAATAATAATAATAATAATAATAATAATAATAATAATAATAATAATAATAATAATAATATTCTGGACCGTCGTCAAATGTGCGGACCGCGCTGGAAACGGGTCTGGACGGGTAATGACTACAAATGCAGTCCGGCCGCGGGTTCAGTACTGCCAAGGCACCCAACAAGACACCACGCCGAATCTCCTCAAGAATTTGATCCATATTAAAAATGCTTATAGGGAAAGATGGCAAACTTTTAGGGACCGAACTGACCGGGTGGAATACATGGTCCTAGCCAGGGAAGTACGAAATCGATTGCTGGAAAGAAAGATTGAAAAATGGGAGGGAACTTGCCGTAATCTCTCAGAAAACGAGTCAGATCTCGAATTTTGACGGATTATATATAAATCGATATCCATTCAATTATAAATTTCAGTATAATACCGTAGCGAAGCACGGGTATCTTGCTAGTAATACTATATAACATTTTCCATTGCGAAACGTGTTCCTAGCATGAATTCTATAGTTTGGCTTTGCTGTGTAAACAACAGTACGAGTACTTAAAGTGTACGCCAGATGTCGCACAGCGATGATAAGCGATTCTTAGTTTGTGTTTGAAAGGTTGCCAATACGAATCTCGAAGATAACCGAAGTCGACCACTTCAGCACTAGGGTGTAAATCTATCACTAAAAAGTGCGCAGATAATAGGTAGCAGCACTATCGACTTTCTTGCTGAAAACAGCAAGCTGTCCGGTATTGGTGTATTAAAGTATTTGGTTTAGCGGATTCGTAATCATTTCTCTGTGTTGCATTCTCGATGTTAGGGCGGAATATTAATTGAGAGGAATTTTGTATGGAATGAACAATGGCTGCTGAAAACGTTGATTATGAATGCGGAAGTACAATCTGTGAGTATTGTGGTAAAACATTTTTAGCAAAGAGAAATCTCGTGACACTTGTCCGAAATATTCATAGTGGAGAAAATACCCCAACGTTGTATTTGTTGTAAGTTTGTGGTAAGCAGCTCTGCTAAATCATCTCTTGATGGCCACTTGAAGGTTATTCACGGCGGGGCCAACAACTGCAAAAGTTTCGGAACCACTAAATTGAGGCAATTCGTGTCCTTTTAAGACAGTTGTTAGCAGTGGGGGGGGGGGTGACAGTCGCATAGATCCTACGCTTCCGAGGGCCCGCCCAGACTGAGTACTTTACCCTACGACCGTCGTGCGCCGCTGTTGTACCTCACGTCACTTCACCTTCTTCTTCTTCTTTTCTAGCCTATTTCAATCCACTGCTGGATATAGGCCTCTTCCATGTGCTTCCATCGTCTTCGGTCTTGAGCCACTTGGAACCAGCGTGTTCCAGCCAACAGCTTTATGTCGTCGAGCCATCTCTTCAGGGGTCTTCCAATGCCTCTCTTGTGTCCCCATGGTCTCCAGTGAACAATCCTAGAGGTCCACCTGTTGTAGTCTTGTCGAGCTACGTGTCCTACCCATTGCCATTTTAGTTTTGCTACTATCTCTAGGATGTCTGTTACATTAGTTCTTCTCCTGATGTCCTCTGAACGGATCTTATCCCTAAGGCTGATCCCTAGCATCTGTCGCTCCATGGCTCGTTGTGTTCGCTGAAGCTTGCGAGCACTTTCCTTCGTCAGAGTCATTGTTTCCAGACCGTAAGTTGTAACTGGCAGCACGCACGTATTATAAACCTTGGTCTTCAGGTTAATTGGAACATCCTTGTTAGTGAGGATGAATCTTAGTTTTCGGAATGCAGTCCAACTCATACCTATTCTGCGAGGACAAATACGGGAACTCCTATTGGTAGAAACATCTTGCGATTGCTATTGGTCGATTTCGAGTTACGAATTCCCGGTCGATCGGGCCGTTTATCGCTGTCATAGTTTGTAATTATGTGTTTTGAACTTGCCAACCCGTTTTTAATTTCAATTTCACTATATGCGAGTATGTTATTAATAACAATAGCATGTGTAACATACATATTTATGTCACGTTATGGCCTTTCGGCTGAAATAAATTCGTAATTATTGCTTTGATGACCACGTGTGAGACCTGTCTACTTTGTCATCATTGTTTATCTTCTTGTTTATTTTCGCTTTCATGATCTGCGGGTGTTTTTTAGTGAAAATCTCAGTGGATTTTTTTGTTTGAAGTAGAATATATTTGCGGTAAGAATTCCTTATTATTCTTATTTTATTAACCTCCTGAGGCCGTAATATGAAATGCATATCACACCAATGTAAATGAAATTCCAATAAATATAACACCAACTTTTCGGCCTAGGTACTGAATGTTATATTTAGTTTATTGTTTAAAATATTTTTGCGGGATATTTCATTCTGTTTTTAAACAGTGTCCTCTTAAAAGAACACTAGGCCACAGGAGGTTATGTAAGTTATTAAGCTGATGATTGATAGCTGTTTCTGTTCCCAAAAATATCTATTTTAAAAGTTTTTTTGCGTGGTGGTTGTTATTAATAACAATAACATGTGTATCATATTTATTTATGTCACGTTATGGCCTTTTGGCTGAAATAAATTCTTAATTAATTTATTAAATTCAGTTGATGTAGGCCTAATATATTATTTCTAATAAGCCACTATCGTTTTGATGGTATTGAATTTAGCGTAAAAATATAAACCGTTGACAGTGTTCAAATTATTTTCTTCTATTTCCTTTTATTCCTTAGACCATGCATGGAAAGTGACAAATTTGTGGGATATACACCAATAGCGAAGAGTTCCGGCAGCAAGGAGTTTTATCCTATTTCAACATTTCCCTGTTCCTAGACGTGATATTTGCAAAGAGTGGCTGGACATTGTGGGAATCCGAAAGTTGCGGTAGCTTTCTTCAAAGCACCTGAAGAATCAAACTATGTGTTGAGACATTTTCACCGCTCCAGCAATCCAGGACCTCTATCAAAGATACCGTACTGTCCCAGATAGAAGTACCGCCGGGCTGAGTGGCTCAGACGGTTGAGGCGCTGGCCTTCTGACTCCAACTTGGCAGGTTCGATCCTGGCTCAGTCCGGTGGTATTTGAATGTGCTCAAATACGTCAGCCTCGTGTCGGTAGATTTACTGGAACGTAAAAGAACTCCTGCGGGACAAAATTCCGGGCACCTCGGCGTCTCCGAAAACCATAAAAGTAGTTAGTGGGACGTAAAGCAAATAACATTATTATTAGAAGTAATTATTATCATTAATGTTATTAATGGTCACAGTACTGTGACCTATCAAATTTTTCTGTTGTTCATTTCAAATTGCTCTCTGGCTAATTATGGTAAATTTAACAGTGGCAGACGAGGTTGAACCTCGCTTCTCGTAATGAAAGTTACTGTAATGCCCGTCAATTTTTGTCCATGTTCCTCTCAGCATGTAGGGATCTACTTTTGGAGTCAGTGAATATCAAATTTGCAATAATAGTAAGATTTTCTTCATTAATTTTAACCAAACATGAACAGAGCAAAATCAGTCCTTTAATATCCCTCAATACAGTCAAGTACTTAACGAATTTAGGTGACAACGTGCTCAATGTAATTTTATTCCTGTTATTCCTACCTTAAGAACTGCAGTAGGGGAGAAAAAAATTCATATCTTAGTGAATCCCCCCCCATATAGATGTGCCTCGACATAAGTCTGGACGTCGGTCAGGTACTTCAGCTGCCAGAAGTTCTGCTGCTGCTGCTCCCACTGCCTCCACTGCTGCTACTTCTACCACTGTTATTATCACTTGTAGTATTGCTGTTTCTACTACTACAGCCAATAGTGATACTGTTGAACCCTTACCAAAATGCTTAATTCCTTTTCGTTTCCTACTGGCATTGGCACGGCTTTCTTCAAAGTGTTAGAATCTCGAGTCAGAACCGTGAGTAGACTAGTGATCAAAAAGTTAGGTCCCTCATTTTTAATGAAGGTTCTTTGTCTGCTAGACTTCATTATAATGTGACTTTGGATTAAATTGGTGGGTACAAAGACTATGGACACCTAGGATGTACCAACAGAGTTGCTGTCATGCCACCGGGCAAGTTGGCCGTGCGGTTAGGAGCGCGGAGAATATGAGCTCGCGTCCGGGAGATAGTGGGTTCGAATCCCACTGTCGGCAGCCCTGAAGATGGTTTTCCACGGTTTCCCATTTTCACACCCGGCAAATGCTGGGGCTGTACCTTAAGGCTACGGCCGCTTCCTTCCCATTCCTAGGCCTTTGCTGTCCCATCGTCGCAATAAGACCTATCTGTGTTGGTGCAATGTAAAGCAACTAGCAAAAAGCTAATCATGCCATGGTGTTCATGGTTAGAGGTCTCCTCAGAAAATGGAAGCAACCTGTTGCTTACTTTTTCTGCAGAGCCACTGTACCCACTAAGAAACTTGGAAGTTTTGATAAAGTATGTCATTTGTGCTTTGCAGAAAACTGGCTTGGAAATGGTGGCAAGTGTGTTCTACCAGGGTCCCACAAATAGCAGGAATGAGTAGCCAGGGGATTCTATGTAAAAAATAAATATGATAAAATTTCAACTTATTCCCCTCCGGCTACTAACAATAATATTAGGCAGGTAAACATTGACTGCAAAAATAGTTTTATCACGAAGAAGACGTAACAAAGTAGTTTGAAGTTCTAGTGTTCTACTGCTCGTTCATAATCACTCGGTTGCTGAGAAGAGCCAGACAGGTTTGTTACGTCCAGCGGAATCGACTGCTTGCATGCTATTCCACGCTAATCCAGACACTCCTCGCGCACGACATTACCGATGTAACTGGTGCAATTATGCTGATAATAATGAAGATTTTTCATTTAAACAGTTTTACAGTGTTTACATTTTAATTTGGAACACATAATGACTGAAATATGTGTAGCCTCTGTAGCTCAGGTGGCAGCGCGGTGGCCTCTCACCGCTGGGTTCCGTGGTTCAAATCCTGGTCACTCCATGTTAGATTTGTGCTGGACAAAGCGGAGACAGGACAGGTTTTTCTCCGGGTACTCTGGTTTTCCCTGTTATCTTTCATTCCAGCAACACTCTCCACTATCGTTTAATCTGTCAGTCATTAATCATTGCCCCAGAGGAGTGCGACAGGCTTTGACAGCCGGCACAATTCCTATCCTCGCCGCAAGATGGGGCCTTATTCATTCCATCCCTGCCCCGGTCACTGACTGGAAAACAGGTTTTAGGTTTTCAGTTACTGAAATATGTATTAATATTATGTAAACCAAGTGAGTTAGGAGCACGCAGCTGTGAGCCTGTATTCGGGAAACAGTAGGTTCGAACCCCACTGTACCGGGCAAGTTGGCCGTGTGGTCAGGGACACGTGGCTGTAAGATTGCATCCCGAATCCGACTGTCAACAGCCATGAAGTTTTTCCGTGGTTTCCCATGTGTCGGTGCGACGTAAAGCACAAAAAAAAAGGAACCCCACTGTCAGCAGCACTGAAGATGGTTTCCATGGTTTTCCATTTTCACACCAGGTAAATGCTGGGGCTGTACTTTAATTAATGGCTGCTTTCTTTTTCCACTCCTAGCACTTTCCTATCCCATCGCCGCCGTAAGACCTATCTGTGTCGGTGCGATGTAAAGCAACTTGAAATATTATGTAACTGGCAGATGTCTAGGTTATGATAGCCGGGCGGTCAGTGAAAGGTCCTAGGGAGAACAGTGTGCATGGGTTAAATATTGTTGAAGACTTGAAATTAAAAAATTTCAATTTGCAAAATCCTAATGATTGGGTATTAAAGATTTTAATTTTGTATTACAAAACACCCAGCATGTAGGCTATACAGTGTGGTCACATATCTGAGAGATCGCGCTCGGGCATTGGTGTGTTCGAGTCCCACTGGCGGCAACATTGAAGATGGTTTCCCTTTTTTCGCAATAGGTCGGCAGATATACTAAGGCCGTACCTTAATTAAGGCCACAGTTGCTTCCTTCTGAGACCCATTCCATCGTTGCCATGAATCGGTGCTATATAAAACTCATCACTAAAAAAAATGAGACATCATTATGAAGCCCATAACATGATTATAATTGTTCATAAAGGTGGAAAACAAGTGTGTTCATGTTCAGTGTTCTAATTCAAAATATGCCAAACATCTGCATGTTTTAGACTCCATTTGTCTTAATTGCATTCATAATGGCTTTTATAAATTCCTGCCATAGAGTTGTATAATCGAACAATTTATTTAAACTTCATGGGACATTTATTATTATTATCAGTAATATTATTATTACTATTAATATTATAAGGAGCATTACGCATATCTGCTGAATGGGAACTGAAAAACTGTGGCGTTATTTTTCAGAACAATGAACGTTTCAAACATGTGGTTTACAGTCCTCATAGTCTGTTCCTTTATATGAACTCATAGTTTCTGTAGAATTGTGTGATAATGATCAAATACTGAAGTGGAAGTGTCATGTAATATTGTCTGGATGAATTTTATAAAAAAGTCAGTTTTGGTTTAAGCATCCATTTCTACCAAACGTATTTTCACTGAAAATTTTGTATTTTGGAAACAATTTCTCACAGAACACAGGGAATATGTTATGCTCTCTCCTCTCTTATTTGCAATTTGTATGCACATCTTCCTCTACAGAAATATGTACTGGTATGTATTCAGTATGCAGGTAACTAAATTAGAATTTGTGAATTTTGTGATGTTGGTAACTCATTTGATGTGATGGTAATAATTGTACAAACTTTCCTTATCACAGTTGTCCCCCTGTGAGTGGGAGCAATAGAATAACACCCATGGCATCCCCTGCCTGATGTAAGAGGCGACTATAAAGGGTCCCATGGGGGCTCCGAGCTTGGGTAGGTGGTCCGTGGAGCCCTTAGTTGAATCCTGGCATTGCTTCCATTTACTTGTGCCAGGCCCCTCACTTTCATCTATCAAAATCCCATCTACCTTGGTCACCACCTGTTATTTTCTGACCCTGACTGTATTACGTATGGAAGCCTAGAGAGTCTTATTTTCACGCCCTTCATGGCCGTGGTCTTTCTTAGGCCAATATCTTCATTTTTTCGTAGTGTTGGCCCCCTTCGATTTCTTCTCTCCGGTTACTAATACATAGAGGATGGTTGCCTAGTTGTACTTCCTCTTGAGATAATAATCACCGCCACCACTCTTATCGTAGTCGGTGCGATAAAACTGAATAAGACATAAATGATCGGAAATTGCATTCTTTATAACTTTTGTTATGTAGTTCTTTTCGATAGGACTGATCATCCAGGGTGAATAAAATTATTTATAGCCTATTTATAGCTTACATTGTAGTGGCATATTCCCCGACATAACATACCAATTTTCATTGAATTCTGTTCAGCCATTTTCTCGTGACAGAAATGACGAAAAATTTACACCACCGGATAGTACGAGTCCCTGCGATTAGTACACCTAGTTGAGAAACGCCATAGGTTTGCATTGCCTGTAAATGGCACCGCAATGTGAGAAACGCCATAGGTGTGTGTTACATGTGCGCATTACATTACCTGTGAGTAGTACCATCCGCGAGTCTACGCTACTTTTGATTGGCATCGCAACATGACAAATACCATGGTTCTACTTTCCTAGCGATAAGTACCATTATGAGGGGCTGATGACCTGGTTTTTGGACCCCTTTAGACTACAAGCATCATCAATTCAGGATTGTGCTTTAGAAGCAGTCCCTTGGTCACTACTGCGTAACGCTAGTTTCTAGGAATGTGGGGCATTACAGTTCGGATCCATTGATTGTTCTAAATTCATATCCATCCATTCATTCTTCATCATGGTGTTTTGAATCCTGGTCAGTAGATGATTTTGGATTTTTAAATTGATATTATATTTTGTCTCATTCTATACCATTAGGGGCCAATGACCTAAATGTTAGGCCCCTTTAAACAACAAGCATCATCATCTTAGGCAATTAGATTTGTGGTGAAGGCGAGACATTTGGTGGACGTGACATATACTAGGAACTGTCCCATCATTCGCCTTACTGCAGGCGAAAGGAAAACCATTCTCAGAACAGCCAGTGGTAGGGAAACAGCCCCTTTCTGTGTCCCAAATGCAGAGGTGTAGAGCCACGGTAGAGCCATGGCGACCCCTCCTCTATTCGGTTGGCTGGTCAGAGTGCAGTGTTGTCAAACCACGGATTAGCCTACTCTGCAACCATTGACACAGATTTCTGCCTTCGATATACAGTAAGTACAAATGGCACTGTATTTGAAGTGAGTTTCCACTGCCTTTGACTGGCATTTTGACTAGGTCACAGCAAAGCCCCTTGCACATGGTAATGTCGCGGAAGGTAGCAGCATATTGTTCATAATACTGTACATAAATTAGCAACCAATTTCTTGGATGTAGATCTTAATAGGTTGAGCTATCTTGTGACGTGGCATGGGAGCATGGGATTGTTTTGTGCTGGATCAGCTGCCATATTATTGTACGTAGATCCTGATGCTACATATTTCTTTCAATTTATTGGAACTCCTCCCCTGCAGATGGACTGAAAGGAAGCATTATTTGTACTTCCTGCATGTTGTAAGAGGGGAACAACCACAGAATCTGTAATCGCTTTCTTGTCTTTTAAGCCCATAAACATATTCATGATACTATCCTTTTCCGTGTAGCAGAGAAATTTACATATATCTTACCGTCACATGAAATAAAACATTTTTAAGTACTGTAAATACAAGGGATGCATACAATTTTGTAGCTTGACATTGTTTATTATCTAAATGCAGATGATTGATTGAATGATAAGTTGTGTTTTGATGCAATATGTAGGAACAGAATACGTGCTATCATGTCTTGGTTTCTTTAAACACTACTCTGCCAGAGACTCGCCATCCTCTAGCAGATACAAAAGAAGTACAAATCTCAATATTCCACAGTGTGTGGCCCTACGTGCCTTATTTGACAGACTGAAAGATGTATCATATAGTAAGTTTCTTGAGATAATACAATGGTGTTGCCATAAGATTTTGACGTGTCAGTGCAACGTTAGACTGCAAAAAGAGAGAAAAGTATTTATTATGTTGTAACTTGACAGTTCCAGTCTTTCTTTCATAAATCAAATGATTTTGTGTTGTATTGTATTGTTTCCTGGCTAATGAATATAAATTCATGATTAAAACTACTGAATGTAACTTAATGAAATTATGATATACTATGATCACAAAAAATTGTGGAAATTTTACACAATTTTTATACCTGTAATACTGTGGATAGTAAGTAGAATATAGCTCCATAAATCAAAAGATCATGTTTAATTTCAATTTACCTTTGAATCCTACAAACTCCCTCCTTAGCATGTGAGTTACCTTTAATCATTTTGGTTCCTGTGTATGGCTTTCTTTCTTACATTGTATTATATTTCCTGCGTAAGTGGCATATCTTGATACTGTTGACTGTTGAGGTTGGCTCTGAGTGCGTTAAAGGGGACCGAGGTACGAGGTGATGTTAGTGTCTATTTCTATCGTAGTTCTTTATCAGAAATAAGGATTGCCAATCCCACTCACCTTCTGGTTACTTCCTTCCTTCCTCCCTCCCTTTGCAAGTTGGCTTATTTTTTCCTCAGCAGAAAACAGCAGCACCGGCCAGTCCAGTTAGTCCCTTCCTTCATGGCTTTGTGAATTAGTAAAAATAAAATTATAATAAGCAGCACAGGCTGGTAAGCTTCTTTTCTCCAGCAAGAAAAAAAAATAATAAATAAATAAATAAATAAATAAATAAATAAATAAATAAATAATAATAATAATAATAATAATAATAATAATAATAATAATAATAATAATAATAATAATAATAATAATAAAAGAGTTAAGATAAAGAAAACTAGCAAATTTGATACAGAAAAGCTGAAAACCAGCAAAAAATTCACTCAGAAACTTCAGTCTTTGGACACAGAAAACTGGGAACAACTGAAAAATGCCATTGTTGAAACGACTGAGGAGACAGTATTGCTAAAGAAACCAAAGAAGCATCCGTGGTGGACTCAAGAATGTGATGAAGCCATAACACAAAGACAAATCGCTTGGCAAAGATGGAATTCCCTGAAGAATCCAGAAAGATATGAAGACTTTCTGGAGGCTAGGAAACATGCAGCAAAAGTGATCCGCCAAGTAAAGCGCACATTTGACAAAAACCAACTGACACAGATCGAGCAGGACTTCAATAAGAATAATACTAGGGATTTCTATAGAACCTTCAAACACAACCTCACCAAGTACACCCCACCAAGTCTACACTTCCGAGATCAAAATGGAGAAGTTGCCTACAACGACAAGGATAACTGCCAAATCTTGGCTAAATATTTTGAATCTCTTCTTAACTGCGAAGAACCAGAATCAGAATTCACCTTTGAAGAATCCAGACATCCCAACCCAGACTCTTCTCCCCCCACAAAAGAGGAAATCAAACAGATAATTACATCATTAAAGAACAACAAAGCACCTGGAGAAGATGCGATAATTGCTGAACTCTGGAAGGCTGCAGGTGAAAAGGCGATCGATAAACTAACTGAGATCATTCACGAGATCTGGGAAACAGAGAAGATCCCAAATGATGGGACAGCAGCCCTGATTCATCCCCTACATAAGAAAGGTGACAAAACAGATGTAAACAACTATCGCGGCATCTCCCTTCTCGCAGTAACATACAAAATTCTCTCCAAAGCCCTTCAAACTCGGGCAGAAGAGCAACTTGATTCACAGTTGGGTGAATACCAAGGAGGCTTTAGAAAAGGACGATCTTGTGCAGAGCAGATCATGAACCTTAAGTCTGTCCTGTCATACCTAAAATCCAGGAATAAGAATATTGTAGTTACTTTTGTTGACTTCCAAAAAGCCTACGACTCCATAGACCGACACACACTCCTCCGCATTCTGAAGGAAATGGGCTTAGACAACAAAACGAGAGCTATCATTCAACAGACCTTAACCAGCACTACGTCCAGGGTGAAATTCAGGGGAGAAATTTCGAACGTCTTTGAAATCAAGACTGGTGTTAGGCAAGGGGATGGACTATCACTGCTTCTCTTCAACTGCGCTCTGGAGAAAATCATTCGGGAATGGCGCAAGGAAGAGGTTGAGAATGGCCTTAGAATAGGATATAAGAAAGATGATCTTATCATAGACTGCCTAGCTTTTGCAGATGACCTAGCGATCTTTTCTGATTCCCTAGATACTGCTGAAAAACAAATTAACCAACTGAGAATCCAAGCAGCAAAAGCTGGCCTCCAAATCTCTTTCCAAAAAACAGAGTTTATAACCAACATCAAGCCAGCCCCCAGAGAGCTCATTGTGGAACAGGGAAAAATCAAGCAGGTGGAAAAGTTTAAGTACTTAGGCGAGTGGATAGTACCTAACAACTCTGAGAAAGAAGCAATCATGTGCAGAATCAACAAGATGGAGGTGGCATATCAGCTGTCTAGGAATGTCTACAACAAAAGATCAGTGTCCATCAACGCCAAGCTTAGGCATTATTGTTCGGTTGTACGCCCGGAAGCACTGTACGCAGCAGAATGCCTTGCAATGAACAGAAAAGGTCTGATGGAGAAGCTAGAAGCTAAAGAAAGAAAAATCCTGAGAAAGATTCTTGGACCAATCAAAGAAAATGGTGAGTACAGGAGACGACACAACAGCGATCTGTACCAGCATATGGAGAGGATAATGGACACGATTCAGAAAAGGAGGATTAATTTTTATGGCCGTATAGCACGCATGAGCACACAGAGACAAACCAAAAGGATCTTTTCCTACTTTCTTAACAAGAAAACCAAGGGACCCTGGTTTATCGAAGTTGAAAAAGACCTTCAAGAAATAGGAATCACACTCGAAGACATCCAGAAACGTCCTCCTCTCCAGAAAAAGCTCCAGGGATACAAAAGGTTCCAAGAAAGGCCAAAGTTAACAGGCAAGAAGTGGACTGATGAAAGGAAGGAGGCTCACAGAACGAGAATGCGTGAGTACTGGGGAAGAATTAAAGCTCAAGGATGCAAACGGTTGAAATAACGTGGTCCACAGCAGGCCGAAACGAAGAAAGAATAATAATAATAATAATAATAATAATAATAATAATAATAATAATAATAATAATAAAGCACAGGCCAACCTTCAAGTGTATCACTGTTCAGAATGAAGTATTTCAAAAAAGGTAAGAGAAAGAGAGGGGAAAAAAATGAATTTATTTAAGAGTGGAGGGAGGACGAGAACCTGGGTACCCGACGTGCTAAACGAATTAAATCGCCCGCCCAGTAATTTTAGTTTACCCTACGACCGCCAGAGGCACTAACATGCAATTCCCAGCAGTCTTTGCGGCAGCCGTTGTGTACAGAAGTTAAAAATAACGTTGAGTGTCAACTCTTGTTATAATTGTCACTATATAATGTATTCAACATTGAAGAATCACAATATGATGTAATGCCAGTAACCAAAAATTGTCTCAAATATTTAATTCCCATTTGAAAGAAATTTGGATCCATTACCAATATTCATTTTTCATGAGTTCTTAAGAAATGTATCATCTAATCAGATGATAAAATGTAATAAAATATTTCCTAATGTGGAGACATGTAAAGTAAGTTGCAATGTTCCTGATACGCAGTACAAATGTAAGTTAGCCTACCGTACTTCATTATGTCATTATTTATATTATTGTAGAGCACATCTTTAAAATATTTTCAATGCTTCAGTTTGCTTTTTGCTTCTCACTATTATTTTCTTTATATTATAGGCTAGTGTTCCAAAGGACTTTTTTGTGGTTTGACAATTAGTAGTCTGATATTGATGTTGATTCCCATGGGGAACCTGAACTAGTAGTCTTGCGCTGTGTTTGGATCTCATTTGTAATCAGTCTACTTTTGAGTCTGTAGGCTGTGGATGATCATGTGTGTACAGTATAGTGTTCTACTTTTAATGCTTGCTTTTAAATGGTGGTGTTTTGAATTAAAACAGTTTATTGTTAATGGAAATGGTGGGTAAGTTTTTGTAGAGGTCAATGTAGAAGCAGTTAGCTTGCAAAGTTGACTATGAGCTTTTAAGCTGTGCATAATATTTATATTTTTTAAAGTTAAGAACAGCTAATTTTGAGTTCATGTTGATAATTTTTATTGTTATTTGTACATATAGTTAATTAGAAGAAATTGCGCTTAAGTTGAGCGTAGTACTGTCGCCAGTTACTCTTCTCAGAGTTTACAGTTTTTCTGGCTTACAATTCTTGTTTTTATTATCCACTCAATTCAATACATAAAATGCTTATTGTGTCTAAAGGGACATTACAATACAACCGTTAATTGGGACATGTTTCGCTCGCTATATCGAGCATCTTCAGCCATCTTTTATACGATTTTCTCAAGGTTGAGTCATACATTAAACCTTCGAGCAGCTTTAGTCGACCTTTTTGTGCCTGTGGCGCTAGGCCTAAGTGTTGGACTCCAGCTGTCGTTGGCATTAGTATATTTCATGCCACATCTTAGGGAATGGGAGTATGATTTCATCTGATCAATCTTCCATGATTTTGAATGGTCATAGTCGATTACTATTACCGGCTTCTTCTTGGTCTGCTCTAGTTTGAACTTCCTTTTCTTCATCACCTTGAACAGTCCTTAGCATCAGTACATCCTGTTTATACTGTCGGGTTTGAAACTACTGGTGGTACTTCCTACTTCTCATTTATTTTCACTTGTAGATTCACGAGGTAAATACTCAACTGAAACATCACTAAATAATGACACATCCTTTTCACTCATATCAATATATTTATTGAGATCTTTTTGATATAATTTTGTTCCTCTGACATGAATCATTCTTACCAGTCTGCTGGAAGGGAAAAATCATGGGGAAGAAAGGAGAGGGTGACCTATAATTTTGTTCCTCCAGCTTGAATCTTTCTCACCAATCTACTGGAAGGGAAAATCACGGGGAAGAAAGTCAGAGGACGACCAAGGAAAGAATTCCTTCAAGACTTGGCACAGTCTTCATTATGGTTCTTGTTATAAAATGAAACGAGAAGCTGAGGACAGAGAAGAATGGTTGCATAGACAAGGCATTTCCTTTAGACACGGATGACGTGAACTGCATACAACTCGCGTGGCGTGCTTAATAAGTAGGCCTATTGTTTCTGGGGCTGCGCGAGTTGTGTATGGTTCACACAGAATATCAGGAACCTGATACCACACTTCACTTCTGTCCTGCTTAACAAGGATACTAAAGACAATATAAAGATGAAACTATGAAGGACTTACAGGCTGCATCTCTTTTTCTAACATGGGTAAAAATTGACACCTAGTCACAACATGTTTCTAATGTTATAAGGAGGTATAAATTAATGAAATCATACTTGGAAAGAGTGTCAGATGAGAGATGTGTTCATTGCAATGCCCAGGAACCCACCATCCCACCCCCAGAAGTGCATTTACTTTTATAACCTAATGAAGAGCATTACATGCCATTTTCTATTGCTGCAGTAGCTACTTGCATTCCTATTGGCCAGTGTAAAGTGGTACGTGGCTTCATTCCCGTCTATCATGATAATTAGATTCTTTTACCAACTCCGGTACAATTAAAGCAGACCTGACCAATAGTCTTGTCCAGCCCTTACCGTAACCAATCCAGACCAGTGGTGTTTGTGCAAAAAAGTAGAGGCTTAAGGCCGCTTTGCGGCTCTTAAACTGCATGATTATGCCCCAGACCTCCTTTGCTTGTCCCCATATCACTGATCCAGACCAATGGCACGTCCACACAGCAAGAAAAAACAATGTATGGCAAAGTGTGTAACAAAGCGTCTCAACTCTTGACCTGCTCCTTGCCAGTCTTTGTAGATCATTGCATCCGTGGAGGAAAATTCACTCCATGTGTCTCTTCTTTGTCCTTAATTTCTTTATAAAATGTACATAACTCGATGTACATGGTAGCATCAAGTGATAACGAAGATCTGCTACGTAGAATGGTTCACAAGTTAACTCATATACAAGCCTTGAAGGTGTGTGTTTTGAGACACATAGTGAATTTTTTCAGAAACATTGTCTTCACTTTCTCCAGTTGCATTAGTTGTTTCATTTTCAATGTGGCCAGACAATTTCCAGACCATATGTGACAATGGGTGAGACTTTCAAGTCTATAATAGTTTTAATGCTGTTTTGATAGAAAGTTTATACAGATTCTTTTGTCATTTGTGGCTTTAATTGCTATATTTATCCTGTCATTGATGTGGGCAGAGAAGACATTACCCCTAGATTTTAGCATGATGCCCAAATATTTGAAACTCGATACATTCTTCAGAGGTTTTCCGTGAATGTAAAACTCTGAAGCTTTTACACCCATTCCAAAGGTCTTTGAAAATGTATTTTCTTATCCTCATTTAAGTGAAGTTTTCTTCTGACCACTTCACCAGCACATTAACAGACACATTTTTTTGCAGGCCTCGCCTTTGGGCCAGATCTGACAGGCCACCTGCCAGGCGTGACCTTCAGAGATCCGGCGTGCTGCTCACCATCAACTGTGACACCAAGTCTGTTGTGTTGTGCAACATAATCTGTCAACATTCCAGACCCTCCCGTTATTGGTATGATCCCTTTGTTCTCGACAGGCCAAGCCTCATCTGCTGGCCTTTCAAACTAGTTTGAAATCCTTGCCGGTCGGGTCTGCCGTAATTAGAACTGTGCAATGGACATCAAAGCAGACATTGTCCAGAGGGAAAAAAAATGCTGTTGCGGCAGTTGGAATGTGTATTTTGCTATATGTTGAATCATGCAAACAGAAAAATCGATCGAAGTGAATGAAATCATGGATAGGAGAGTGAGACAGCTTTAGTCACATGAGTCTGATGCAGCACCTGAGGTAAAATGAACCGGACGATTACAAGAATTATTTGCGAATGGACCACAGCGATTATGATATGCTGTAGGTAAGCATGTACCCGGCGAGTTGGCCATGCGGTCAGGGGCACGCAGCTGTGAGCTTGCAACCGGGAGATAGTGGGCTTGAATCCCACTGTCGGCAGCCCTGAAGATGTTTTTCCGTGGTTTCCCATTTTCACACCAGGTAAATGCTGGGCCTGTACCTTAATTAAGCCCATGGCCACTTCCTTCCAACTCCTAGGCCTTTCCTATCCTATCGTCACCATAAGACCTATCTGTGTTGGTGTGACGTAAAGCCACTAATAAAAAAATGACTTGTTTTGCATACCTATTACTGGAGAACAGTCTAGTTGAAAGCATATTTACTGTGGATATTGTAGCTTCTAAGCTGAAGAAGGAGGAAAGGAGGATACTGAAGAACGCTTGATTGCGACACTGCGACACCTCACGTTTTAATTGTCAAAGACACGGCCGTGCCTTTATATACTCCATGCTTTCCTTACAAGAAGCTTGATCTGTGAGGCGAGGTCTTTCTGTTGAGGCGCTGACAACAGGTCTCGTCTGTAGCAGATAACGCTTCAAACTGATCTCGCTCACTTACGAGCAGTCCCAGCCTGTCGGAACCCATCACAAAAGGCCTCGTCTATCACAATTCCTTTCCATGTATGGCCAGCTATTGTCTGTTGTAGTTCCGTGCTGGATCTTGGGGTGAGAATTATATTGTCTGCATAAAAAATCTCATGATTTGTATGATATCAGCCAATTGGCCGTGCGGTTAGGAGCGCGCAGCTGTGAGCTTGCATCCAGGAGATAGTGGGTTCCAGCCCCACTGTTGGCAGCCCTGAAGATGGTTTTCTGTGGTTTCCCATTTTTACATCAGGCAAATGCTGAGGCTGTGCCTTAATTAAAGCCACTTCCTTCTCACTCCTGGCCTCTTCCTGTGCCATAAGACCTGTCTGTGTGGGTGCGACGTAAAGTAATTTGTAAAAAATTAGCTTCATAATTCTATATATCCATCTCACCTTCAGCATTCTTCTGTAACACTACATTTTAAAATCTTTTATTCTCTTTCTTTCTGAACTAGTTATCATCCATTTTTCATTTCCATACAGTGCCACTCCAGACGAAAGTCTTCAAAACTATCTTTGTTTCCTATATCAGTGTTCGAAGGGAGCAAATTTCTTAAGAAAGGCTGTCCTTGCTTGTGCTAGTCTGCATTTTATGTCCTTACTTCTGCCATCATTAGTTATTCTACTACCCAAGTAACAGTATTTACCTACTTTAAGACTTCATTTCCTAATCCAATTTTCCTGCATCGCCAGACTTCATTCGATTGCACTCCATTACTTTTGTTTTGGACTCCTCCAATACTGTGTCCATACCATTCAGCAGTTTCTCTAGATCTTTTACAGACTCAGATAAAATAACAATATCCTTAGCAAATCTCAGAGTTTTATTTCCTGTCCTTGGATTGTGATTCCATTTCCAAATTCCTCTTTGATTTACTTTAGTGCATTTTCTATATATGGTAGTAGTTGATCTTTTCAAACAATAAAAGTAAGTTTAAGTGTTCAACTTACTTTTATTATACTGTATGTTTGGGAAGGATCAACTACTTCTCACACAATCTTGAGTGTGACAAGGAAACAGTGTAAGGCAAAACTAAAGCCTGTTGTAAACGGTCAGTGTTTTGTCAAATTTAAGACTTCACAAGAAATTTCAATACTTCAAAAGTTTACTTGTCACATCGCTTGCAGTGACTGACAAATCTTGTGAGGTCTTCAAAAGTCTTGAAAGCGAATTAGAACATGTTCTGTTTGATCAAATAATTGTAAAATTTAGTATGTGCAATGTAAGTTTTATAACATTATAATGGACTTGAAATGTCACAAATCTTATGTGGAATACCTTGTAGAGGGGAGAGTGGAATCAGAGGTAAGGCTTTTTGCGGATGATGTTATTCTCTATAGAGTGATAAATAAGTTACAAGATTGTGAGCAACTGCAACGTGACCTCGAAAATGTTGTGAGATGGACAGCAGGCAATGGTATGTTGATGTTCCGAGCTGTCAGCGGAGAGATGGCGTGGAATGACATTAGTAGACGAATAGGTTTGAATGGCGTTTATAAAAGTAGAAAAGATCACAATATGAAGATAAAGTTGGAATTCAAGAGGACAAACTGGGGCAAATATTCATTTATAGGAAGGGGAGTTAGGGATTGGAATAACTTACCAAGGGAGATGTTCAATAAATTTCCAATTTCTTTGAAATCATTCAGGAAAAGGCTAGGAAAGCAACAGATAGGGAATCTGCCACCTGGGCGACTGCCCTAAATGCAGATCAGTATTGATTGGATTGATTGGATATAACTGGTTAGACGATCGCTCACTGTATGTACGTGTAAAACTTCGTCCCGTTTCTTGATGCGGGATCGGGGATAAGGTGAGATAAATTTATATAGTATGTCTTTATGACCGGATGCCCTTCCTGATGCCAACATCATGTGAGGAGTTAATGAAGATGAAATTAATGATGATGATGTGAAAAAAATGATATGTTCACTGCGACAGCCAGGGACCCACCTGCTAGGCTACAGAAGAATGTTTACTACATACATACATACATTATCATTATAGACTGTTATGCCTTTCAGCGTTCAGTCTGCAAGCCTCTGAGAATTTACTAAACGTCACCACAATCCTCAATTTGCAACTAGTGTTGTGGCCTCATTTAGTTCTATACCTCTTATCTTTAAATCGTTAGAAACAGAGTCTAACCATCGTCGTCTTGGTCTCCCTCTACTTCTCTTACCCTCCATAACAGAGTCCATTATTCTCCTAGGTAACCTGTCCTCCTCCATTCGCCTCACATGACCCCACCACCGAAGCCGGTTTATGCGTACAGCTTCATCCATTGAGTTAATTCCTAAATTAACATTTACATCCGAGTTCCGAGTTCCCTCCTGCCATTGTTCCCACCTGTTTGTACCAGCAATCATTCTTGTTACTTCTAACTTATGAATAAGATATCCTGAGTCCACCCAGCTTTCGCTCCCGTAAAGCAAAGTTGGTCTGAAAACAGACCGATGTAAAGATAGTTTCATCTGGGAGCTGACTTCCTTCTTACAGAATACTGCTGATCACAACTGCAAGCTCACTGCATTAGCTTTACTACACCTTGATTTAATTTCACGTACTATATTACCATCCTGGGATAACACACAACCTAAATACTTGAAATTATCGACCTGTTCTAGCTTTGTATCACCAATCTGACATTCAATTCTGTTGAATTTCTTACCTACTGACATCAATTTAGTCTTCGAGAGGCTAATTTCCATACCATACTCATTGCACCTATTTTCAAGTTCCAAGATGTTAGACTGCAGGCTTTCGGCACAGTCTGCCATTAAGACCAAGTCGTCAGCATAGGCCAAACTGCTTACTACATTTCCACCTAACTGAATCCCTCCCTGCCATTTTATACCTTTCAGCATATGATCCATGTAAACTACAAACAGCAAAGGTGAAAGATTACAGCCTTGTCTAACTCCTGTAAGTACCCTGAACCAAGAACTAATTCAACCGTCAATTCTCACTGAAGCCCAATTGTCAACATAAATGCCTTTGATTGATTTTAATAATCTATCTTTAATTCCATAGTCCCCCAGTATAGCGAACATCGTTTTCCTTGGTACCCTGTCATATGCTTTCACTAGATCTACGAAACACAAACACAACTGCCTATTCCTCTCGTAGCATTTTTCAATTACCTGGCGCATACTGAAAATCTGATCCTGACAGCCTCTCTGTGGTCTGAAACCACACTGGTTTTCATCCAATTTCCTCTCAACGACTGATCGCACCCTCCCTTCCAAGATGCCAGTGAATACTTTGCCTGGTATACTAATCAATGAGATACCTCGATAGTTATTGCAATCCTTCCTGTTCCCTTGCTTATAAATAGGTGCAATTACTGCTTTTGTCCAATCAGAAGGTACCTTACCAACACTCCACGCTAATTTTACTACTCTATGAAGCCATTTCATCCCTGCCTTCCCACTATACTTCACCATTTCAGGTCTAATTTCATCTATTCCTGCTGCTTTATGATAATGGAGTTTATTGACCATCCTTTCCACTTTCTCTAGCATAATTTCACCAACATCATTTTCCTCCTCCTCATGAGCTTGGCTGTTCGCAACACCACAAGTATGATTTCCTTTTACATTGAGAAGGTGTTCAAAATATTCCCTCCACCTCTCCAGTGATTCCCTGGGATCTATTATGAGTTCACCTGAATTACTCAAAACACTGTTCATTTCCTTTTTCCCTCCCTTACTAAGATTCTTTATTACTGTCCAGAAAGGTTTCCCTGCTGCTTGACCTAGCCTTTCCAGGTTATTACCAAAATCTTCCCATGACTTCTTTTTGGATTCAACAACTATTTGTTTCGCTCTGTTTCTTTCATCTACGTACCAATCCCTGTCTGCTTCGGCCCTTGTTTGGAGCCATTTCTGATAAGCCTTCTTTTTACGTTTACAGGCTGCTCTCACTTCATCATTCCACCAAGATGTTCGCCTTTTCCCATCTTTACACACAGTTGTTCCTAGGCATTCCCTTGCTGTTGCTACTACAGCATCCCTGTATGCCACCCATTCACTTTCTATATCCTGAACCTGCTTACTGTCTACTGTTCGAAATTTCTCACTAATCATATCCATGTACTTCTGTCTAATTTCCTCGTCCTGGAGATTTTCTACCCGTATTCGTTTGCAGACAGATTTCACTTTCTCTACCCTAGGCCTAGAGATACTTAGTTCACTACAGATCAGATAGTGGTCTGTATCATCGAAAAATTCCCAAAAAACTCGTACATTTCTAAAAGATTTCCTGAATTCAAAGTCTGTTAAGATATAGTCTATTATGGATCTGGTACCCCTAGCCTCCCATGCGTAGCTGTGAATAGCCTTATGCTTGAAGAATGTATTCGTAACAGCTAAACCCATACTAGCACAGAAATCCAGCAAACGCTTCCCATTCCCATTAGCTTCCATATCTTCCCCACATTTACCGATCACCCTTTCGTATCCTTCAGTTCTATTCCCAACTCTCGCATTGAAATCGCCCATTAGCACTATTCTATCCTTGCTGTTGACCCTGACCACGATGTCACTCAATGCTTCATAAAACTTGTCAACTTCATCCTCATCTGCACCCTCACATGGTGAATACACGGACACAGTTCTTGTCCTAATTCCTCCCACTGACAAATCTACCCACATCATTTGCTCATTTACGTGCCTAACCGAAACTATGTTGCTTGCAATGGTATTCCTGATAAAGAGCCCTACCCCAGACTCTGCCCTTCCCTTTCTAACACCCGTCAAGTACACTTTATAATCTCCTATCTCTTCCTCCTTATCTCCCCTTACCCGAATATCACTTACTCCTAGCACATCCAGATGCATCCTCTTTGCTGACTCAGCCAGTTCTACCTTCTTTCTTCCATAAGCCCCATTAATATTGATAGCTCCCCATCGAATTCCTTTTCGCTCGCCAAGTTGTTTCCAAGGAGTCCCTCGCCTGTCAAATGGGAGTGGGACTCCATTACTCCCATAGGTCCGAGGCTTGCTTAAAGTGTTCTGAGCTCAGTAAATTCATGAAGCAGGATGCTGCCCTACTTGCACATAGTCCAAGTGAGGATCTCTCCTCTAACGGGTTATGGACCACCGGTGAATTGTATAGTCCTAGCCGCCTGAGTACAAGGAGGGCCACGACTCAGAATATGTCCGAGATGCCCACTCCCATTCCATAGCAACTGGTATCCTGACTGTCAGGACCACTTACTAGGCCACTCAGCCATTGCCCATGGTTCACGAACTAGGACGTGACTACAGTAACCCACAAACATGAACCATGAACGTTTACTTTTATAACCAAATAAATATAATTTCTCATCCGCCATTCTTCATTGCTAAAGCACACAGTAACATCAACGTGACAAAGGACTCTACCACGGGACAACCAACGTACCTCCCTGTGCAATAGAAGCGAATTGTGTAGATCCCATCTTGCAAAAAACAAAATAATTGTTTAAAGCTCTTGCTTTCACAAGATTTACAACACTGACTGCATCATTTAGCAATTTATTGACTTCTGGTTGTAATACTTTTGAAGTCAATGCCTTCCTATCTATCATGCAGTGTGTAAATTTTACACAATTAGTAACGGCACTCATTCTTGCTCTGAACTCCTTTAAGTTCCAGTAAATGCCGCCACCCCATCGGTACATATTCCAACACAATTTGTTTATGACAGATTGTTGTCAGTGAAAAAGGAATTCACAAGAAAAAATTATCTTCCCCTGTAGTCCTCCCTTCCTGAGCTCTACAAAATAGAAAATCGTCATGCATTTCATGTTCATGACAGTAGCGTACGAAAACAAGGAGCTATATGATTTTTCACGAGAGTTTAATCCTGATGTAAACAAATAGGCGGAGCTCCTTGGCTTTGCACGTGGACATAGACGTAGTTGATTGGAGAAGCAACCGTCGCACTCACTCGACTGTATGCGAGCTCAAAGAAAATTAGTACGTCGCATTAATTTAATTTTATCTTAGTTTATTACATTTAGATAGTCTGAAAGAGTACGTAATCAAATTAAAATATGGTTGTCATATATACCGGTATATATCTATATGTTTTTTTTAAATAAGACAGTGATTAAATAACAAGATATGAAGGCAGAAGGCGTGGTGTAATGCAGGAAGTCTTCTCATAGTGAGGGAAAGTCCCAAGCTGTACAGCGTGGAGATAAGGTGTTGCATCTTGCAGCAGTTGTCAGTGTCATAGCGAGAGAAATGGAGCAAGAGGTAGGACCATCCCGTGTAGTGAAGCACAAAAGGGGAAAACCACTCAGAAGTGACCATAGGCAGTGTGCTGTGTTTTTTTTTAATAAAATAAGTGAACAGAATCCAGGTTTAGCCGTAAAAGAGGTAGAGAAACTTAGTGCAGAGTTGTGTGGTGTGTCGGCTAGTTCGGTTCATATCATGCGGACAGAGTTTAGAAAGACAGAGAAATTAACAATGCCAGGAAAGGAACGTAAACGACCTCAAAGAATCGAGAAGTATGACGATATCGTCAAAAGTGGTATTAGAAGGAAAATTCATGATTTTTTTTTTTTTTTTTTTCGGAATGAACCACCTACTTTACGCAAAGTATTAGACAGTGTGAATAAAGATAAAACTTTACCCACCTTCAGTTTAACTACATTGTACAGACTTTTAAAGGACATAGGGTTCCAGTTTGTTGAAAGAGAACGTAAACCTGTGTTAATGGATAGGGAGGATATTGTATTGTCTTTTTGAGTTGTTTCTTTTCGATAGATGTTGTTACAGATTTATCAACAGTTCCGTCTGACATGTCCAATCATGCTGTATGCTCTATCATGATAGGAACTCTACAAGATAAGAGATATACATTTCAATTCGAAAGTTGGTATTCTATTAGGTTACAGTCTACCGGGCGGACATTTCAAACGACTGTCCTCAGATAAACCTTCCTACGCGTGTAATTTTGTGTTCTAGCCTACGATAGCGTTCTTTAATATTCAGAAATGAATAAATAAATAACGTAGGCCCTAATCTTCAGCAGTAGATGTCCCTTCAAACCCCTCCGTTTAGTTTCACACAGTTCAAAAACTATTCCTCGTCTATTTTGGGTCATATGCGCAGCACTGTATGTCCGAACACGAGACATTGACAGGGCGGAGGTCGATACTACACGCTCAGCGAATCACAACTCTTTCTTTGGCTGAGGCGTGGACATGCCTTGTTTACATCAGGATTAAACTCTCGTGAAAAATCATATAGGCACTGTGACGTGATAGCAATACTGATGTTTTATGTCAGTATGGCGAGCCACTGTATCTGAGAGCAGTATTGACTTCAGACACTCGCCGGACTTTTCTTCATGTATGATCGCGTACATTTTCACAGTTAAGAAGTAATTTCTCGCCAATGACCCATGGCGATTTGTATTTTCCAATTCAATAGGATGCTCTTAGCACTTTCTTTTAGGAATTGTTGCACGCTTCTCAAGGAAATCTGACATTACCTTTTAGTTGTTGCTCATGATGCTTAAAAATTTATGTAGGTTTACTTACATAGTCTGGATGTTTTGTCTGCAAGAGTCTCTTAAGTTTCACAGGCTTCAAACTGTCGTTAGCTAAAATCTCCAAAAAAAGAAGGTTTTGAGGTTGTTCCTGATTATTCAAAAGAATGCTGGTAAAGCCTAACATCAGTCATCTTGATATTTACACTTTGTGTTTGGGTGTAGAATTAATGTTGCTGGTGGGAGTAGAAGTAGAATAACAATGTACTTTGATTAAATTCGAATCTTGTTCTTCATTAGGACTGAATATTTTCAAAGGAGGGAAAGCACTTGATAAATCATTTCTATGGTGTCTCTTTCTACCCCGTATCCACAGTTATCCACAGGTATGGCAATATCTTTATTTGTTTATCGTAAATCTGGCAAACCACTTCCACAATACACGTACTAGAATTCACCTGTTCACTCACTGTCTTTGAACTGACTATAAACGCCTGGCTGAAATAGTAGACAATGGCAGAAATAGAAGAATCCACTCTTGTAAAGAAGCAGCGGTCACATTGCCAAGCAGCTTATTGTCATTAGTGGTTGTTAAATGTTTGGTAAGGTGATCCCGCTGTGGGTGGTGGGTGAAAGGATGCTGTGCTGGAAATTTTACTCGCATCTTTTCTTAGAATACATGCTGACAGGATTTACTGGTCAGTTTTTGTGAAATAAGATGGCAAAAGTACGAGTTTGTTAGACTTGAATGGCGGTGGAAGAGCTTCTTGCATAGGTTCATGGATGCTAGAATCTGAGGATAGTTATTTTTGTTACAGAATATAAAATATAAATATTTCAATCATAGCCAGTGGAAAGTGTAGGCCTATTTTTAATGATATGATTTGCAGTTGCCTTGATTTGATTATTATAAATTTCTTTACACTGACTGACAGAGCAAATGCAACACCAAAAAGGAGTGGTTCGAAAGGGATGAAAGTTGGGGAAAAAACAGAGACGGCACGGACGAATAACTGATGTTTATTTCAAACCGATATGCAAGTTACACAATGCGCACGGCATCGACTCAGTAGGATGTAGGACCACCGCGAGCGGCGATGCACACAGAAACACGTCGAGGTACAGAGTCAATAAGAGTGCGGATGGTGTCCTGAGGGATGGTTCTCCATTCTCTGTCAACCATTTGCCACAGTTGGTCATCCGTACGAGGCTGGGGCAGAGTTTGCAAACGGCGTCCAATGAGATCCCACATGTGTTCGATTGGTGAGAGATCCGGAGAGTACGCTGGCCACGGAAGCATCTGTACACCTCGTAGAGCCTGTTGGGAGATGCGAGCAGTGTGTGGGCGGGCATTATCCTGCTGAAACAGAGCATTGGGCAGCCCCTGAAGGTACGGGAGTGCCACCGGCCGCAGCACATGCTGCACGTAGCGGTGGGCATTTAACGTGCCTTGAATACGCACTAGAGGTGACGTGGAATCATATGCAATAGCGCCCCAAACCATGATGCCGCGTTGTCTAGCGGTAGGGCGCTCCACAGTTACTGCCGGATTTGACCTTTCTCCACGCCGAGGCCACACTCGTCTGCGGTGACTATCACTGACAGAACAGAAGCGTGACTCATCGGAGAACACGACGTTCCGCCATTCCCTCATCCAAGTCGCTCTAGCCCGGCACCATGCCAGGCATGCACGTCTATGCTGTGGAGTCAATGGTAGTCTTCTGAGCGGACGCCGGGAGTGCAGGCCTCCTTCAACCAATCGACGGGAAATTGTTCTGGTCGATATTGGAACAGCCAGGGTGTCTTGCACATGCTGAAGAATGGCGGTTGACGTGGCGTGCGGGGCTGCCACCGCTTGGCGGCGGATGCGCCGATCCTCGCGTGCTGACGTCACTCGGGCTGCGCCTGGACCCCTCGCACGTGCCACATGTCCCTGCGCCAACCATCTTCGCCACAGGCGCTGCACTGTGGACACATCCCTATGGGTATCGGCTGCGATTTGACGAAGCAACCAACCTGCCCTTCTCAGCCCGATCACCATACCCCTCGTAAAGTCGTCTGTCTGCTGGAAATGCCTCCGTTGACGGTGGCCTGGCATTCTTAGCTATACACATGTCCTGTGGCACACGACAACACGTTCTGCAATGACTGTCGGCTGAGAAATCACGGTACGAAGTGGGCCGTGTCCCATTTATCGTTCGCTATGTGCGCAGCACAGCGGCGCATTTCACATCATGAGCATACCTGAGTGACGTCAGTCTACCCTGCAATTGGCATAAAGTTCTGACCACTCCTTCTTGGTGTTGCATTTGCTCTGTCAGTCAGTGTATTATTCCTCTTCGGTAATTTATATTCCAATTTGTTTCTTTTCTGGACCTGACGCTGTCCATTGCATTATTGTGGGATGTTGCATTTGCTTGCTGATAAGATCATGTCTTCTTCAATGTTGTATTGTTGCCATTGGGCAAACAATAATGGTGATTACCGGTACTTAATGTTATCACCTGCATTTGGGTGTGTTTAATGTACCAACATAAATGGTCCATTATTGGACATTATAAATTTTCCAGCTAACTCATTCCTGGTTGCCAGCATTTCACCCCCGTGTGTTAAGTTGGACTCATCAGTTGGTACTTAGCACACCCACCAAGATGCATGGCTAGTGCATACTGTGGAGGCCACTGCGTAGGCTACTTGAAGCCACTGGCAGTAATAGTGCACTAGACAGACTTCCTCATTACCAAAAATTGATGCCTGCTTGGCCATCAAATGATATAGATGTTGATTCCCACTCTTGTAAAGAAGCGGCGGTCACATTGCCAAGCGGCTTATTGTCATTAGTAGTTAAGCGTTTTATTCGGTTTATTTTTGCTCATTTTGATGGTGTTGATACTTGTTTATCTGGATTTGTTTATTGTTCGTTTGATTTATTTATGCTGGCACTTTCCTTTGCAAGAGTTATTCTTTATTTTCATTAAAACCCTTCACTATTCTCGAAGATCCCTTTCTTTTAAAACTGAGATGATGTAATTTGTGGTCGGTTAAGCCTGGAGGATATGTTGATAAAAATTTAATTTGGTAAAGGCGATGGGTGTGGAAAGGTTATGATCTGTTAAGATAAATAATTTCGGTAGGTTTATGAAAATTTAATTTGGTAATACCCAGGGATTGACGTACCCATAAGTTGCACCATTTATTGTACACATAAACCCCTAATTTTAAAAGTTTAGTATTGAGCTTGGAATGTACCATAATTTATAATGGTTTGGTTTAATTGCCATTCCAGCTTTTTTTATTTTTCTAAAATTCTAATTTTTAACTTAAGTGTCCCAAGGCATGTAAATTCTTGCAGTCTCTTTCTTTTTATAATTCTTTTTATTTTCTCCTACATTTTTACATATTTTTATCTTTAAACTATGAAATGAGTGTTGTGTTATTTTGATTGATGTGGTCTATTCTTTGTATTATGATCCACTCCTCTGTCGAAACTTATGTCCCTGGTTTGTCCAGAGACCATTGCTTCCTTACTTCTGTTCTTGTGCTTCGGGACCTTCCCTCCGTAGTTGGTGTGTTTTTGCACTGGATTGTCTCTTAACTTTCATTTGGTTGTACCTGATAATCGACACTGTGTGCTTGCGGTGTGGTTCTGTTATTTGTTTTGCTGTCCTAGTGTTTGATTGTTATATACGCCACATAATGAAGATGTATGTATCCTATATCGTGTAATTAGGGGCCTATGACCTAGATGTTAGGCCACTCTAAACAGCATCAAATTTTTTCATGTTAAAATAGGAACATCTAAAGGAACACATAATGGGATTTGCACTGTCAGCTGCTTTCCATCATTCTTTCATATTTAGAACAACCTGGCTGACAGGCATTGTTGATATTTTACTCGCAATTCAGTTCAGAGAATCGAGAAGCCTGCAATCCTGAGGTAAACCTGAACTTCAAACCGAGTTGTTTAAACAGATATAATCAGTGCTGACTTCTAAGTCATAGCATGTTTTTTGAAATGGGACAAATCCATTGTAAGAGTCAAACATCCTTCAGTCTCTGAGAATTCTGTAATTTTCCTTGTAGACTTAAATCTAAGTACTGTATTTATTTGTGTCATGAAAAATTGCAACTGGATATTTTGATGTTCTTTCAGTTCTTACACCTCCAAGTGATGATTCCAGCACTGAAGACAATAGCCCAGATAATAAGGCCAAACGTCTGTGCTCATACTGTGGGAAAATATATTGTAGGGCCTATTCGCTCAAACAGCATGTCACCAAAGTGCATGGTATTGAAGAGTAGAAAGTCCCAACCTCCATCTGCTCCGTATGTGATGCTTATGTCAGATATGCCTGGAAAAGAAGGGAATACAAAAAGCTAATAAGGGAAACTAAAGTGAGATACTATGAAGAGACAGCACTAAGACAGATAGAAGAGGCAGAAAACAACCCTTACGTGGTTATCAAGCCGAAACAACCAACATTTCCTTGGTATATTCTCATGAGCACGTTGACGGCTCATTACACACAGGTTTTGATATTTAAGGACACGAGACCACGCATAATCAACGACAGCACCGAAATTGACGGACCAATAGATATGTTCAGCGCACAGGAGATACAGGAGATACTCTTAAATTTGAAAAATAACAAACCTCACGGGCCAGACATGATCTATAATGAACATTTGAAGAGTTTGGCTCCTGTTCTCTTTGAACCCCTTACTAGCCTATTCAACAAATGTGTTAAACAGGGAAGAATACCAGATCGATGGCGGACTTCAACGATAAAGACCCTTTATAAAGGGAGGGGAGACTTAAGCGACCCTAACTCTTATTGAGGAGTAGCACTAGAATGCACATTACTGAAGATATTGACTAAACTGTTAACGCAAAGGCTGAATGCTTTTAATAGATCAGTATCTCCCAGAAGAGCAATTTGGATTTAGGAAAAACCGGTCCACAATACAGGCTATAGAATGCCTTCAGAATGATATTCATGAAGCCTTTAGATTAAAGAAGGGAAAGCTACACGTTATATTCATGGATTATTCAAAAGCCTTTGATACAATTAGTCGAACACAAGTCATATCAAAGATTGAGGATCTCATAGGAAAAAATAATCCATTATTGCAATTAGTAAAAAACATCCTGGCAAAGAATGAGGTGCAAACAGACGATTCGATCACAATATCCGATCCAATAGACCAGACTACAGGTGTACTACAAGGTGATCCTTTAAGCCCTCTCCTTTTTAACATCGCAACATATGATGTCATTCAGGCAATGAAGACAGAAGGCACGAACATTTATATGTACGCAGATGACATGGTCTTAGTGTCCAGATCAATACCTGCTCTGCAGTTGGCATTTGATCGACTCGTAGAGTGGGCTAAAACAAATGACCTTCATGTTAACAGAAGTAAAACCATGATTATGACCTTTAGGAAAGGAGGCAGATATGCAGCAAATGATGTGATATATTTGGATGGAGAACCATTAACCAGTGTGAATAAATTTAAATACCTCAGAATAACACTGCATATACAAGGAACCAATTTCACAGCGCATATCAAACAAAGATTAACAGCAGCAGTGGTAGCTATTAATGACATCAAATATTTGTATAAAACATCCCTTCAGACTGCATTGAAGTTATTCAGAGTGAAAATAGCACCTGTAATAACCTACGGCATCTCCAGTATCTGGCAGCATCTGTCGGTAAGAAGCTTAAAGGATGTGGAGAAGATAAAAGCAACATTTTTAAAGAGAGCCCTATGTTTATCGAAATTCACCTCTTCGAGATTGGTGTATGAGCTAACTAGGGAAATGATGTTTCTGGAGGAAATATGGGACAAATTCTCTCTCTCATCAACTCCAGCATACCAAAGTTTATTTCGCGAACATCAGAGAAAGAAATCGGAAATCTGGTTGGACTTCTACAGTACGGAAGCGATGATGAATGACAAATGGAAGGAAGCCAACTACGAGTTACGGCATGTATCAACAAGGCTTGCTGTGCATGGTTTTCACTTCAAACGATGCTCCACGACGAAGTATCACTCGCCAAATGAGGGATGCATGTTTGCTTTGTGCGGGAAGCAGTGTGATCTCTATCACGTACTAAGGTGTGAAGGAAGGAAAATTCCTCTAAGTTCTGCGTTGAATGATTTTGTTTATTCTTTGTATATGGCAATTAGCTGCAATAAATATATTATTATGTCAGGTATGGTAGTGATTTCAGCAAACACCTGAAGTCAGAACATGACATTGAAGAAGATACTGAGAAACTATCTTTCAATTCTATGGCAGGTTATTATTTCCACAACGTACACTGTTATTTATTAAATTTCATTGAGGTAATAATGAATTCTTCAGATAGAATACCTTTGACCAGCTGAATATGTTCTAGTAATAGCCTATTCTGATTGGAAAATTCTATCTTCTTTCTCTTTGTAGATTTCTATCAATGGAAGGAGAAAATGGAAAAAGAACTTTGTCTTCATATTCCGAAACCATGGGCATGAGAGGTAGCCAGCAGCCATGAGGACGTTATTTTGCATGTCATCATTCAGGTGGGCGCCGTACTCGTGGGAAAGGTAAACGAATCTTTAACACTGAAAATGTCATTAAAATCTTGACTCATCATGCCGGAAAGTGGTAATGGTGTTTTGGTAATATTCCATAAATCACACATAGGGCATACAAAATGTCTCAAGTATCTGCGTTTGTTGAGAAGAAACGTGTTTGGCACTCCATACTTCTCTTGTTGTAGGTGCATCCAAGTGGGAAGAATTGCTCTCACAGTCCCTCAAGGCTTCATGCACCATAGTCTTGAGTCTTTCAGCACTTCTGATGATACGCGGCAAGTGTGGATTGTCTACACTTTGTGTAGCACCAATGCAAATTTCAAGGAACCTGTTAACTTTCCTCTTGTCGTCTACAACTTCACCTACTTTCTCGCCAAGGGCAGGCAGACACATCACCATTTCCTCCATCTCCCCACATAACGCACCAGCTTTAACCTCTTCTGTACTAGGCCCATTATGTACTGAATCAACCAAATTGGCATAACGTAGACAGAAGTGAATATGTTTGCAAATGTTACCACGAATGAGGTGATCCACACATGTACATGTAAACTGATGTGTGCAGGTTCAAGGGCAACCATCGCAAGCAGCTGTTTTATTGAAATTTACCCAGTATGGACCTAGAGACTGCCTTTGAGGACTGAACTCTCCATGAACCTTCTCCCACATTTTCAATAACTTCATCCTTCACAAGGACACTCTTTTTGTGGCTTTCAGAGATCATTGCCATATGCATTGTGTTTCCCTTTCACCAGTCGTATGAATCTCTCATACATCATGTCTTTGGAGAACTGAAGCAAAATGGGCAAGCTTCCAAGTACATATTCGTATTTAAACCCAAGCCTTTCCTATAACAAAAGGCCCATATTTCGTATGAATGGGGATACTTGGACGAAAAGTACTCATGAAAAGACTGAAGCTCTTCATCGTTAGAATGTATATCTTAACACTCTCAGTGCCGTGCATATTTGTTAGGTACTAGCCAAGAGTGCCACGCACATTTTGTCTGATTTGCAACTCTCTGGAGAAAAAGTCATCACTCTCTCAATTTACACCCATTCTCAGTGAAACTTTTTTCTATTATATGAAAGAAATGTTCCTTTGAATTAATGGCACTTTATAACTAAAATTAAAATAAATCATGAATTCCAACATTTAAAATACAGTTCATGAAAATTCACATTTGAAGGCAAATATGTAGTTTTAAAAATCAGTATGACACACTAACTGATGGTATTTTTTATAGCACAGACTCTTGACTGTCGTTTTGGATAGAAATGATGTTTTTGAGTGATAATATGTCTTAAAATCAAAATATAAGGTACAGATACAGCATCATGAGGAGGGGCATGTTTCGGTCCAGGTAACTCGAGGAAAGTGTGAGGTGTTGGTAAGGTAAACCACTATCACGGGTAACTTCACTGAATAATGGCAATGTGCGATATTGTTAATACCAATATTACTGTGGAAATCTTCGTTACATTCTGAATTATTTCTAACCTCGGCAATTGGCGGTGTTTACAAAATCCATTTCAGAATCACACTCACTGACTATAACCTCACTAGAAGTATTTTCAACACTATTATGAAGTCCAGTTCACTTTCTGACTCGGCATAATCCTAGTCATTCCCTAAACTATGTATGTAGTCAGCTAGATCTTCATTATTCATAAATACGTCGTCCCGTAAGTCCGCCATCACTGTTAACATGTGCACAAGATGTGCGGACACAGCCTTCACATTTTTAAATGTTCATCACATGAAAACAAATAATTTTAAATGGCTCCTAGTGGTAAATATGTAGACTAGACACCTTCCTTGATAAGAATATACTGATATGTGCTACCATCTAATGGAAAAGGAAGAACTACGACGGTTTCTAAACGAGTCTGTATGAGAGATGAAATATCATTCCTGGCACTTTTGGCGAGTTCTCCAAGGAATGATAAATCAAACCTTGGCGCTCAAAGAATTAAAAGGCTTCAAGAAGCTGGTGGAAGATTTCTTCATCCAGTTCTACTAGGATGACAATGAATGCCTACCAAACTTACACTCGTTTTTCATCATTTCTTATTTTCTTCAAGTTGTTCTTCCACGATCTTAGGATATGCTAAGAGCACAGGAGTTGGTGATCGGGAACAGACATGACTTGAGACCATGAATTGTAATATGCTGGATAATCATCAGACATAAAAACCTGACACACCACATGATGTGCAACAGCATCTCTAACAGCAAGCAAGAACCTCTTCATTGCAGACTGATCAGTTTTATTAATAATACAAAATGCAATGGGCACTCCAGTACCAAACTCATCCACTATTATTATTGTAGTTAACTGAAAGTCATAGGCATTTGTTCCATGGGTGCTATCCATCAGTACTTTGACGTTTGTGAATATTGAGAGTGTTGTATGTCCGGCGCTCCCGTCTCGCTCCGCCTGCCAGCTGCACGCGCGCCTGTGTATCATTCTGCTAGCTTCGACGCGCAGCCCTCAGTGCGCGTGCCTGACCATCGAGTGTACTATAAATAGGAGCTCCCTGCCTGCTCAATTGCCCACTTCCCCGGTGTCCAGCTCCAGAATACACCCTACGTCGAGCACGGAGGCTACTCCTCTTGAAAATGTGCTTCGACCAGGTGGACTGAATTTCTGGCAGTACGAGGTTTCACCTCTGGTCACCGCTCCCTTTCCTGTTTCCGCTGCCTATGTTCCGTAATTCTTTTACAAGCCATTTTCATTCCCTAATTTATGCAAGCTCCCTTAGTTTCGCTAGGTGGAATTTCTTCAATCAATTGAACTTGCTTTTTAGGAATGCAGGCACTTCAACAAACAAGGACTCTCAAAGACATTCATGTTAGTGTGCCAGATAGTTCTCGACTATCAACGTGTCAATTCACAAAGACTATCTTTTCAAGATAGAAGTGTACATAAAGACTGTAAACCTGTACATATTGTATAAAGACAGACTTTTCTCAAGATTCAATATTCCTTTTTTGCTTCAAAATAAATTTCAGTTATTTGTGTAAATATCATAAAGTGAAGCAATAAAAGTTGTGTTTTGTAAACTTCAACCTTGGTTACAACACAACTCTATGGCGACGAGGTAAAACAGCACACCACTACCATTCTTCGACACCAGTTGCCAACTCTATAGCGACGAGGTCAAAAGCAACAAACTACACGTCATCAGCCCCAATCGCCAACTCTATAGCAACGAGGTACACACGACACTACAATTCAACAGGCCCAGTTGTCAACTCTACGGCGAAGTGCTAAACAACAACGACACTCCAACCAGTTCTGACACACAGCTTACCTTACTCTTTCTTGCACGCATCTCGCAATGGCTACTGCGGAACAACTCGCTACGGTCTTCCAAGCCTTACAGCAGCAACAACAACAGTTTATGCAACAACAACAGGCAGCATTACTTCAGGCTATTCAAGCTATTTCTGTCTCTACACAGCCATCAGCTATTCCTCCGTTCCCTGCTTTTGATCCGGCTAAGGAAGAATGGTCAGTTTATTTAGCCCGTTTACAACAGCATTTCATCTGCCATTCTGTCACAGATGATCAACGCCGCCGCGCACTATTTCTTAGTTCGGTTGGCAATGCTACGTGTGAATTACTACGTAAATTAAGTCCGGAAGAACACTTATCTGAGGTACCCTTCACGCAGCTCTTGGCCCGTCTCACGGAACACTATGCCCAAGCTCCTCACATAGTGGCTGCTCGCTATAAATTTTTTCAGAGCAGAAAGCAACCCCATCAGACACATACTGAATGGATAACTGAATTGCGTGGTCTAGCTAAACCCTGCCAGTTCATCTGCTCCAAGGACGGTTGTGGTTCATCCTACACTGATTCTCTCATTCGGGACATGATACTTTTACATACTCCTGAAGACAAAATACGTTTTGACGCTGTCAAGCAGAGTAACCCTTCTTTAGAAGACGTCCAGCGTATTGCTACGGTTTATGAGCTTACTACCAAGACTGCCGCAGCCATAGCTTCTCCACACGCAGTTGCACAAGTCTCGCCTCAGGCCCGCAAGTCCTCTGCTACAGTGCACCGTACGGATAAGGCGCTCTCCACCAAGCATTCTCGCCAGGTTCCCTCTCGTAATGCTACACGGAAGCCCAATTCTAAAAACACCTCGAAACTCCTGCCTTCCTGCCGAGGTTGTTTCAAGCATCATGAACGTCGTGACTGTCGTTTTTTCAAAGCTACTTGTGAACGATGTAATAAACTTGGACACATTAAGACTGTCTGTCAAAGTTCGCTCCGCCCTGCTAAGACTACTGCAGCACGCCGGAAGCATATACAGCCCCGCCAAGACATGGAAGTTGATCAAATCAATCTTATTCTTCCCACAAAGGATTCTCACAAAATCATCATTCCTCTCTCATTCTCTGATCGATCTGTCGATTTTCAATTAGATACTGGATCACCTGTCTCTATTATTAACCTGACTACCTACCACGACTTAGGTTCACCTTCATGCTCTCCAGCTGACATCCAGCTCGTGACATTTAACAAGAAGAAAATTGACATCAAAGGTCAAATTAAGCTTCAGGCTAGTTATAAAGGAATTCAGAAAGCCATTCCTCTTCTCGTAGTTAACAACTACACTGCATCAAACATTATGGGCATGGATCTATTTAACTTATTTGGTTTCCAGATACATGACAACATTAACGTCGTATCTACATTGCATCCTACTTCTGATGTTACCGCTCTCCTAGCGCAGTTTCCTGAAGTCTTCGACTCTCAGCTCGGCACAGCAAAAGACTATACAGCTCACATACAGCTGAAATCCGGAGCTAAGCCTCGCTTCCTCAAATCACGTCCAGTACCCCTAGCACTTCAAGACCAGGTCACGAAAGAATTAGAACGATGGATACAAACTGGAATTGTTGTACCAGTTACTTCTAGTCAATGGGCTACTCCACTCGTGGTAATCAAGAAACCTGATGGTAATGTTCGACTTTGTGGCGATTTTCGATCTACAGTCAACGCACAACTCGACACAGATATCTTTCCTATTCCACGTCCAGAAGACTTATTCCGTCGTCTCTCTGGTGACAATTCTTCTCTCGAGTTGATCTTAAAGAAGCATATCTCCAGCTACTTTTAGATGAAGAATCTAAGAAATTTCTCACACTCAACACTCCTCTCGGACTGCTACAGCTCCAGCGGCTCCCATTCGGTGTTTCATCCTCCGCGGCTATTTTTCAGCGCTATTTGGCTCAACTCACCGCCTCCATTCCCGGTTGTGCTAACTACCTGGATGATATTATTGTTACTGGAAAAGATCATCAGGAACATCTAACCAATCTACGCCTCCTTCTCCAGAAATTGAAAGACAATGGCCTACGAGCGAATCTCGCTAAATGTACCTTCTTTCAACCTCAAGTTCACTACCTAGGACATATACTTGATAAGAATGGAATTCGTCCTAGTACACAGAATGTCTCAGCGATAGTAAACATGCCAGCACCTCAGAACCTCAAGCAGCTTCAGTCCTTCATAGGCAAAGCGAACTATTATAATAAGTTCATTCCACGCTTCGCTACAGTGGCAGCTCCCTTAAACGCTCTACGTAAAAAAGGTGCTAAGTTTCAGTGGACTCCGCAATGCCAACAGGCATGGAAAACAATCAACAACGCCTTAATTCAAGCTATACAACTTACTCATTTTCAGCCCGACAAGATCATCACGCTAGCTACTGACGCTTCAGACTACGGTGTCGGTGCCGTTCTCTCCCAGAAGGATCGTCATGGACAAGAACGCCCCATCGCCTTCGCTTCGAAAACACTTAATGACCATCAACGTCGATACTCACAGATAGAGAAAGAAGCTTTAGCCATCATCTTTGGTATTCGCCGTTTCAATGAATATCTCTATGGCAACCATTTCCTGATCATTACCGATCATAAGCCTCTCGTACACTTATTCCATCCTGGTAATAAGATCCCAGAGAATTCCCTCAGAAAGCTTCAAAGATGGTCCATGTTCCTTTCTGATTATTCCTATCAGATAGTATATCGAGCCACATCCCAGCATTGTAATGCTGATGCCCTCTCCCGCTTACCCGTTGGTCCTGATACTGCCTTCGATTCTCAAGAATCTGAATGTCTTCAGTTGGACATAGAACTTGAAGATACTGTATCCAGTTTTCCTATTGATGCTACCTGCATAGCTAAAGCTACGGATAAGGACAGTACACTTGCTACTGTACGTACTTACATCCGCAACGGTTGGCCTCTTCAGAGCACACTTCCTGCCCACCTGGCACCTTATCATCGTATGCAGCATCGTCTCACGACTCGTGCCGGAGTTGTATTACTAGAAGCAGGCACCATCTTCCGAGTGGTTATCCCACTTAGCCTACAGAAACAAGTTCTCGAATTATTACACCAAAGCCATTGGGGTATCTCCAGAACAAAGCAACTCGCCCGTCAACACTGCTACTGGCCCGGTATTGATGCCGCCATCGAAAAGCTAATACGTCATTGTGAGCAATGTCAAACGAATCAGAACGCCCCGTCTTCTGATCTTGCTTCATGGCCTCCTGCTACTACTCCATGGGAACGAGTTCACATCGATTTCGCAGGTCCTTTCCTCAATTCCATGTGGTTAATAGTCATCGATTCATTGTCAAACTTTCCATATGTTGTGGATATGCATTCGACTACTACAACCGAAGCTACCATTCGTGCTCTTCAGAAAATCTTTACTACAGAAGGTTTACCGCAAGTACTCATTTCAGACAACGGACCTCAATTTACAGCTACTGCTTTTCAGAACTTTTGTACACATAATGGCATTCGTCATATCCTAGCACCACCTTTTCACCCTCAATCTAATGGTGAAGCTGAACGCTTCGTCCAAACATTTAAAAGAAGTATGAAGAAAGCTGTCTCTTCAGGCTTAACTAAAGACCAAGCCTTGCTCCAACTCTTAAACAACTACAGAACTCTACCTGGCGCTGATAATATCACTCCTGCACAGAAGCTCCATGGACGACCTCACAGAACTTTACTTTCTCTGTTACAGCCTCTTCCGGCCCAGCATAAGACATCACCAACGAAGTTCTCCCTCAACGACAAGGTCTACACCAGGACATTCAAATCCAACCCACTCTGGATACCTGGAGTCATCTGCAGATCTTTGGGTCATCGTCTATATGAGATACAGACTACGGAGAAACGTATCTGCCGCCATCAAGATCAGATACGTCTGCGCTACCGCCCCTGTCCAGCTATTGATGCTATTGCTAAACCAGATAAATCTATTGCTGAACGAGCTTTAGATCATTTAATAACAATGGGTTCCTTTCAGGACGAGACAGCGCCACTCCGCCCAGTTCCAGCTCCGGACAATACAACAGAGAACTCAGCAGCTCCGCCCCAGCATCGCAGTCGCCGCCAGCGCCGCCGCCGTTTCACGCCGTACCGGCGTATTTAGGAGGGGAGGGTGTTGTATGTCCGGCGCTCCCGTCTCGCTCCGCCTGCCAGCTGCACGCGCGCCTGTGTATCATTCTGCTAGCTTCGACGCGCAGCCCTCAGTGCGCGTGCCTGACCATCGAGTGTACTATAAATAGGAGCTCCCTGCCTGCTCAATTGCCCACTTCCCCGGTGTCCAGCTCCAGAATACACCCTACGTCGAGCACGGAGGCTACTCCTCTTGAAAATGTGCTTCGACCAGGTGGACTGAATTTCTGGCAGTACGAGGTTTCACCTCTGGTCACCGCTCCCTTTCCTGTTTCCGCTGCCTATGTTCCGTAATTCTTTTACAAGCCATTTTCATTCCCTAATTTATGCAAGCTCCCTTAGTTTCGCTAGGTGGAATTTCTTCAATCAATTGAACTTGCTTTTTAGGAATGCAGGCACTTCAACAAACAAGGACTCTCAAAGACATTCATGTTAGTGTGCCAGATAGTTCTCGACTATCAACGTGTCAATTCACAAAGACTATCTTTTCAAGATAGAAGTGTACATAAAGACTGTAAACCTGTACATATTGTATAAAGACAGACTTTTCTCAAGATTCAATATTCCTTTTTTGCTTCAAAATAAATTTCAGTTATTTGTGTAAATATCATAAAGTGAAGCAATAAAAGTTGTGTTTTGTAAACTTCAACCTTGGTTACAACAGAGAGCATCGTCTTCTGGTATGGTGTCATAATCACAACCATGAAGTCTTCAGTGTTAAGTTCACCGGTCCCATCCTCTTCCCCTTGTTTCTTATAACAAATGATGAGACAGTCAGAACTCAAAACCTGTTGCTGGCTTACCCACATGCCCAAACTAACGAAGTAATTTGGATGTGCTCTATCACTGTCAATATAATCTCTAATGACATTATACATGTCCACCACATCAATAGCATGTATGTGCTCACTTGGAGCACCACTCCTAATCTCTTTTAGAATCTGTTTCTTAAGAGTTCCATTCCTAAGTTTCCCACCAATCAACTCCTTAACGTAAACCCACATTTAACGGAAGAAAATTCAAGTCCCGAAAATGATGCCATAAGAACAATGCAATTGAAGGTGCTCAAATACGTCCGCCTTGTGTCGGTAGATTTACTGGCACATAGAACTCCTGCGGGACAAAATTCTGGCACCTCAGCTTCTCCAAAAACCACAAAAGTAGTTAGTGGGACGTAAAGCAAATAACATTATCAAGGAATTTAGAGCGCGGACGAAAGTGAAATGTCAGACTCTTATACACATCCGACCGCTGCCGCTGCAGTACAGTAGAAGTAATGACTGTATATTATGCCCATCAAAAATTCCTATATTAATGTGTGCAATATCCTCGGTTACAATAAGAACCCTTTCACTGATTCATCCGTTGTTGCGGGCAAATTTGGGTGCGTTAGTTTCTCTGTTATCAATATTCATACTCTCGACCCCAGTGTTTATATAAAGTGATCAATCATCTTCCGGAAGCCATTGAGATCTCAGAATGTTTGCAGATCCATGTATAGGGGTCGTAACAACTGTGCTGTAACTGCTGTTCGTAGGCAGCTCAAACATTTTGCAGAATTCCATGAACAAGGCAGGTATGGTGCCACAAGCCCCAGCAGTCTGTTATCGTCACTTTAAGTTGCTTCTTCTTCCCTCTCTGACCGGAAGTACCAAGACATAATTTTCCATTAATCAGTAGTAAAATGAATTAAATGTAAGGAGTATTATTAAACTTTACTAATAATGAGTGTTTAGACTTTTTTTTAAATTATAGCATCACTATAAATTTTTTGGAATTTTGTGTAGGCTGTTATGTACCGTTGCCAGAGTATTTTAACCCTTTCATGACCAAAATAATTCTAATACGAAAATTTGAGAACCCTTTGTGTAGTAGTGCAGTAGGGTGTTCTAAAATGGAAAGTGACACTTTTTTTTTCCTATCATGTACCAATTTTGCAAAACTTGAAGTGGGACCTAGTGTTCCCAATTGTCTCTCGGAACCGTACCTAGGATAGAAGGAGAAATTATGTTGAAGTAGGCAGAAACGATACACAGCTACTCAAAGGTAATTACTCCATTATTTAGTCATCATTTATTTACATGGGTTAGACAAAGAATACTTTGCAAAATAAAAGCATGAAAATGAGACATATTATGCTTACTTGTCATTCTACAAACATATTTGCATAGTATGGGAAAGCAATAATGTAGGTGCATAAATAAAATACACTCACTGTCCAAAACATGGGGTACCATACAATGGAACTTGACAAGAAGAGCAGATGACCTTCTTACGCTTTTCAAGCAACTTGTGCTGCAGTTTCGGCATCGTCGTTTTGAGCTGATTTCCTGTAGCATAGGTTTCCCTAAATACTGCATTCGAACTTCATCTGGAATTCCCACTACTCCACATTTACTTCTTTGGAACTGCTGAGGCCCTCTACGTTTACGGGATGAGTACCCATCAATCAATTGTCGAGCTAGGCGAACGCGAAAACCAAGTTGATCAGCTTGCTTGTGATTTCAGAGTGTTGGAAAGAATTCACAATGGCTAAATCAAGTAGGAAGTAAAACAACCTGTGCCTCGCCTTCTGACTTGATAACTTTCCTTCGGTTGATTGAATCGGTCACCAAAATTCATATCCATCCATTCATTCTTCATCCTCACGTTTTGAATTGTGATCAGCGGATGTTTTTGGGCTTTAAATTTGTCATTTCATTTTGTACCATTAGGGGCCAATGACCTAGATGTTAGGCCCCTTTAAACAACCACCACCATCGTCATCAGAATGCTAGATTCCCGGCCACTGATTCACCCACAGAAACGGCATCTTCCATAGGAAGATTTAGCTGCTCGAGATTTGCAGAAT
Source organism: Anabrus simplex (assembly GCF_040414725.1). Taxonomy (NCBI): domain Eukaryota; kingdom Metazoa; phylum Arthropoda; class Insecta; order Orthoptera; family Tettigoniidae; genus Anabrus; species Anabrus simplex. Next base: position 1,271,628,179 of record NC_090265.1, read on the forward strand.
CAAAATTTCTCTCTTCATCTGAAAGTTCATAACCAGTAAAGGAAGGGGCAGGTGTTGTGGCACTGGACGTAGCAGATATATCAAGCACTTCTAGCTCTTCTGCTGCACCCTCATTAGCCTCAGCTTCCGAATCCCCTTCATCCTCAGGCAGTCCATGTAATACTTCATTTATGTCATTCTCAATCAAAAACTAGAATAAAAGGTATGTATTAGAGGTATGAAAAAACTGTGTGTGCATATAACATTACACATACAATTATCTTAGGGAGCACAGTTCACCTACGTTGTTTTCCACAAATGGTCGTAATGGTGTGTATTTATGCATATGTGAAAATGCATATTAATGAATTTGTAAATATCTGTTATAAATATTATGAATGATTCTCACACGTGAACAATACTGAAATAGTATTAGCTTCGCAAAATGTGTTAGTAAATATGGCAAAGTAAGAGGGTATGTGGGTACTGTATTTTTATAAGTACATTTAGACATTTTCCAACATAAATATTCATTCAAAAATAAGACACTATAGTAATAAAGAAAAACACCCAAGAAATGTGCACGATGTGGTCTGGTAAACACCAACCTCATGACACCTACAATTCACTGGGTAAAATACATCCCACTAAGTGAAACGCATATTGCAGTTTACATTTCGTGGTAAAATCCATAAATTACACACCACAATATTCAGAATTAATCACGCCTTCATAATATACACAATAGACCTACCTTCGGCATCTTGTCGCACCATATGAGTAAATTCAGACATTGTCATTACCATGCAGACTACACTTACTGTTGTCACAGGTCCATAGATGTGTACATTGTGTAGTGTTAGAATGTTCGTTCTCCGTGCAGTTCTTAATAATTCCACCAGGTGCAGCACTATCCTTAAGTGGGTAAGGTAAATCCCATTTCTTATCCTTTTTCGCTTTACGTCGCACTGACATCCCACTGAGCCAATGGGTTAAAACACTGGATTATGTAATTATGTAGGGTATTTCTTTCAAACTCTTCAGAATTGAATGAGGAATAGTATTTTGTGTGAATCTATTTACAATTTCTTTTTTAGTGGGGCATGGTATCTGGATAACATTACTGTTGGTTTGTCACCAAGGAGGTCATGATTTAAATTCCAAGCAATGCATGTTAATTTTTGTAATGAAAAGTGGTTTTCTCAAGAAAGAAGAATTTTCACAGCTTATGGAACATGATGTGTTATGCTTTCTGCAATTAACTTGTAAGTTCTTGGTTGTTCTTTGACATGAGATTATGCAAGTTTGTGCTAATCTTAGTTCATTTTGTATTTTAGTGATGTCATCAGTAGAATTTCTCTTCTGTTTCTTTTATATGTTTCAAATTTATGGTAATAAAGATGAATTGAAAGAGTGTTATTGTCTAAATCACAAACAGTATGGGGTATTCTCCTTTCTCAGTCCTAGCCAAAGCCTCTTTGCTTTTCAGATCAACATCTGTGATTTTTCATACTTCTGCACTGATATTGCTGGTGATCAACACTATCATATTCCTTTAGAGCAGGGGTTTCCAATTTGTAAGGGCTCGAGGGCCATTTTTTAAACTTTAGTCATGTTCACGGGCCGCACTTGAATAGGCCAATTTTTGTAAAATTCTGCAAATAGTACAGAAGCACCATTATGAAATAATATGCATAGTTCAGTTGAAATGAGGGTTTCATCATTTTAATTGCTTAAAACATTGTTTTAAAATTGCATAAAAGAGTGAAATTTGGAGCCAGGCTGAGTGGCTCCGAAGGTTGAGGCACTGGCCTTCTTGGCAGGTTCGATTCTGGCTCAGTCCGATGGTATTTGAAGGTGCTCAAATACGTCAGCCTCGTGTCGGTAGATTTACTGGCACATAAAAGAACTCCTGTGGGACAAAATTTCGACACCTCGGCATCTCTGAAAACCATCAAAAGTAGTCAGTGGGACGCATTAATAATAACATTATTAGTTTTAAAATAAAAAATAATCTGTCGAGAAGAAGTGAATATTTGAAAAGAGGAACTAGTATTAAAGAACAATTAGTTCTGACTTAGGACTATAAGGTGTATAAAAATTAATACGTTATTGAACGAGCTAATAAATATTTTTGTGACTTTTCTTCACGTTATTTCTTACAGTGATCTCGTGGGCCGCAAAAATGGCTTCGCGGACTGCCATTTGGAAACTCCTGCTTTAGAGGAATGTGGCCTTTGTGGTGTGTTGTGTTGAAATGGTCTTAATATTGCTAATATGTTCTGGGGATGCCACAAATGTCTACCTTCTCATGAAACAGCTGTTACTCTCCAGCATGAACTAAAAGTCTTGATATTCCAAATGCTGGATCCAGTCACCAATAGCACATCTGAGGCACATCTAGACCTTGGTGAACTCCAAGTGAAACGTTTGCAAAATGCAAACTTTCGATAACTCACCTGCACTTCTAGCCCTATTCATCCAAGACCAATAGCTTTCTAATCTGCACAGGGGAGTGTCCCGTCACAAGCCAATAAACGTGAAGATTGTCAAACAGTGAACAAAGGTCAGTGCTCACCCAGCTCTCCTGGGAGACGTTTCCCTTAAGCCAGTATTGAATAGCTCTAGTTCCATGCTTTGTCACTGCGCACTACGGAAGGGGAAACAACAGGGCATCTCTCAAGAATCGCAAGAACTTCTCAATGCTTTTCTCACAAAAGCATGCCTCATTGGACTCTCGAACATAAGCACGCTTCTTACAACAGTTACGTGGACACGCTGAGAACAACAGGCTTTGACATCTTGCCCAAAGGGACAATAGGTTGTGTCATGTACAGAAGTTTGGCCTTCTGTTCACAGGAAATGATACACGAACAAGCTATAAGTAAGTTTGCAACATCACACTCAACCCACAAGCAAAAATCAGTTGCTTTAATTCAGCCTAATCATTGGACTGGCATGAATGTGATACAGTACTCAGAGTGCATAACATAATGTAAAATAGTGTTCAAGTATTTCACAACCCAAGAACCCATTAGGAGGGTTAGGAATGAACCGTTTGATTTTTGTGTTCATCTTTTAAGACCATCTAAACTAAGTCTTTTCTATGTCATTCCTTTCTGTAAATAAGCAGCTGTGATCATATGACTTATATAGAAGGTCAAAAGAAATATTCGAAGTGTTCCAAGGCAGATCAACTAAAAAGGCAGTCATTTAAAATAACCCGAATACTGCACTTTGAACAAGAAATTCTAACACCAGCATTTTGTTGTAATTCGCAAAGGCGCTCAAGAGAATGTGGCACTATTCACTTTCTCTCAAGATCCTTTGAAATTCTCCAGATTTTGGCCATTTCTCTCGAGCAAGAGAAATTCCCATCCCTACTGTGGACAACTTGGCAATACTGAGGTATGTGCCGGCAGGAATGGTGCCTAATTAGCTGTGCTGTCGGCTTTTGTAAACCGAGTGTTGAACTATCTTGTGCAAGATTTTTGCTGATGCTGTTGATTGAATATATTGTATTCTATTGGAAGTGTATTGTCTCCATATGGTGGGTAATGGCAAGTGCTAAAACAAAGTTGTTCATCATCATTTCTTCGCTCTAGCAAGCCGGGTGCAGTTGTGTACGAGCCTCCTCCAGTTTGTTCTATCCATCCACAGATGCTGCTCATATATGCGACACCAGTTCGCATCTCTAATTTCAAGGTCCTTCATTATCTGTTTTTCCCAAATATCACAAGGTCTTCCTCTTGGTCTGTTCCCAGGAACATTGTGGTCAAAGTATGTTCGAGGAGTCCTGTGAGGGTTCATTCTTTTCATGTGACCACACCATTGCAACCTCTTCACTTCTAGAGTCTCCAACAAGCTTCTTTCCAATCCAAGCTGTTGGATATCTACATTCCTTATTTTATCCATTTTTGTTTTTTGTAGACAAAAACGGAGAAACTTCATTTCTGTTGCCTGAAGACGACTCTTTTATGGTCCAGTAAGTGTTGCTGCTTCCAGGCCCTACGTCAGTATAGGTACTAGATATATTTTGTACAAGCTGATCTTGGAAACTAATGGAAATGGTTCATCCCAAAGTATTTGACGTACAGCGTGATAGAATTTGGAAGCTTTCTGTATTCTGTTACTAATTTCTTGATGTATGGTATTGTCTGATGACAGAACACTACCTAAATACTGGAAGTTGTCTACAATATTCATCTCCTCATCATAGATGAACAGTTGGAGAGTTTCTACTCATCGCTAAGCCAACTGTCTTCGTTTTGCTGATTTTGAGACCAAAGGTTGAAAAGCTTCATGCCAGAGATCTAGTCTAGTTTGTACTTCTGCTTCTGTCTCACCCCATACCATTACATCATCAGCAAAAACAGCAAAAACCAGGGCATTAGTTGTTGGATCCTTTCTCTTAACCGCTTTTAAAACTTCATCCATTATGATTATGAAGAGAAGTGGTGAAAGACAACTTCCTTGCTGGACTCCACTCTTGGTTTCAAACCAACCTGACCTTCCATCCTGGACCTGGACACAACACTTGGTTTCATCATATAATCGTTGTACTCGTGCTATGATGTCATCGGGAACTTTCTTATGTCTCAAACATTCCCATATATGTCTGCATGGTACATGGTCATTTGCTTTCTCAATGTCCAGAAAAACAGTTATAAGTGTTTTACCTTTCTCCCAATACTTCTCATAGAGCATTCTGATGGCAAAAATGAGGTCTATAGTTGATCTATGAGGTCTGAATCCATGTTGTACCTCCCCAAGTGTAGGTTCAACATATTTTCTAATCCTGCTCTCAAGGATGGATTCGTAGATTTTGAGGCCATGTGACAGCAGAGTTATACCTCTGTAGTTGGTACATTTCTTTCTATCACCTTTTTTCAACAATGAGATGATGACTCCTTGCTTCCACTCATTGGGTATTACATTCTCTTTCCAGATTCTATTTAGTACCCTGTACATCCACTGTTGTCCTACCTCTCCTAGTGCTTTGATCATCTCAACACTTAATTCAACTGATCCAGTTGATGTGTTGTTTTTCAGCTTAGATATTGCTGTCTCTACTTCCAACCATGTCAGATTAGTGGTATTTGCGCTGCCAAAATCATAAGGTTCGTCGTGTAATGGGGTGACATTTTCATAACAGTTCAGCAAAATTTCAAAGTCCCTTTGGAACTCCTGTAATATTTTGGTCTTATCCCTAGCCGCCTCACCATTAGGAAGTTCTACAGATTGGATAGATTCATTTTGAGTTCTTCTATTCTTAACAATACTGTATAACAGTTTTTTATTTCCATCCTGTGTTATTTTGGTAGCCAGATTTTCCATGCATTTCTGCTTTTCAGCTACAACCGTTTGATGTGTAATTTTTTCTTTCTGTAAAGTGACAGCTTCTCTTCTATTTCGTGTTGATCTCCCCGCGTTCTTGTTTGATATAATGATCTTCTTGCACGGTTTCTGTCGTTGATAGCCTTTTTAATATCATCATTCCACCAGGCAGTTTTTTTAGGTTTTCTTATTTGACTCTGTCATCCACATACTTTTTCTGCTGTACCAACCACAACCTTCTTTAGAGTATCCCAGTCTTCATCTAACAATTTCAGTTCTTCTCTTGGCAACAACCTGCGGACACCTTCCCTGAATTTTTCCTTTACACTTGGCTCGGTCAGTCGCCAAGTTTTTATTTTTGGTACTCTTTTGCTAGACTTTGGGAGGTATTTTCTCTGCAATAACTGCAACCAACAGTCTATGGTTTCCACCAAGGTCTTCACTTGGAATGACCTTGACATCATTGACATTTTTCCATACATTTTGATCTGTCAGAATGTAATCTATTGCTGTACCTATTTTATCATTCCAACTATATCTTTCGATTTTATGGGAGTTGTTCATAGGGAATGAAATTCCTTTTTGTAATTCGGAAAAGGGTGCAATTTCCTTTAGCTTGCCTTTCTTTCAAGCAAGTAAATGAGCTTCAGTGGTAAGGAAAATTCAGACATTTATTAAGAAAATCAGAAGGGAGGTGATGATGGGATGAAGTTATCCACTCTGGGTAAAAACGTAGTAGTAAATAAGGAAATTGTACTAGATGATACAGGTAAGTGCATCGTCGGATAGAACAAGGTGATCTGCAGTTTATAAATCTCATATTTGCTGTTCTGTATTGCCACCAATACCCATTGGTATGGAATAAGGTGGATCCAGAATCATTTCCTTTCAAGGTTGCTGTATTACAAGACGAGTCGCAAACACCTTAGGTAAGTATTGTATTCAGTAGGCTTTAAATTTAAGTTTTTTATGAAACTTGTATCCGCCCATCATATACTTTAATGTTTTGGGAGGACAATGCCGTAGGTTTTCTGTCTTTGGACAGCGCAGGTCGGAGAGAGATCTATATGCAGGTAGTGAGAAAAGGTTTGGATTGTGTGTGTTGAAATTAAAAACTAAATGAAGGTCTATAACTTCGACTTAAAAACAGCTTGTACCAAACATGTCAGATGTGTCATAGTGATGGACAATGTGTTGTACTACACCCAGGAGATTAATGAAGTACCTTCAACATCTGGCAGGAAATACAAATTGAAAGAACTGGCTAATGACAGATAGAGTACTGTGAAGCACCTAATTGCTCACAAAAATATGTACCAGTTACCGGAGGATAAAGAGCGCATCACCGCACACTCTTGCAACCGTTACAAGTGAGGAATGGAATGAGTATGAACTTTACAAGTTGAGACTTGAGTGCTGGAAGAGGAATGGATAGCTTGAATAACTCCTCATACCTGTTGGTAGCGACAGTTGTAGCAATTCAAACTCTGAACGTGACAGTTATTAGAGGACTACTATACTGCACTGAGATCACACCTGAACAGGATATTCATTACTTCATGTGGTAAGTTAGAATCTCGTTTTTTTTATTTAAGTGTATTTGTACAGTAAATTGTCCTAGTGTTAACAGCCGGCTATGGCTGTTGCACTTCTCTATATCGGTAGCGGCATTCCCTTTCATACTTGCCCTGGTGTCACACCAGCCGATGGTACTGGCACTTACATCGATCTCTTGCCTTCATGGATATACTGGGCGAGTTGGCTGTGCGGTTAGGAGCGCGCATCCGGGAGAGAGTGGATTCGAACCCCACTGTTGGCAGCCCTGAAAATGATTTTCCCTGGTTCCCCATTTTCACACCAGGCAAATGCTGAGGCTGTACCTTAATGAAGGCCACGGCCGATTCCTTCCCATTCCTATGCTTTTCCTGTCCCATTGTCGCTATAAGATCTATCTGTGTCAATGCGACATAAAGAAACTACCTTCAAGGATATTCCTTCAAATACCCGACACTCGGCGTAGAGTTGCTGGCAGTATTGTCTATTTCATTACCATAGGGAGATACCCATCTCATCCTGTGCATATGAAATGGTTAAGAAATTTTAAATATTCTTCTACCGCTTTTTCCCCACACCTCTGGGGTCGCAGGTGCAAACGATGTCGCACATGATAATCTGGCCCTGTTTTACGGCCGGATGTTCTTCCTGATGCCAACCCTATATGGAGGGATGTAATCACTATTGCATGTTTTCTGTGGTGGTTGGTAGTGTAGTATGTTATATGAAGATGAAAGTGTTGGGATAAACACCCACTCTCTGAGCCAGAAGAATTAATCAGACACGATTAAAATCCCCGATCCGGGTGGGAATCGAACCTGGGACCCTCTGAACCGAAGGCCAGTACGCTGACCGTTCAGCCGAGTCGGACGCTGTTTTGAATGAACAGTGGGCATACTTAAGGCAGAGGCACACTTAGTAGAGTTGTAGCAGCCCTGGTCTAGAATAACAATTATGGCTATTCCAAATTATAGCACCACAATTCACTAAATAACTCAAAATTCGATCCTGAAAAAAGCCGTTTCTTAAGAAAAGCTTCTTCCTCTTCATTTTTATTAAATTCTACATTCATTTAATTCCAAATTAACAGTGAAGAGGGGGTTTCTCCTCTGGCTTGAGGGAAAATTTGCCTCCAAGTCAGATAGATTTTTCCGCCGCCAGTGTAGCGAATTGATACTATCCGACTCATCGGGTACTCCTAGGAAACAGAGTAGTAAAAGGGCATAGTTTTTGCCCTGGGAGTCTCCACTATTCGACTCCCTCCCCGCCGAAAATGGATGATGAGTGTTCACGGCTCACGGCAGTCTGCGGTTTGGTCATTCCAGCTCTGGAACTTTGGACTGTTAGATCGACAGCTTAGTCCTATACGTTAAAAGTGATAAAATGTGTAGTTTTTCATTTAATCGAGTATTTCATATGAAAGTATTGCTTTTAATCGCACCATTCCTACTGACATCATTATAATGTATGTTCATTTCAGTTGGAAAAACCACTAAGACAGTATTTTTGAGGGAGTAAAAAAGCAGATGGAGAGCGAGTGTCTACCATTACAGCGAAAATTTCCTAACCCAGTCTTCATATGAGAAAAGATGTTTGGTGACTTCCCCGTCATGTTTATAGAGTAACATTAAGATTTATACAATTTCATACAATCTTGCTCACAACGTGTACACTACCTAACCTAGAATTCTGTATACAATGTAGAATTCTGTAGCAAAGCACGGATACATCAGCTAGTATATACATAATTCTATTCAACCATGAATGGCCACACTCACTAATTGCTGTCTATTTACAAGTATCTCACAGTGGGACTCCGGCTGGACAGTCTTTACGTACCTGAAGGCTCTCTACTCCTTATTGACAGGCCTTCCACTTGTGCTCGCAAGTCGGTCATCTCACACAACAGTTGCATGCCGATGGCTAGGTTTCAACGCAGGGCTATGGGCCACACAACACATGATGATCAGTCTGTTTTGAACGTAAATCACTCACTTGATTAAATAAATTTATTACACTTACGACACATGTATAACACATTATAAATACATAATACTGGGTATTGATGGGCAGATACCCTCGATAACAGTCAGTCACATGTCCCCGTCTCCTCACCCTCGAGGCACCCAAGCTCTCATCCCCCTTCCATCCACACCACTTCTGGCTGGGGGCCCTTCAAAATAAATATACACTGAAGGGTGCTGCTATCTGTCCTAATGTGGTAGCGAGCAACTAGGTGGTCTAGCCATAGCTAGGCCAGAACATGCTCCCCACCGTTGAATAACCACGATTCAACCAAAATTAAATTGCCTGATATGCCCTAATGAGAGTTCAATTCAATTCAAGCATCACACAGGCACTGACATAGTTCATGTTCAGTAACCAAAATGAATTGAACATTCAACAAAATATACATATAAACATAAGCAAAACAGAAACACAAACAACAAAATATTTACACTCTTAACAGAAGTTACTAAGTAGTTTGACTGTGTCCTCATCCATTATGCAGTATGAAATTAAGAAATTCACACTATAGAGTTCTCAGTTCAAATCACACACACAACACCATAATTACACTCTAAAATGAACAAAGGAAACAAATATTCACATGAAACATATGTTTTAGTCATAATGATCCTGTTTAGTGTTCAGTAGGTAATGGAATTAACTTCTTAACAGGTCGTTTTAAAAGACCACTGGTTGTTCTGATGGTAGCCACTCGTGCAAGGCCATCTGTCCCAGGGTGAACAGTCTCCACCACAGCCAAGTTCCAACAGAGATGAGGAAGGTTGTCCTCCTTCAGAAGAACACCTGTTTCAGTAGCTAGGTTCTCCTTGGGACAGGTCCATTTCTTCCTCTACTGCAGCGAGTTCAGGTAATCGGCAGACCACCCCTTCCACAACTGCTGCTGCATTGCCTGGATACGCTGCCAACGAGACAATCTGTTGATGGGCAGGTCAGTAATGTCAGGCTGAGGAATGGTTGTAAGGGGGCACCAATTAGGAAGTGAGCAGGTGATAAATAATTAAGGTCACTGGGGTCATTGAATAAGGCAGATAGGGGGCGAGAATTAAGACAGGCTTCTGTCTGTGCAGTAAGAGTACATAGCTCCTCAAATGTCAGTAGCGCATTACCCGCAACTCTTCTCAAGCGGTACTTCATGAACTTGACAGCTGCTTCCCACATTCCGCCAAAGTGTGGAGAGCTGGGAGGTATAAAATGCCACGTGATGCCTTCCATCGCTAATAAATTCCTTATCTCTTCACAAAAGCTGGTTGAAAGGAATAGTTTTTGGAGATCCTGCATCCTTCTGTTGGCACCAATGAAGTTAGTCCCATTATCACTATAGATGATGGAGCATTTCCCACCTCGAACTATGAATCTCTTCAGGGCTGCCATAAAGGCATCAGTAGAGAGGTCACTTACCACCTCCAGGTGAAGAGCCTTGGTAGCCAGACAGATGAACAATGCAATGTAGCTCTTTGTTGTCTGTTTGCTTCTTACATTTCTCCTCTTGATGAAGAAAGGACCAGCATAATCAGTTCCTACATTAAGAAATGGGCAACTCTGTTGCACTCTGGTCACAAGGAGCTGTCCCATCAGCTGTTGACACCTTGAATTTAAAACAGGTCAGGCACTTGTGGATGACTCTTCGAAAAACTGCCCTAGCTGTGGGAATCCAGAATCTTTCTATTAATGATGCAATTACTAACTGAGCACCTGCATGTAAAAGCCTAATGTGTTCTGCCATCACAACAAGGTTTGTGAGAGCATGCTGGGGAGGAAGGATAAGCTGGTGCTTAGTGTCATAAGGTAGTTTTGAATTTACTAGTCTTCCTCCTTCCCTTAGCATTCCTTTATCATCTAAGAATGGATGTAAATCTGCAATTTTACTCTTCCTTAAAATGCAGCATTTAGAGGGACAATAGGTTGTGTCATGTACAGAAGTTTGGCCTGCAACATCACACTCAACCCACAAGCAAAAATCAGTTGCTTTATTTCAGCCTAATCATTGGACTGGCGTGAATGTGATACAGTACTCAGAGTGCAAAACATAATGTAAAATAGTGTTCAAGTATTTCACAATCCAAGAACCCATTAAGAGGGTTAGGAATGAACCGTTTGATTTTTGTGTTCATTTTTTAAGACCATCTAAACTAAGTTCTTTTCTATGTCATTCCTTTCTGTAAATAAGCAGCTGTGTTCATGTGAACCTAAATAAAAGGTCAAAAGAAATATTTGAAGTGTTCTAAGGCAGATCAACTAAAAAGGCAATCATTTAAAATAACCCAAATACTGCACTTTGAACAAGAAATTCTAACACCAGCATTTTGTTGTAATTCGCAAAGGTGCTCAAGAGAATGTGGCACTATTCACTTTCTCTCGAGATCCTCTGAAATTCTCCAGATTTTGGCCATTTCTCTCGAGCAAGAGAAATTCCCATCCCTACTGTGGACAACTTGGCAATACTGAGGTATGTGCCGGCAGAAATGGTGCCCAATTAGCTGTGCTGTCAGCTTTTGTACACCGAGTGTTGAACTGTCTTGTGCAAGATTTTTGCTGATGCTGTTGATTGAATATATTGTATTCTATTGGAAGTGTATTGTCTCCATATGGTGGGTAATGGCAAGTGCTAAAACAAAGTTGTTCATAGGGAATGTAATTCCTTTTTGTGATTTAGAAAAAGTTGCAATTTCCTTTAGCTTGCCTTTCTTTCAAGTAAGTAAATGAGCTTCAGTGGTAAGGAAAATTCAGACATTTATTAAGAAAATCAGAAGGGAGGTGATGATGGGATGAAGTTACCCACTCTGGGTAAAAACGTAGTAGTAAATAAGGAAATTGTACTAGATGATACAGGTAAGTGCATCGTCGGATAGAACAAGGTGATCTGCAGTTTATAAATCTCATATTTGCTGTTCTGTATTGCCACCAATACCCATCGGTATTGAATAAGGTGGATCCAGAATCATTTCCTTTCAAGGTTGCTGTATTACAAGACGAGTCGCAAACACCTTAGGTAAGTATTGTATTCAGTAGGCTTTAAATTTAAGAAGATGAAAGAAACTATATTGTGATTGAGAGATTGGTGTACCTGAGAGCAGAGAATGACTAGATCTGTCCTGTTTTTTTTTGTTTTTTTATGAAACTTGTATCCGCCCATCATATACTTTAATGAAGTTTTGGGAGGACAATGCCGTAGGTTTCCTGTCTTTGGACAGCGCAAGTCGGAGAGAGATCTATATGCAGGTAGTGAGAAAAGGTTTGGACTATGTGTGTTGAAATTAAAAACTAAATGAAGGTCTATAACTTCATCACTTGACTTACAAACAGGCTTGTATCAAACATGTCAAATGTGTCATAGTGTGTTGAAATTAAAAACTAAATGAAGGTCTATAACTTCATCACTTGACTTACAAACAGGCTTGTATCAAACATGTCAAATGTGTCCTAGTGATGGAGTGTTGTGCTACACCCATGAGATTCATGAAGTACCTTCAACATCTGGCAGGAAATAGAAATTAAAAGAACTGGCTAATGACAGAGTACTGTGAAGCACCTAATTGCTCACAAAAATATGTACCAGTTACTAGAGGATAAAGAGCACATCACTGCAGACTCTTGCAACCGTTACAAGTGAGGAGTGGAATGATTACGAACTTTACAAGTTAAGGTTACTGGGGTCATTGGATAAGGCAGATAGGTGGTGAGAATTAAGACAGGCTTCTATCTGTGCAGTAAGGGTACATAGCTTTTCAAATGTCAGTACTAGTCTTCCTCCTACCCTTAGCATTCCTTTATCATCTAAGAAAGGATTTAAATCTGCAATTTTACTCTTCCTTGAAATGCAGCATTTAGAGCTGAGACTGGTTATCTCTTGAGCATAACACACTTGGGCAATTTTGATACAGGAGTGCAAGGCCATCTGCAGCTCTTGTGCACTTAATATCCCTGACTTCTTGTCTTGAGGAGTGGCACTATTGTAAATAAATCACCAACAATATGCAATAACTCGAGTCAGTCAGGACAGTGACGAGTACTTCAGCATAAGTTCATCCAATTTGTACCTATCAACATGACTACAGGAAGTGTGCTTCGTGACTCAGGTATTTCCTCTTCTGCATGGGCCGAGATTGTGCCTGGCCATGATTCAGTGGGCTCAGTTAACCAGGATGGTCCGTGCCACCACAGGTTCATACCTCGTAGTTGTCCTGGAGCAACACCTCTGGATATTAAATCTGCGGGATTGCAACTGGTAGGAACATGTCTTCATTCTGCCTTGTGAGAGTATTCTTGAACTGAAGAGACTCGGTTGGCCACAAATGTTTTCCAGCGAGTAGCAGGAGATGTGATCCAGGCTAAGACAATGGTGGAGTCCGTCCACAGGTACAGCTTGCTGACTGGCAGAGACAAAGCTGGAAGGGTCTTGTGGAGTAGTCGGGCAAGTAGTAGCGCTCCACACAGTTTTCAAGTCTTGGTAGTGTCAGTTTCTTCACCGGTGCTCTGGATTTAGAACATAATAATCTGACACAGGTCTGTCCCCCCTTGTTGACAGACCGTACATAAAGACAAGCTCCATAAGCTTGTTCTTAAGTATCAGAAAAACCATGAATTTGTATATCAACAGGGGATCCCTTACATGTGACTAACCGCTCAATATAAAATTCTCTTACCACCTGTGGCTTAAAGTGAAGTTCTTCCCATTCTCTGACTAGTTGAGATGGTAGTCTGTCATCCCAGTTCAGACTGACTAGCCAAAGTTTCTGCATAAAAATCTTTTAAGAAATTACCAAAGGACTGACCAACCCAAGCAGGTCAAATATTGATGCAGTAACAGATAAGACCTTTTGTTTAGTTACATGAGTATCAGCATGATAGGGACTGTCTGAATACAGATTGCCACAAATGAGAAAATGATCAGTAACTGGATCCCATATAGGCCTAAAGATTTCACGCTAGTGCCTTCAAGACTTAAAAGCAGCCGGGTTTCCCTGTCCTCTTCTGAAACTGCTTCCAGTAATGCTGGGTGGTTTGAACACCATTTCCTGAGGTGAAATCCTCCACCCTCTAGTAAATTAATAATTTCAGACTGCAACTGAAGAGCATCCTCAATATCGTCACAGCCGCTGAATAGATCATCAACATAAAAATCTCTGTAAACAACTTGTGCTGCTCTGGGGCACCTCGATTCTTCATCTTCAGCAAGTTGCTGCAGGCATCTGGTAGCTAGGAAGGGTGCTTATGCTGTACCATACGTTACAGTTGTCAGTTCATAGTGAGAGGGTGGGTCTCTATGTGATTCCCTCCAGATAATCCGCTGAAGTTTCCTATCATCTGCATGAACCATGACGTGCCAATACATTTTAGCAAAATCTGCGGTGAAGGCAAAGGTATGCATTCTAAATCTTAGAATGATAGAGTAAAGATTCTGTTGTATTGTCGTTCCAAACATCAATATATCATTCAATGAAATATTGTTAGAAGTTTTAGAAGATTCATCAAATGCAACCCTAGTTTAGGTAGTCGAGCTACTAAGCTTAAAAACTGGATGATGGGGTAGATAATAGCTTCTACCTTCATTCCCTGACTGAGTAGATGTATCCACCTTAACCATATGCCCCATCGCCTCATACTCGTGAAGAAAGTTAGAGTACTCGTGCTTAAGTAAGGGCTGCCTACTGAAACGCCATTCTAATTGAGTTAGTCTTGACATGGCATGATTGAAGGAGTTTCCCAGAACCTCAGGTTTCTGCTTCAGGGGTAAGCAAACTATCTGTAGCATCCCTAGTAGTATTCTCTGTAAAGTGTTTTTCTGTGGTTCTCTCTTCTCTTGTCCTGACTGGTAACCTAAGCTCTTCTATTTCCCAGAACCGTTGTAGTTGGGTGTCTAACCTGTCCTCTGACTTCAAGAAACATGTAGTTAGAGTAAGAGGTTTCTCTTCCCTACGATGGTAGTGTCCAGCAATAATCCATCCTAGTTCAGTCTTGAAGAATAGGATAACCTGGTGATCGAGTTCTGCGCCCAGGTTTCAGTTATGAAAAGAAATATTCTGCACCTATTAACAATTCAATGTCACCTGGCTGGAAGAACTTGGGGTCATCGAGCTTCAAGTCAGTGGGCAAGTTCCAATGCTCATGCTGAATGTAGTAACTACTGGGCATGTTGCCTGTGATACGTGGAAAGACAGAGCAAGTCATACTCACAGTGAAGTTACTTACAGTGGATTGCAATTATAACTGAACACTGTACTTTGATTGAGAAATGGAATCATTTATGCCGCTGATTGGTATGGGATTCTTCATTTTGTTAAGATCTAATTGCTGTGCTAGACTTTCAGTCCAAAGATTAACCTGCCTGCCACTGTCAAGAAGTGCCTGGTGGACCTGCATTTGCCCCCTAGAATCTAGTACCTAGACCATGGAAGTGGACAGCAGAACCCCTACAGGGTCTCTTGTATTACAGTATGTGTGAGAGGAGTTGGATGCAGTTTGATGGGCTGTACCTCCCTGTCCACCTGATGGATTGTATAATGAGGTATGATACTTCCTACTACATAATTTACAGCCACGTGATTTGCACTGTTTGGCAGAATGCTCTGTACGCAAACAGCTAAAACATAAGTCTATTTCCTTAACCCTTCTTTGTCTATTTTCCACACTAAGAGCTGCGAACCCTTCACATTTAAATATCGGGTGATTACCATGACAACAGGGACACTTTATGAGACTGGTAGTGGTGTAAGTGTAGCGTGGTTGAGTATCCCCTTGAGGTTTAGGCTTATTTCTGTCAGCTTGTTGCCTGTGTGATGGTGCAGTGTGCTGTGAGCTAAGGAAGTTCTCCAGAGCTTGCCGTTTGTGCTCAACAAATGACAAGTCATCAAGTGATGGAACCCGAGTGTCTGCCTGTGATAATTCCCAGTCTCGTCTAGTACAAACATCCATACAGTTGAGTCAAAATAACTTCATGCAGTGGAATGTTAAGTTCTAGGACCTTGAGCGCATTCAAATGACTGTTAAAAGTGTTAGAGTACCTTAACAGTTCTGTAGCTGTTTCACTGGAGACTGATTTTAAAGTTAAGATTGCTTTAACATGAGTATCTGCTATTAGTTTCTTGTTCTCAAATCTGTCCTTCAACATATTCCACGCTACCTCGTAATTCGCCCCTGTGATGGGTACATTTTCAATTAATTGGCTGGCTGGGCCCTTGAGTACAGATGCCAAGTAGCGAAATTTCTGGACACCTGGCAGATTATTGTTGTTATGGATCATAACTTGAAAACTGTCCGCGAATGAGAGCCCGTTTTCGTATTTTCCATCGAAATGTGGAATGTTAATAGCCGGCAACTTTAAACTAGCGACGCTGCTGACCTGCGTACTTCCTGAATCTAGCGTGTAGCGTGATTCCTCTTCAAGGTTCGCTATTATTTTACTCATTTCGCCCTTTACCTTGTAGTATTTGGTTTCGAATTCGGCACGCGCCTAATCATAAGCTTGTTCGTTTTCAACGTCTGCTAATTCTAATTTTGACTGCACGTCATCAAACTTCGACAATAATGCACTCATGTCTTCGTATCGTAGTTTAACTTCATGCGAATTCGAATGTTGTTGAGCGATGAAATTCTCAACGAAAGTTTCCGAGCGGGTAAGTTGCGCTTTAAATCGCGACCTCTACTTAAGAAGCTTTTACCTTGTTGATGATTCCATGGTGGAGGAGGTAAGACAAGAACAAGGAGAGCCTTAAATGAATAGTAATGACCTGTCTTCTCAGTTTAGTTTACCTCTGGTGCTGAAACATCGAACTCGGGACTGCCAGATGATGTCATCAAAGTGAACTTCCAACTATTTCCACGTGACTGTTGAAACTAGTCGTCCATACTACACGCCACGTTGCTTTCTCGAGGTCCTCGTGGTGTAAATGATCCGACTCGGTATTTGGACCATGTTTTGAACGTAAATCACTCACTTGATTAAATAACAACATTTATTACACTTACGACACATATATAACACATTATAAATACATAATACTGGGTATTGATGGGCAGATGCCCTCGATACCGTAACAGTCAGTCACATGTTCCCATCTCCTCACGCTAGAGCTGGGACCGGAGCAGTTGCTCCTATGATTGTAATCGGTAGTGCGAGTGCAGCGCTCCCTCCGGTATTCTCCGGTAGTAAACTGTTGTTCAAGGGTCATGTAAGAGATATCTATGATAATAGTGGAAACTCCTGCGAGAAACTGGCGACACCGCTTCTGCGTGCCATCTAGCGGTTTGAGAGACTAGCTACTCTTGCTACTGCTGTCAGCTGCCAGCTGCATGCCAGAAGTGTTTTATTCGTATTTCAGATAGTTTTGTGCTTGTTATGTATCATGATTTTGGAAATGGCAGGAAGAGGAGTTATTTGTGCTATGTATGGGTGTTTTAATTACAGAAGACAAAGTGATCGCAAGTCATTTTACAGATTTCCTAACAACAAAGTGCTGTGAGTATAGGCCTATGTTTTTACGTGTCTGTTTTTTTTTTTTTTTCTATTTATGAGAACATACTTTCTTTAAAGTATTGTTATGATTAAACCTATGCATTTAATAGATTTTTAGGTGTACTCAGTGGGTTCTGAAGAGCAGAAGAGCAGATTTAGATGAAATTCTGAGGACAAAAGGACCAGAACATTTAAATAAAAGCTATGTAGTGTGCTCAGACCACTTCTCAGAAAAGGATTTCAGAAACAAAAATCTCTTAAGCCAAGGGTAGGTACCTATATAATATATTTTCTTCTAGTTTTGCATATGAACTTGCTTGAAGTACAAACATTGCATTTTTCCATCATTATAACTTGTATCACTAGTGAATGCCTGATTATTAAATCTTTATGTTTGTTACAGAATCTGACCTGGTGCAGTGCCATCACTGTTATGCCATAATGTCAAACAGACAAACTTGAGGAGTAGCCCGAAGAAAAGGAAACAAGACCATGATTCTAGCCCAGAAATTTCAGATGAGTTACCGGTACCAACAGAAAGTGCAGTCCAGGAAGATGATAAAGTGCCTGCAGAAGAGAGACTGAGTAAATGCTGTTCAAACTTAATGTTGAAATATAGGAATTCTCAGAAGTTGCTATCCAAGTACAGATCAGTGAACAAAAGTTTGAGAAGAAAATTGTGTGTATTGCAGAAAAATCAGTCAAAGTGTAACTGTGAGAAAAGTGTTGTGGATAACAGTGTTGCTCAGAACTTTATAAATTTTCAACTAAATCAAGGGAACGGTAAAGCTCAGGGTCGAAGATATTCAAGTACTGACAAAAGTTTTGCCTTAGCTTTGCATTATTGTTCATCAAAGTCATACAAGTTCATGCAAAAGCATTTTTCTTTGCCAAGTACCAGTTCATTAAGAAGCTGGTTACAAGATGCTCAAGTGGAACCTGGAGTAAATAAAATGGTTCTAAGCTTGCTGGAAATAAAAACTAAGAAAATGAGGAGAGGGTTATTTCACTGGTATTCGATGAAATTTCCATCAAGTCATCACTGTCATATGATCCTCAGAAGGATCAGCTGGAGGCCTATGAAGATTTTGGTGTTGATACTCCTGTACAACCAATCACTGCTCCCATGTCCCAACAATGTAACCAGGCTATGGTATTCATGATTAAAGATTTGTACCTCAATTACAAACAAATAATTGGGTACTTCCTAACAAACAATGCTATGTCAGGACACTACATCAAAGAGCTGGTGCTATTTATTGTCAGTCAACTTCAGGCAATAGGGTTAGTCCCTAAAGCAGTTGTGTGTGATCAAGGGAGTAATAATATGAATGTGAGGAAACTGTTAGGTGTTACTGCAGAGAAGCCATTCATTGAGGTAAATGATGAGAAAATTTATTTTTTTCATGATCCACCTCATTTAATCAAGTCAGTGAGAAACAATCTGAAAAAGTATGACTTTGTTTCTAGTGGTAAAATATGTAGTTGGTCTCACATAAGAGATTTTTACAACAAGGACTCAAAAATGATTCCAAGGTTAGCCCCAAAGTTAACAAAGAAATGTATCACACTTCCTCCCTTTTCAAATATGGGGGTATGTTTAGCTACCAGGGTCCTCAGCCATTCTGTAGCTTCTGGAATGCTAGTTCATGCGTCATTCAATTCTTTGCAATCAAGTGCTGCAAACACTGCAGAGTTTATAGAAATGTGTGATGCTTTGTATAATATTTTTAATTCTTCAAGTCTCAGTAGCCCTAAAGAGTACAGAAGACCCGTAAGCAATGACTCAGGGCATATGTAAAAGCTGGATGAAATTTGTGATTGTCTAAAACAACTCAAAGTTTTAAATAACCGCAAAGGCAACCCTCTCTGTATTCAGGGTTGGATAGACAATATTTCTGCACTGAAACTATTGTGGTCTGAATTATATAGTGATTATGGTTTTCATTATTTGCTAACAAGGAGGCTCACACAGGACTGCATTGAAAACATTTTTTCCATTATCAGAGCAAGAGGAGGTAACAATGTAACCCCAGATGCAACAAAATTTTGCAGTGCCATAAGGAGTGCTATGATAAATCAATTGCTCTGTGCTTCTGATGAGAGCAATTGTGAATCTTATGTTGCAGACTTTCTACTGACTCATAATGATGTGATGAAGTGCAATTTTGATTCTAATGTCACTCAACAGTGTGAGTTAAGTGATCAGGTAACTGATTATGATCATGATGTAATACAGGAAAATACAGACCATTATGTCATGGGCTGGGCATGTAGCAAATTTCCCCATGCTGAGTGTAGGGATGTATTGTCATCTTATGATAATGATTATAGTATGGGAAACTTGCACATAGAAATGAAAAAGTATGACAATTCTACAATGATGTTTCCAAATATTTGTTGGGGAAAGTTAGGTGCTAAAATATCAAGAACATTTGAAGATAGTTTTTGTAAGTTTCTGTTAGAATGCACAGATGGGATTAGAAGAAAATTGACTGACGGGTTTTTGTCATTGAATGAATGTAGTGTAGGCATATGTAACAGCTGTGAAAAATTACTGACTGACAAATACTTCAAAGTCCTTATAAAGGCATATGTGAATAGAACCAATGACTCAACAGTGAAAAATATTGCCTGTAAAAATACCAAGTTTAAAAAGATTTTGCATATGTGATTTGCTCTTGAAGACTGTAGGCCCTAGTCATAACATGACGATCTAATGTTTTAATTTGATAATATATTCGTTTTATTCTTATCACTGGTTTATTCAGATCAACATCAACCTTTTTCCTTCCCTATATTATGTTACAAGAACGACGCAAACGTCTTAAAATCTGAATTTTGTTGGGTTGGAAGTCGAAATGTGTAGTGTTTGAATAGCGCGTTAGGGTACGGCCATAGTGCACCGCTTCCCGCTTCCTGCTTTATCGCGGCGGGCGAGCGGGAAAGAAAAGATAGTGAAAACTGATTGGGGCGGCCATAGTGCGCCCGCCTACCTGCGTTAACCAGCTCAAACCGCTTCTACCCGCTTTAACAGAATATAAATATTATTTCTTTTCCCCGCTTGAACCGCTTACCGCCCAACACGCCCGGTCAGTCTGCTGTTTATCTTCCGACTGCGCACGTTGTTCTCACTCTTGCTTTTATACAGTAAAATGGAAGCGGATAAAGACATTGTAATCCCCAAAGTATTTATGAAGAGTGTAATTTGGGACAAATGGTTGCAAGCCCATGCCAACGTTGTTGACAAAGCATGGAAGGAAATAGCTGCTGAAATGGGCGTTGAAGACGGTAAGTGAGAAATAGACAGTACTTTTTATTATTAAGTTATTATTATTATTATTATTATTATTATTATTATTATTATTATTAGGCCTATTATTATTATTATTATCAACACAAATTAAGTCGTCATTATTATATCAAACAACTACATTAGTAGTTACTAAACATTACTGCATTTCCCAGTAATGTGTTTCCAGATTTTCCTAATGGTGGAATAGTTTTGAACGGGACTTCAGATGATCAGCGAGTTATTAAAAGTATAAAACTAAGTAAATAATCAATCGATAAACTAATAATTCTGTTTGTTTTCTTAGATGGGGTTCTGCGGAAAAAATGTAAGTATCTGAGAGATCAATTCGCCATAGAAATGAGAAAGTTCCCTCCCTGTCGTTCAGGTGATGCTGGCGGTCATCCAGAATCCAAATGGCCATATTCCAAATCACTGATGTTTTTAGTGGTCATCGTCAATCCAAGAACTACATCGAGCAACTTGAAAAACAGTAAAACTCCAGCTCATCCGGAAAATGAGCATTCTGAAATGGTTGCTCATACTGCTGCTGGATGTGGAATTGGCCTTACGGAGGGTGTTCAGGAAGTGGAAAAACAACACACAGCTCAGGAAGCGCAGCAGGATGAAACCATAGGCTTCCCAAGAAAAAGGAAGCGAGACGAACCAAGTTTGAAGTATAACTAGAACATGATACTGATTGAAGAAAAAAAAGGCTTCTTTGTCGGAACGCGTCATACAAGAACGCAGATGTGACCGATGTGACGACAAATGATCATGCATTGTTCTTTCGAAGCCTTTTGGCTTATGTAAGCAAAATACCGCAACATTTGAAACTGCGCCTCAGAAATAGAGTTCAGCAATTAGTTGACGAGTTCGTTTACCCGATTTCCCAGGATATTCCACACATTCCCAGCCCTAATTCCAGTCATGGTGGTACTTCATACTCAAATGAACAAACCGTTTAGACCGCACTGCATGGTGATGCATTTGAGACATTGCGCACTGCGTCAAACGAAACTGTTAGGTGAATTTGTGTTACGTTGAAAAGTGTAATGCTAGACATTTTCATTAATATTTACTTCGTATTCATTCTCTAATAAAATTAGTTTTGAAAAGTTTACGTTTAACGCTTCCACCATTCATTTATCGTTGAAATTAAATGTTTTTTATTTTATAAGACGATTTACGTCGCACCGGCACAGATAGGTCTTATGGCGACGATGGGACAGGAAAGGTCAAGGAGTGGGAAGGAAGCGGCCGTGGCCTTAATTAAGGTACAGCCCAGCATTTGCCTGGTGTGAATGGGAAACCACGGAAAACCATGTTCAGGGCTGCCGACAGTGGGGTTCGAACCCACTATCTCCCGAATACTGGATACTGCCCGCACTTAAGCGACTGCAGCTATCGAGCTCGGTAATTAAATGTTTATAACTATTGTTATAAAATTCTGTTCAAAATTACAACACCATCTCATTTTCCCTTTCGTATAAATAAAACAATCAAAAATATAATTCAAAACTACTTTCCTCAAAATTACCATAATACGTTCTTCTGGAAGAATTGTCTGTTGATGAAAGTTACACCATCCCTTTCTTATCCGGTATTCGATTTTGTTCAAGATGTAGTCTGTTCATCCATTCGGAAATATTCGTAAAATTTCTAGGTGTGAGCTTCCAGTTGAGGTAACAAAGTATGGTATTCCCCTACTTTAAGGCGAGTTCTGTTCACTTCGTACCGGGCGAGTTGGCCGTGCAGTTGTGAGCTTGCATCCGGGAGATAGTGGCTTCGAATCCCACTGTCGGCAGCCCTGAAGATGGTTTTCCATGGTTTCCTATTTTCACACCAGGCAAATGCTGGGACTGTACCTTAATTAAGTCCACAGCCGCTTCCTTCCAACTCCTAGGCCTTTCCTATCCTATCGTCGCCATAAGACCTATTTGTGTCGGTGTAATGTGAAGCCACTAGCAATAAAATGTTCATTTCGTGGACGTGTGTAATTCTTCCTTGTTTAATTTTATGATAAATATTATCTGTTGTCAACAACATACATATTAGATCCTCGCGTGACACCTCTATCTTGCCTACTGACAGATGCTTCCGGCCTTTCGCGAGCGGTGCAAACCATCACCAGCTAGAATCGTGCGGGTTCACCTCGCTGCTTGCAACTGGCGCGGTTTACGCGACAAAGCGAGAAGCGGGAAGCGGTGCACTATGGACGTACCCTTATGTTAGTGTTCCCTGCGGGCCGCTAGATAGCAGCACTACGTGCTGTCGCCGCTGCTCTGCGTGCTAAGTGAGGAGAGTTTCCACTATGATTGCAATCGGTAGTGCGAGTGCAGCGCTCCCTCCGGTATTCTCCGGTAGTAAACTGTTGTTCAAGGGTCATGTAAGAGAAATCTGTTGCTTGGAAACCAATCGGTGTTTTCGGTAGGCGAGCGGAGGACGGAGCAACAGTACTGAATGTGTACTGCTTTGCATTTCCAGTAGTGGAGCGCAACGGATGTGGTAGCGACGTAGTAAATACTGCTTTGTTAGTGTGAAGGAGGCGAATATTTGGAATATATACATTCTCACTAACTTGTCGTTAGTGCTTAATAATATATATATATATGTCTGATAAAAGTCCATGCAAATAGAATACACCTTTTTCATTATATTTCCTTCGAGCGGTATTGTCCGGTCCTGCGGTGTAGGGGGCAACGCGTCCGCCTGTCACCCGGCGGCGCCGGGTTCGATTCACAGCTGGGTCGGGGATTTTTTAATTGTAATTGTACCGGGCGGTACACCTCCGCGCCGCTAATTCAAACATTGCGCCAGTTGAAACTCCTCTACTGGAGGAAGCCTGAACTTTAACAACCATGTTAATTCTAAAGTTTCTCAGAAGATGTCTCTATTGTAAATTTTGAAGAGTTCTGAACTGTGTCTTTTTCGATTTATATTTGTTTTCTCTGTAGTAAGAAGTGTGAACATTCTCTTCTAGATGGCACTACTGAAGAACTACAATTGTCCACCCTAGTGCGAAGTGAAGGAACTGTTTTTCGAGAAATTTTGTGTTCATAAGTTTGTTCTTTGTTAAATTTCTTTCAGTCACTTTTTGGGTTGGGAGTATAACCCTTCTCTTTCACCTTGTTTTGAATTTAGCCAATCCCGAATTTCTCTAATTGATTTTTGACCAATAACGTATGTCTTCTCCGATATGGATATGTTGCTTGATCCTAGCCAATAAAATTGAGGGGGGTGTGGGTTCTCATTCTTGAAAGGTCTCGAATGTTCCACGAGGGTATTTAAACTGCTGATTTTCTGGTCTCGGGGCCACTTTAGAAACATCTTTCCTAGTGTTATTATGTAGCAGAGGGCGGGAAGCGCCTCTTCCTTCGGGCAGCAGTTCTTCCATAAGGTAATGGCTTTTTAATAACTTCATTTCTTGTTAGCTCAGCAGTTTAACCCTCGGTGCAGGTTCGAAACTTTTATCATGTAACCTTCCTTTAAAATGTAAAAGACACTTGGTATAAATTCCGTCCCTTTAACTACAAATCGGGATAGAGAGTGCCTAACCCTCTCGAGCTCCCTCTCATATTGTTTTTGAGGTGACTACGTTTTCATAACCGTTTATCTTCGCTTCATAATGTAATAAATTTTCCTATCGTGTCACCTCCGTAGTATGGGATTAGCCCTTGCATAAGCGGCCTAAGAGCCAAATAGGTTTTAAAAAGGTGTGTTAGGAGTTCAAGTTACGCCTCCATTCAAGTTGGTATTTTGGGGCCACGTAATTGTCCTGTTTCTTTAGTGAATAGGCCTCAGTAGGTTGGGTATTTTTACCCCTGTTCTTGTGTGCCTGGAGGGCAACTTGAAGGTGGAGTTTGGTGTGGCCTTTGAATTGGCTTGAACTTTGAGAGCGGCTTGCTCTTTCTTAAATTTGGTTTCTGTGTGCCTCGAGCAGGCTTTACTGGGTAATTGGGAGCTAGTGCTCCTTGGCATGGTTTGGGTTTTCTGCCCCTTTGTTGAACGTTGTTCATATGTAAAGTTGGGCTCATTGCTCAAGGATTGCGTGTCTGGGGGCTCGAAGCCCAAATCCATTAACAAATTGCAATTTTACTTCTTAATTTGTTGATATGCTACTGAGTACCTGTCATACTTGTTATTTCTTGATCTTGAAAATAAAATATAGCCTTTGGTAAATTTTAAATTAACTTTAATTTCGTAAGTTGAGACCTATTAATCCCAGCACTTCTTTCACCTCTGCTGTTCCACAGATAACCTCGGAACAAGTGGTAGCAGAGCGTGGTTAAATGGGTCTCAATTTAGCCCCTTTTGACGGCTGAACATTGTTTTTGATTCGAACTCTAACAATTTTCTCAGTTGCTAGAATTTTTTGATTAAAAAAAAAATTCTGTCATCATATCCGGCCCTCGCGAGGTACTCCATACCTTCTATTTGCGTAAAGAGGAATTAATTTATGAACTATCTCTCAGAAACGTTCAATCTGGAGGCACGGTTGCAGTCGACTCCAATAAGCTAAAAGATTCCCTTGATTTGCCTATTACCATCCCGACTTTGGGAGAAAAAGAGATTGACGACGCTCTCTCCACGATCAATGATAATACTACTGAGCTAGCATCTGTAGTTAGTTTTTCTGAAGTAAGTGATCCATCTCCTAATCAACTCAAAAGGGTACAGGCTAGGTTGTACCATTTTTATAATAGGGTGTGTGATCTATTGTCTCTGAAGTTAAATGACCTTCAGGGTAAGGAAGCTAGTGCCCTTGCCGAAAACTTGTCTAAAATGTCTAGCAAAGTTAGCCATTTGTTATCTGGATCTGCTATTCCCAAAGTCGACCAACCTATGGTCGTCAATATCGTAAATGTGGAGGATTCCTCTAAAGAGGAAGGAAGTAGTACTGAGGCGACTACACAACGAACATCTGCCCCATTAGGTACCGAGTCCGATCGTCGCAAGTCCATTCCACCCTTTGTGTTAAATAGGGCACCTTCGGAATCTGCTTCTCCGCCACTTAGGCCCCTTTCTACTGTGTCACCTGGTTTCAGCAGTTTACCCCATCCATTAGCTATGTTACTTAGAGGTATTTCCAAGTTTTCTGTTAACTCCACTACTGATGTTATTGCTTTCTTAAGGTTTTTAGTTGAATTCCAAGATCATGCCCTTGTTTTTTCTCTGTCTCCGTGTCAAACCCTTCAGATAATTTACCCTTATTCCACTGGTGTCCTCTCAGACAAAATAGTTAGGACAACTGCGGAACAGTCATCCGTAGAAGAATTCCATGCCCATCTGTTGGCAAATTTTATCCCCGCTCGAGCTAGATCATCGCTCATTCAAAAGTACTACTACCGCGTGCAACGGTTGGATGAGAATTTGGCAGACTTCATCCAAGATATTAAGATTTACACTAGGGTATTTGCCCTTCATTTTCCCGAAGATCAAATTGTTCAGGCCATAGTAGAAGGTATTTCTCCATCATACCGCTCATACTTGTGTTTTGCGTCGCGTCCGCAAAAGTTTGCCGAGTTAGAGGCTATGGCCGTCTCAGCCAAAGGAGTTAGATACGCCGATACACTGCGTGTCGCGAAAGAACCACCTCCATCCTCTAATAGTTTTCGGTCTCCTCCTCGCCGAACCGTCACTGCCCGTAAATGTTATGCTTGCGGGTCGCCTGACCATCTTCGCAATAAGTGCCCATTGATCAAATCTAGTAGGACTAATAATGGAGCAGGTTCATCCCAAGGCTGCTTTAAATGCGGCGCGTTCTCCCATATTGCCAAGAACTGCCCTAATGCTAGCAGCACCCCCTCCTGCTCAACTTCTGGTGCAACTTCCACCAAGGCCAACAATAATAAGTGACTAGGGGCTTCGGCTGAGTCGGCGAACCCTTCTCCTCGAGGCTCAGCCCCAAGTAATCATGCCGAAATTTCAGGGAAAATCTGTCTTCACATTTATCTTTTGAAGGTCCCAAAGAATGTCTTAGGATTACGGCGGATACTCCCGCACATGTTCCTTTTCTCAAAATTGAATTAAATAATGAACCGGTAATAGCTTTATTAGATTCAGGCAGTGTGTGTTCCATTATTTCGGCTGAATGGCACTCCAAATTGAAAACTGTTTGTAAACTTCCTGACTATTGCTCATCCTCAGTTCAATATGTTTCGGCTAATTCTTCTCCATTAGAAATTTTAGGTTTTTTATATGCCAAAATTCGGATTTCTAAATTTACTTGGAAAGTTAAATTGTTTGTGGCAAAGCACTTATCTTGCCCCATTATATTGGGAGCCGACTTCATGTCCCATACTGGGCTAGTGCTCGATCTTCAAAGTAAGTCGTGCACATTCAAATTTGCTTTTAATTGTAGAATCCCCTTATTGAAATGTAATTCTGTATCATGTTCATCTATTTCGCCTACAAAGGATGAGATGTTAGATCTTAGACATCTAACTGAGGAGCAGGCTGGTAGTATTCGTAAGCTGTGTCAGTCGTTTCCAGAGGTGTTCTCGGATACGCTTGGTGTTACTGACCTTATTGAATACAAGATTGAGGTTACGGATTCGATTCCTGTCCGTTTTCCACCTTATAGGCTATCTCCACCTAAAATTAAGGCGCTGCAAGAAATCATTGATCAGATGCTGAAGGACGGCATTATTCGGCCCTCTAAGTCGGCGTATTCTTCGCCTATTTTTCTAGTCCCGAAACCCCAAGGTGGCTTCAGGCCTGTGATTGATTATAGGGCTCTCAATCGGAAGGTGGTGTTACAATCCGTGCCCCTTCCAGACCTTCACTCTTGTTTTTCTTGGTTTCATAAAGCTAAGTTCTTCACCATCTTAGATCTTAACCAGGCGTATAATCAGATACCGTTAGCAGAGGAATCCAAGCACCTGACAGCGTTTGCCACGGATTGGAATTTGTATGAATACAACCGCGTGCCTTTTGCGCTCCCCACGGGAGCAGCTGTACTCACTAGACTGCTAGACAGGGTCTTCTCTGACATCAAGTTTGAGTACTTGTACCACTATCTTGATGATGTCGTCGTATTTTCGGAGACCTTCGAAGAACACCTAGATCATCTGCGAGAAGTCCTCAATCGCCTCCGTAAGGCTGGGTTAACTGTGAAGTTGTCCAAGGTTGCCTCCGCTAAGCCCTCCATGTCATTCCTAGGGCATATTGTGTCGCCTGATGGTGTTGCAGTCGATCACTCTAGAACACAGGCCATCCGTGATTTCAAGCCTCCCAAGGACATCAAAGGTATTGCTAGGTTCATTGGTATGGTGAATTTCTTCAGGAAATTTATTCCAAATTTCGCCAATAGAGCGGCGCACTTGAACTTACTTCGTAGGAAAGGCGTCAAATTTGAGTGGGAACCTTCTCAACAAGCCGCTTTTGAAGATCTCAAATTAGCTCTGTGTAATGCCCCTGTTCTGGCTATGCCTGATTTCTCCAAGAAATTCATCGTCCAAACAGACGCGTCGTCGTCGGCGGTAGCAGCAGTCCTTCTTCAAGAGACTGAACTAGGGAGGCGTCCCATCGCCTATGCATCTAGGACTCTATCGGCTCAAGAAGCCAAATATTCCATCTATGAGCTCGAAGGTTTGCAGTCTTATTTGCTTTAGAAAAGTTCCGTCTCTATCTGGAACATGTCAAATTTGACTTGGAGACCGATAACCAAGCCTTAAGTTGGGTCTTAGGTAGGCCGCGTCGTACTGGTTGTATAGCCCGGTGGGCCATCCGAATTTCGGCCTTCCAATTTGATGTTAGGCATATCAGAGGTTCTGAAAACGTGGTTGCTGACGGACTAAGCCGTATGTTTTCTAATGATGTAGAGACTCCTGATCTGGATGATAGTTCTTCACCTCCCGTGTCCATGCCATCTGAGGTTAATGCCATCTTAACAGATGCTCCCATGCTCTGTGGGGATATTGAGAAATATCAACGTGAAGATCCGACGCTGGCTCCGATAATTGAAACCCTTTCTTCTGGGGAACATGTCGTCCCTTATGTATTGAGGATTGGTGTTTCATGTTGCCCGTCGAGGCATGATCAAAAAATGAAAGTTGTAGTTCCAGCTGTTCTTGTACCAATGATCTTCAAGTACTATCATGAGACCCTATTAGGGGGGGCATTTAGGCATCTTTAAAACCCGTGAAAATATTCGTGAAATGTTCATCTGGAAGGGTATGGACGGAGAAATCCGTGAACTGGTAAAATCTTGTAAATCATGTTGGCTTAATAAACCCACCATGTCCACTAAACAAGGGCTTTTGTCTTCTCATCAAGCGTCGCGCCCCATGGAACGTCTCTACATCGATTACGTAGGACCCTTCCCCCAGTCAAAAGGGAATGCCAACAAGTTCATCCTTGTATGTGTAGATGGTTTTACTAGATTTTCTTGGTTATTCCCGACTAAACTGGCTACCGCTCAGTCCACCATTACTTGTTTAAATTCCATTTTTGCTTCTTTCGGTCCGTGTCAATATATTGTGTCTGATAATGCTAAAGCTTTCACATCCAATTTCTTTCGTAAATTCTGTTTTGATCTGTCCATATCTCATGTGACTACTTCGGCTTATTATCCTCAACCATCTCTAGCTGGACGGGTCAATCGTAATCTGAGGTCGGCCCTTATTGCCTATCATCACGACGATCATTCTAGGTGGGACACGTTCTTGCATTGGTTAGCTTTTGCTTTGAATTCGGCGGTTCATGAATCTCATAAGTTTACTCCAGCTTCCTTGATGTTCAAATTTGTTCCCAACACGCCGCTCTCTAACCTTTGGTCTCTTAGTGACATTCTACCTGAGACAATAGGTCCAGATAATATTAAAGATCTTTGGAAGAAGGCTAAAGCCAATCTTAAAGTGTCTCATGAAAAGGTTAGGGAAAGATATGATCGTGGACGGAGACCCACCCATTTGAAGGTAGGTTACCAGGTGATGGTCAGGAATTTTGTTCCCGCGGGCAAGCTTGACCCCAAATTTCATGGGCCGTGCATAATTGTAAATTTTCTTACGCCGGTCACGTTGTTATTAAGCAATCCAGCCACCGAGAGGATATTTAGGGTTCACCTGTCCCAGGTGAAACCTGTGTAATTCCGCACTAACTTAGCTCGTTTTTATTTTTTGTTACATTTTGAAAGAAATATGAAGGTTATATTTTTTTGGTTTCATTTTGAGGCCTTCTGCCCTTGGAATTATGTTCTTTGTTTCCTAATGTTCATTGTACAACCTCCCCCGACCAGTTAAACTGCTATCCTGTCCTTGTCATGGCCATTACCACGCTCCCGTCTCCTGCTCAACCACACCAGTGGCTAATTAAAATGAAATAAATAATTCCACGCCGCTGGCCCCTCAGCTCCACCACAAGTATTGTGCCCGAAAATCATTATGGTCCAACAAATTCTGCCGCCGAGATCGTAATGTTTCAGTGTCCCCGCAGCCGCGCGGCGCCGTGCCGCTACTGGAGTAGAGCACGGGCCCGATCTACTTCAGTGAGGTCAACCAGTGTACGGCGAGCCGGAGCCCTCCTCGCGGCCAAGGCTGATGTGCGGCGCACCACCTGCAACTTGCCCGCGGTCTGTAAACGTTCGCCGCGTGTGCGGCGTGCTTCAGCACCACTACCCCTCTCATGGTGCGGGAGAGCGGTATCTCAGGGTACTTGAGGGGTCCGAGCGGCCTCCTCTGGACACAAGCAGCGGCGGCTGGTCTGGCCGTCAAACTTAATCAACATTTAATGGACTTAATCAGCTACATGGACTTTTCATATCAACAAATACTACATTTTTGGATTCAACTGCAATATTTGGTGGACTTAGAAAATTTTTTTTTCCTTTCAAGAATTAAAAGTTTTTCCTTCTGAATCCAACTACTACAAGCATAAAGACATTACATCAAAAGTTACTACAAAGAATTTGAAACTGCATCCAACCAATTTAAGAAAACTTGTTTGTAAATACTTCTGCAATTAATTTCTGTATCAACATCATAGCTTGGACCTTGTTTTAACACAAAATTTGGTGTTCTTCTGTGTTACTCCTTGGAGGGACTTTTTTGCGGGGGGGGGGGAGGCCTGTACCGGGCGGTACACCTCCGCGCCGCTAATTCAAACATTGCGCCAGTTGAAACTCCTCTACTGGAGGAAGCCTGAACTTTAACAACCATGTTAATTCTAAAGTTTCTCAGAAGATGTCGCTATTGTTTAATTTTGAAGAGTTCTGAACTGTGTCTTTTTCGATTTATATTTGTTTTCTCTGTAGTAAGAAGTGTGAACATTCTCTTCTAGATGGCACTACTGAAGAACTACAATTGTGCACCCTAGTGCGAAGTGAAGGAACTGTTTTTTGAGAAATTATGTGTTCATAAGTTTGTTCTTTGTTAAATTTCTTTCAGTCATTTTTTGGGTTGGCAGTATAACCCTTCTCTTTCCGCTTGTTTTGAATTTAGCCAATCCCGAATTTCTCTAATTAATTTTTGACCAATAACGTATGTCTTCTCCGATATGGATATGTTGCTTGATCCTAGCCAATAAAATTGAGGGGGGTGTGTGTTCTCATTCTTGAAAGGTCTCGAATGTTCCACGAGGGTATTTAAACTGCTGATTTTCTGGTCTCGGGGCCACTTCAGTAACATCTTTCCTAGTGTGATTATGTAGCAGGGGGCGGGAAGCGCCTTTTCCTTCGGGCAGCAGTTCTTCCATAAGGTAATGGCCTTTTAATAACTTCATTTCTCGTTAGCTCAGCAGTTTAACCCTCGGGGCAGGTTCGAAACTTTTATCATGTAACCTTCCTTTAAAATGTAAAAGACACTTGGTATAAATTCCGTCCCTTTAACTACAAATCGGGATAGAGAGTGCCTAACCCTCTCGAGCTCCCTCTCATATTGTTTTTGAGGTGACTACGTTTTCATAACCGTTTATCTTCGCTTCATAATGTAATAAATTTTCCTATCGTGTCACCTCCGTAGTATGGGATTAGCCCTTGCATAAGCGGCCTAAGAGCCAAATAGGTTTATAAAGGTGTGTTAGGAGTGCAAGTTACGCCTCCATTCAAGTTGGTATTTTGGGGCCACGTAATTATCCTGTTTCTTTAGTGAATAGGCCTCAGTAGGTTGGGTATTTTTACCCCTGTTCTTGTGTGCCTGGAGGGCAACTTGAAGGTGGAGTTTGGTGTGGCCTTTGAATTGGCTTGAACTTTGAGAGCGGCTTGCTCTTTCTTAAATTTGGTTTCTGTGTGCCTCGAGCAGGCTTTACTGGGTAATTGGGAGCTAGTGCTCCTTGGCATGGTTGGGGTTTTCTGCCCCTTTGTTGAACGTTATTTATATGTAAAGTTGGGCTCATTGCTCAAGGATTGCGTGTCTGGGGGCTCGAAGCCCAAATCCATTAACAAATTGCAATTTTACATTCTTAATTTGTTGATATGCTACTGAGTACCTGTCATACTTGTTATTTCTTGATCTTGAAAATAAAATATAACCTTTGTTAAATTTTAAATTAATTTCGTAAATTGAGACCTATTCATCCAAGCACTTCTTTCACCTCTGCTGTTCCACAGATAACCTCAGAACAGTAATGATTAATATCCCTGGCCTGGGGACTGGGTGATTTTGACGTCCTTAATCTTCCTTTCCTCACACACAACATTCCACACTACCGCCATTCCAATTACACGCAGGTTCATATAATATGGTGCCAGTAGGGGCAAAAGATCCACATGGATCGACGCCCCGAACAAGTAGCATTTTAAAGAAAATGACCAGTGTTGAAAAACAAAGCGAGAAGCGGGACTCGAACCAGCGATTACGGAGCTTGAACGTTAACCACTCGATCACCGCCGTTTCGTGTTCGTGACCCGAACGCACCGGTACATATTCGATGCGAAAATTTCTCTTGCGATTTTCTCGAGAACTCCTTAGTAGTACGCCTTACTACTTACACATTATGTTGTCCTAATGGACTACTAAATGTGTACAAAGTTTGAAAGTAGTCCGTGATCCGAACGTCGTGGCCTCTCTTTGTAAGTGGATTGTACCTGTATTCAGTCTGTGCTTATTAAATTTGCGTCTATATTTCCTCTGCTTGTTGTGTTTTGTAGATAATGCAAAGTATATTAGACAATAATTTGGTATTAGTTTGATATTTAATCCCATTTTTAGATGGTATTCATGTTTTAGAATATTTAAAGGAATTTAATAAATTTTTACAGAAATTTGTGCCATAAATGCCACGAAGACCGTCTGATGCATGGCATTTCTTTGAAATTACTGACGATAAACGTCAGCAAAATGCAAATTTTGCGGCCGCATTTACGCGACGGGTGGTAGTGCATCAAATTTGTGGTATCATATCAAGAGGCATCACAAGGATAAAATTAGCAGGTCGGCTTCAGCAGCAGAAAACAACATTACTGTATTAAGCGAGACAGTGATGTTGTGAGAAAAGGGCATTGAATAGATGGGTGAAATACCTTTACGTGGTCATACCACTAACGTGTTTAAACGTGCCGGTACAGAACATTCACTCAGTAATTTACTCGGTACAATCGGGTGATGATGTCACAACAACTGCTCCGCACCGCTCCGTCCCAACCACTAGCCAGCGCTCTACCGTCTGAACTACACAGCCCGGTACAGCATATAAACAATTCCAATCAGTTCTTTCTCTTCAGTAATAAATGAGCTACGAGTATAATTTATGTACGAGCATCGTATATAGCACCTGTTCACATGCAATGGAATATAATTATTACTTAAACATTTTAACTATTATAATATTGTAAATGCATTTTCAAGGGCATAATATATGGCAATATTCAGTCTAGATTATTCTATCCAACTGCACATATTGCAAACTGAATTTATTATTATTCTTTTCATTCTTCTTCTTTTACCTGTTTACCCTCCACAGTCGGTTTTTCCCTCGGACTCAGCGATGGATCCCACCTCTACCGCCTCAAGGGCAGTGCCTGGAGCTTCAGACTCTGGGTCGGGGATACGACTGGGGAGGATGCTCAGTACCTCAGCAGGCGGCCTCACCTGCTATGCTGAACAGGGGCCTTGCGGGGAGATGGGAAGATTGGAAGGGATAGGCAAAGAAGAGGGAAGGAAGCGGCCGTGGCCTTAAGTTAGGTGCCATCCGGGCATTTGCCTGGAGGAGAACTGGAAAACCACTGAAAACCACGTCCAGGATGGCTGATGGGGGAATCGAACCCACCTCTACTCAGTTGACCTCCCGAGGCTGAGTGGACCTCGTTCCAGCTCTCGTACCACTTTTCAAATTTATTGGCAGAGCCAGGAATCGAACCCGGGCCTCCGGGGGTGGCAGCTAATGACACTAACCACTACATCACAGGGGCGGACACAAACTGAATTTCAACAGATCAAAATCTGTTATTCATAGCGTAATAAATAATGAGGCCATCTTGACACGACTGCAGCATTTGAATGACAAACGTTGAAAACTCATGCACCTGTGGTTTTAGTACTGAAACCTAAATTGTAATTCCACCCAAGATCACCGTTACTACATTGCCTACATTAAAGCATTTGAATTTTCCGCCAGTGAATTCAATCGGAGAATTACGGAGGCCTCCAGAGGAAGAGCGAAAACAATTGCTCCGCTCCGCTCCTACTGTTCTCAGCTCTAGCCAGTCTGTAACTTCGTCTTAGCTATGTCACGTTCCACAGTTTCATCTGAGATTACATTGGTTCGTCATTGGACGTAGAGCTGGGAAACGGAGCAGTTGCTCCCATGATTGCAATCGGTAGTGCGAGTGCAGCGCTCCCTCCGGTATTCTCTGGTAGCAAGCTGTTACTTGGAAACCAATCGGTGTTTTCGGTGGGCGAGCGGAGGACGGAGCAACAGTACTGAATGTGTGCTAGCTTGCAGTTCCAGTAGTGGTGCGCAACGGATGTGCTAGCGACATAGTAAATACTGCTTTATAAGTATGATGAAGGCGAATATATGAAATATACACATTCTCATTTATCGTTCGTGTTTCATTTGTCGATTACTTTTGTAACAATTTGCTTTACGTCATGCTGTCTTATGGCGACAATGTGATAGGAACGGCTAAGGAGAGCAATTTCTAGGCGTGTAAATGGAAAATGACGTAAAACCATCTTCAGGGCTGCCGACAGTGGGGTTCGAACCCACTTTCATCCGGGAGATAGTGGGTTCGAATCCCACTGTCGGCAATTCTGAAGATGGTTTTCCGTGGTTTCCAACTTCTCCTCCAGGCAAATGCCGGGATGGTATCTAAGTGAAGGCCACGGCTGCTTCCTTCCCACTCCCAAGCCTTCCCTATCCCATCGTCGTCGTAAGACCTATCTGTGGCGGTGCGACGTAATTAGTTGCTTCTGCCTCCTGTCCCCGCTTGACGACAGCTCCGGAGCCTTTTTTTTTTACGGGGTGCCCCCGTAGCCCGCTCCCCCGCCGTGACCATCGACTCAATCTACATGGCCTCCGACATGCTATTAATTTCTAAGAAGAAAAGAGATAGCTGGGTAGAGTGGGAAGTGATACAAGGAGTATCTGCCGGTTTCCGAGTCAGACTCGCTACCACGGCAAAGTTTGTGTTGGTTGGATAGTGTTAAGGTGTGGTATTGAAGGGTCACGGAAAAACCACATAGGCAGAAGAAGAAAGAGCCTACATGTAAAACCTGACATCTTGTGAAGCACATGCAAGGATGTGGGCTGGAAAAAGACCAGAGGTTGTATTAGTTAGGAACAGGTAACATGCACAAAACATTAACCCATTCCTCGCCGTTCCATCGCCTGGGGATCAGTCCGTCTGGGCACTGCTGGGACTAGCGCGGTCCTTGCCGGCTGCGGAGCCATGCGTCGAGTACCACTAGGGCCTGTCGCACGGCTCCACCTCCTTGGGGTACCTCGTACCCAGTCTCCGATCCCGGAGAATGAGGCCAAGCCCGCCGAGGCGGGGGCCTCCTGGAAGAGGGTGGGTCATGGCGCCGGGCCTCCTTCCTCTCTGCCCGCGCCATGGCCCGGTAGACTGGGCAACTGCGGTGGGAGGCCGTGTGGCCCCCCGCGCAATTGGCGCACACCGGCGCCTCCTTAAGTGTTGCGCAGGCCGTGTAGTGGTGATCACCACCACAGCGGTTGCACTTCACTTGGAGTCCACAGCTAACTTGACGCTGGCCCCACCTCAGACAGCGGAAACACTGCAAGAGCTGCTGAGGGGGACGTTTTACTCTCACCTGACTGCCGCTACCCGCTGAGGTCCTCTCCTGGTTGGTTCCTCGGTCGGCTGCTGTCCTGGGAGCAGTCTTGGGTTGCGGCTGGGCGGTCCTCTCCTGTTCAGCCAGCGTCGCCTTCTGCTTCCTGGTGCGACGTCATCTTCTTCTTCTTCCCTGGGGCTGCTTCTCGGCTGGGGAGGAGGCCCCGTCCTGGTGGCCCTCCTCCCGACCTGGTGACCCCGGGGTGGCTGGTGGTTCCGATGCGTTGCTATCTGCTTCTTCCTCCTGGCTGGCGGCGGCGGCGTCGGTCAGTGCTAACACTCGACTGAGTTCCCTGTCCTGTGGGGCGCACATCGAGGTCTGCATCTCGAACGACATGTTGACTGGCAGGGCCTGGACGGCGGCCTCAGCACGCCAAGGGGCGTCCTTGTCCACTGCCGTGCTGCATTCCACCATCACGGGCGCCCTCCAGGTTTGCGCCCGGGTTACAGGCCCCTCCTGGTAGGCCTGCGTCTGCGACCACTTCGTCTTGGTAGGTGGTCGACGATCCTGGTTGGCGGCCTTGTTGGTCTGCGTGTACTTCGTAAAGTACTGCTTTCCAACTGGGGTCGCGCCGTCGCGGCGCTCGGGATCGCCGCCGTAGTCCTCGGTCCTTTGCTCCGTCTGCGTGGCTGCCTCCTGGTAGCCCGAGTCGTCCAGGTGCTCCCTGAGTCCTGGTAGCCGGGCAACCTGGAACTGCTGGGACGCCTGCTCCTCGAAGATCCGGAAGCAGGCTGCGTCCCTGGGGCGGAGGATGACCGCCCAGCCAGGTATTACATCGCTGATGGTCTCGTAGAACTCCTCTCCGATGGACGAAGCGATGCGCTCGATGGTAAGGGTCAGGTAAACCGTCTCCTGGTAGGTGGGCTCCCCCCACCGGTTGAACACCACCAGCGCCGGAAGTCTGACGTCGGGGGCAGTCGCTGATCTGATCGCCGCTTGTCCTGCCTCTACAGCTCCCTTGTAGTCGAAGTTGTCCGGTATCGCTATGCCGATTAGTTCCTCCATCCTGGTCCTCCTGAAAGTAAACTCTTGAAAGAGAACAAGCGAGCACTTAGAAGTGCTCAGCTCGGACGAAAGCTCTTTCGAAGATGTACTTCTAAGTACAAGTGCCTGGCTGTTACTTAAAAAGTACAGAGCGTCTGGCAAGGAGAGAGAAAGCGCAGCGAGAGACACGTACGTCCTTTCACTACGACTGTCAGCTCGTCCTTTTTTTCTTCTTTTTCTTTCTTTTTTTTCCTTCTTTACGGGGGGCCCCCGTTGCCCCCTCCCCCGCCGTGACCATCGACTCAATCTACATGGCCTCCGACATGCTATTAATTTCTAAGAAGAAAAGAGATAGCTGGGTAGAGTGGGAAGTGATACAAGGAGTATCTGCCGGTTTCCGAGTCAGACTCGCTACCACGGCAAAGTTTGTGTTGGTTGGATAGTGTTAAGGTGTGGTATTGAAGGGTCACGGAAAAACCACATAGGCAGAAAGAAGAAAGAGCCTACATGTAAAACCTGACATCTTTTGATAGCACATGCAAGGATGTGGGCTGGAAAAAGACCAGAGGTTGTATTAGTTAGGAGCAGGTAACATGCAAAATACATAAGCCCTTTCCTCGCCATTCCATCGTCTGGGGATCAGTCCGTCTGGGCACTGCTGTGACTAGCACGGTCCTTGCTGGCTGCGGAGCCATGCGTCGAGTACCACTAGGGCCTGTCGCACGGCTCCACCTCCTTGGGGTACCTCGTACCCAGTCTCCGATCCCGGAGAATGAGGCCAAGCCCGCCGAGGCGGGGGCCTCCTGGAAGAGGGTGAGTCATGGCGCCGGGCCTCCTTCCTCTCTGCCCGCGCCATGGCCCGGTAGACTGGGCAACTGCGGTGGGCGGCCGTGTGGCCCCCCGCGCAATTGGCGCACACCGGCGCCTCCTTAAGTGTTGTGCAGGCCGTGTAGTGGTGATCACCACCACAGCGGTTGCACTTCACTTGGAGTCCACAGCTAACTTGACGCTGGCCCCACCTCAGACAGCGGAAACACTGCAAGAGCTGCTGAGGGGGACGTTTTACTCTCACCTGACTGCCGCTACCCGCTGAGGTCCTCTCCTGATTGGCTCCTCGGTTGACTGCTGTCTTGGGAGAAGTCTTGGATTGCGGCTGGGCGGCCCTCTCCTGGTGGGCCGGCGGCTACTTCTGCTTCGTGGTCCGGCGTCGTCTTCTTTCTGTTCTTCCCGGGCGTGCCTTCTCGGCAGGGGAAGAGGCCTCGTCCTGGTGACCCTTCTCCCGGCCTGGTGACACCGGGGTGGCTGGTGGCTCCGCTGCGTCGCCTTCTTCCTTCTCCTGGCTGGCAGCGGCGGCGGCGTCGGTCGGTGCTAACACTT
This sequence comes from Anabrus simplex, assembly GCF_040414725.1. Taxonomy (NCBI): domain Eukaryota; kingdom Metazoa; phylum Arthropoda; class Insecta; order Orthoptera; family Tettigoniidae; genus Anabrus; species Anabrus simplex. Next base: position 1,271,666,415 of record NC_090265.1, read on the forward strand.
GACTGCGTTCCCTGTCCTGTGAGGCGCACATCGAAGTCTGCAGCTCGATAGACGTGCTGGCAGGCTGGGCCTGGACAGCAGCCTCAGAACACCAGGGGGCGTCCTCCTCCACTGAAGTCGCACAGTCGCGGCGCCAGAGGGAGTCATGCCCCACCTCCGTGGTGGCATCCCTGGTCGCCGGCTGGGTGGCCAGAACTTGGTCGGTGTTAACCGCCCTATTCCTTAGCCTCCTCGGCGTCTCCCTGGTCTCCGTCGCGGCCCTGACTGCGCCGGTGTTCATCCCTGGCACTCCGTCCCTCCCTGGTAGACGGATGACCTGGAACAGAGAAGAAAGCTCTCTCTATGCGTCGCGCATCCGCTCCTGGTCGTGATGCCGAATAATGAGGCCTCCTGGTAGGAAGCTCTCGACGGCCATGGTTGTCGAGATGATCCTGCCTCCTTGGCGAGGGCGCCGCATTCTGTCCAGGACGAGGCCCCGTTCAGAAGTTACAGGGCGCCCTGGCCTGTAGTACACGAGCAGCGCTTCGTGCGCCTGGTCGGTGTAGCCTTCGGAGAAGAAGAAGCCGTTAGGGGGGTCACACCCGTCCCTGTACAGCTCCGTCTCCACCTCGATCTCCGGCTCCTCCTGCGGCAGCTCCGGCTCGGGTGCCGGGGTCTCAGGCACAGGTTCCAGCGTCTGCGGCTCCGTGTTACTCTCCGGTGTCGGTGTCATGCCTGTGAAGAGATCTCGGAGCAGGAGCCCGATCGCCACCGCCCGTTCCTCGGTCGTCATCGTATCCGCCTGGTTGCCCATCCTGGTCCTCCTGTAATAAACTCTGAAAGAGAAAGAGTGAGCACTGAGAAGTGCTCAGTTCAGACAAATGCTCTTCCGAAGTCGTACTAATAAGTACAGCTGCCTGGGTAGCACTTGAGAAGTACTCAGCGCCTGGCAAGGAGAGAGAGAGCGCAGCGAGAGGCACGTACGTCCTTTCACTTCGGCAGTCAGCTCGTCCTTGTCAGCTCGTCTTTTTTTTTACGGGGGGCCCCCGTAGCCCGTTTCCCCGCCGTGACCATTGAGTCAATCTACATGGTCTCCGACATGCTATTAATTTCTAAGTAGAAAGAGATAGCAGGGAAGAGTGGCTAGTGATACAAGGAGGATCTGCCGGTTTCCGAGTTAGACTCGCTACCACGGCAAGAGTTTTGTGTTTGGTAAGGTGGTGTTGAAGTATGGTATTGAAGGGTCAGGGAAAAACCACATAGGCAGAAAGAGAAAGAGCCTACGTGTAAAACCTGACAACTTTTGATAGCACATGCAAGGATGTGGGCTGGAAAGTCCAGAGGTTGTGTTAGTTAGGAAGATGTGTCATGCAATCATAACCATTTCCTTGCCATTGTTTGTTATTATGGGGATCAGTCTATCTTGTCACTGCCGGGACGGCTCGGGTCCACTAGCGTCTGGGCTCTGGGCCACAGGATCGTCCCTTTGCCTAGCAGCCAGTGGTCCCTGGTGCCAAGTCTTCGTTTGGAGAGGGCAATTAAGAGCCAAGCCTTACTTGGTGCAAGGGTCTGTCTTCTTCTTCCGCTTGGCGATATCCCTCTGTGCGGTATTGTTGGAACACACTTGTCACTGATCTGCAACTATGCTAGGGTTATTAGAACAATATACACTGACTGACAGAGCAAATGCAACACCAAGAAGGAGTGGTTCGAAAGGGATGAAAGTTGGGGAAAAAACAGAGACGGCACGGACGAATAATTGATGTTTATTTCAAACCGATATGCAGGTTACACAATGCGCACGGCATCGACTCAGTAGGATGTAGGACCACCGCGAGCGGCGATGCACGCAGAAACACGTCGAGGTACAGAGTCAATAAGAGTGCGGATGGTGTCCTGAGGGATGGTTCTCCATTCTCTGTCAACCATTTGCCACAGTTGGTCGTCCGTACGAGGCTGGGGCAGAGTTTGCAAACGGCGTCCAATGAGATCCCACACGTGTTCGATTGGTGAGAGATCCGGAGAGTACGCTGGCCACGGAAGCATCTGTACACCTCGTAGAGCCTGTTGGGAGATGCTAGCAGTGTGTGGGCGGGCATTATCCTGCTGAAACAGAGCATTGGGCAGCCCCTGAAGGTACGGGAGTACCACCGGCCGCAGCACATGCTGCACGTAGCGGTGGGCATTTAACGTGCCTTGAATACGCACAGGAGGTGACGTGGAATCATACGCAATAGCGCCCCAAACCATGATGCAGCGTTGTCTAGCGGTAGGGCGCTCCACACTTACTGCCGGATTTGACCTTTCTCCACGCCGACGCCACACTCGTCTGCGGTGACTATCACTGACAGAACAGAAGCGTGACTCATCGGAGAACACGACGTTCCGCCATTCCCTCATCCAAGTCGCTCTAGCCCGGCACCATGCCAGGCGTGCACGTCTATGCTGTGGAGTCAATGGTAGTCTTCTGAGCGGACGCCGGGAGTGCAGGCCTCCTTCAACCAATCGACGGGAAATTGTTCTGGTCGATATTGGAACAGCCAGGGTGTCTTGCACATGCTGAAGAATGGCGGTTGACGTGGCGTGCGGGGCTGCCACCGCTTGGCGGCGGATGCGCCGATTCTCGCGTGCTGACGTCACTCGGGCTGCGCCTGGACCCCTCGCACGTGCCACATGTCCCTGCGCCAACCATCTTCGCCACAGGCGCTGCACCGTGGACACATCACTATGGGTATCGGCTGCGATTTGACGAAGCGACCAACCTGCCCTTTTCAGCCCGATCACCATACCCCTCGTAAAGTCGTCTGTCTGCTGGAAATGCCTCCGTTGACGGCGGCCTGGCATTCTTAGCTATACACGTGTCCTGTGGCACACGATAACACGTTCTACAATGACTGTCGGCTGAGAAATCACGGTACGAAGTGGGCCATTCGCCAACGCCGTGTCCCATTTATCATTCGCTACGTGCGCAGCACAGCGGCGCATTTCACATCATGAGCATACCTCAGTGACGTCAGTCTACCCTGCAATTGGCATAAAGTTCTGACCACTCCTTCTTGGTGTTGCATTTGCTCTGTCAGTCAGTGTATATATATATATATATATATATATATATATATATACAGGTGCTCCTTGGAGTGCCGGCTTGCTTGCCTGCGCTCACGTCCAGTGCTCTACCTAAGTAATAGAAGAATGACACGAAATAGTAACTATATTAGTACTGATGTCTTCGTTATAGGGCGCGGGCTGATGTTCCACTCCCGGGCCTCTTTTTGGGGGGGCGGAGGTGGTTGATTCGTCCTTGGCCGTCTGGCTGAGTTGCCATCGTCTTCTTCTAGTGTTGTGTTGCTTATCAGTCTTTCCTCGCCTGGTCCCTGGGTTAAAGACAGCTGTAATCATGGGAGCATATTTACATATTTACATAGGTACATGTTGTCTGCAGTGTGTGGGTTTAAGTGGTGTCTAGGTGTCAGCTTGGGGAGGAGCGAGCTATCGGCCCCTCGTCCGCTGTGGCTGAACAGAATGTGTTTCGGTGTGGAGTACTTTTTGTAAAGATCGACGTCGTAGCGTCCGATCCCGCTTATTAACGGGTTGATCTTATTACCCCATGACTTTGTGTACATTCTTAGTGTTTGTTTTCGTATGTAGCGCCTAATCGAGCTAACTTTAGCAATATCGCGTAGTTGGCGCATTGGTGTGTCGAAAGGGACTCTGTCCGCTGCTCGAATGCATTTATTTTGTATTCGTTCTAGCGTATCCAGGTTCGTCTTTGCAGTGAACCCCCATGCTGGGGCTGCGTACATGAATATTTGCCTAATTAAGGCCTTATACATATTTATGGCTACGTTTGTGTTTATACTGGACTTTTTGTTCAGTATAGGGTATAGCTGGCCGAGTCTAATCTGAGCTTTCCTTTGGATATCTTTGATGTGGTATAGCATGGTTAGCTTTCGGTCTAGGACTACTTCTAGGTATTTGGTTTTATCATGCCATGTTATATCCTGATTGTAAAGCTTTAGCGGTTTAATTGTTGGCTGGTCTGCGTGTGCGTCTGTTCTTCCTAGTGAACAGCACAACTTGGCACTTGTCAACATTGACCTTGATACGCCATTTCGTTAGCCATGGCTCGAGAGTTCTTAGCGCTACTTGGAGCCTCTTCCGAGCGCACGCTAGTTGTGGGTGTTGGACTGTGATAGCAGTGTCATCAGCGTAGAGGCATGTGGTAGTGAGTTCCGTAGTGGGCATGTCATTTGTATATAGGACGAAGAGGATTGGGCTAATAAGTGACCCTTGGGCTACGCCCGCTCTAATCCTTCGCGTGCTTGACAGCGTGTTGTGTACGTCTACTTGGAACTCTCGGCCCTCCAGATAGGATTTTATTAGCCTTATATAGCCTGGGTGGAATTCGAGGTCAATTAGCTTCGCTAGTAGGCCTTCGTGCCAGACTTTGTCAAATGCTTTCTGGATATCAAGGAAAACCGAACCTGTGTCCCTTCGTTTATTGAAACCTATGGTCGCTTTTTCTATGAATCGCGTGAGCAGTTGTGGGGCTGAATGCCCGTTCCTGAAGCCAAATTGCTCGTTGCGAATTATTCCTCTTTCCTTGCGCCCTATTAACCTTTTTAGTAGTACTTTCTCAAATACTTTACTGAGGGCGTCTAGGAGGCCGGTAGGCCTATAATTATTTGGGTCTGACTTGTCTTTGCCTGGTTTTCCGAATACGAGTATTCTATCCCTTTTCCATTGTTCAGGGTAGTATTGGAGTCTGAACATTGCATTGAAGATGCTGGTAAGTAGTGTTAGGGCTTTCTGTGTTAATTTCTTAATTATAATATTCTGTGTCTCGTCTGGGCCAGGCGCCTTCTTGGGGTTAAGATGACTTATAATCCATTTAATTTCGTGTATATTTGTCCTCTTAACCACCGGCTTAGGTGCATTTTCGAGGAACTCGGCTACCTTTGCCTCGGTTTGCCTGATGAAGGCAGGGTCAGATGGTATTTCGTTCGGAGTGAATGCCGCTTCGATCGAGTCCGCTATGACTTCAGCTTTATCACGGTTCTCATATACCGGGCCGTTTGGTCCCTTAATAGTAGGGATGCTGTGTGTTCCACGAGTGAAGTGTCTCGCTAGGTTCCACACAGGCCTGGTGTTTGTGTCGAATAGACGGAGTTTATTGTTCCATTCTCGCGACCTACATTCCTGTAGTTTGGTTTGTATTTCGGTATTGAGTTCATTTTTCATAATTGGGAACATGCATCATTTTCAAAAATATTTTTTTTGAAAAGTACACCAATGAAATAGTACGTAAACGTATTACATTGTGGTATGTTGCCTTGTTCTCTACCATTAAAAAAATATTTAATAGTGCCTTTCCGCAAGGCGAGTGAAACGGCCTCTGACGTAAGCGGCGCGCTGTGACGTCACGATCCAGTACCGCATGGAGCTCTACCAGCCGTTGTGCATCAGCCGTTGCTAAAAGCCGATTGTTTATTATTCATGATCGCGAATAACTTCAAAACGACAGAAGAAAGGTTCAAAACAGCATAATCAGACAATCTATCATGTGTAAATGTCATCATTCTTGAAAAATAGTGACTTTTGTGGCCGCAGAAATTCGCGGATAACAAGCAAGTTTGTAAGTGTCGTCTTTTATATACGTGCAATGTACTGTAAACCATAGTATTAGGATAACAACGAACCTGGATAGATATCACATCACTTTCAACATTTCCTTCTAGACTGATTCCCCTATTAAAGAATAACATTACATTTTCGGGCTTTCAGCATTAGTAAAGTAAGAAATCGGATTTCAGCACTAACATAAACATATAGGTAGCATTATAGTACTAGTCCGCTTCTGTGGTGTAGTGGTTAATGTGTGCCACTCCCGGAGGCCCGGTTTCGATTCCCGGCTCTGCCATGAAAGTTGAAAACAAATAGTACGAGGGCTGGAACGGGGTCTACTCAGCCTCGGGAGGTCAACTGAGTAGAAGGGTTTCGAATCCCACCTCAGCCATCCTCGAAGTGGTTTTTCGTATTTTCCTACTTCTCCTCCAGGCACCTAAGGCCACGGCCGTTTCCTTCCCTCTTCCTTGTCTATCCCTTCCGATCCTCCCATCCTCCAACAAGGCCCCTGTTGAGCATAACAGGTGAGGCCGCCTGGGCGAGGTAATGGCCCTCCTCACCAGTTGCATCACCATACTCAAAGTCTCACGTTCCAGGACACTGCCCTTGAAGTGGTAGAGGTGAAATCCCTCGCTGAGCCCGAGAGAAAACCAACCCTGAAGGATAAACTGATTAAGAAAGAAAGAAAGAAAGAAGGAAAGAAAGAAAGAAAGATCATAGTACTATCATTCCCCCCCAAAAATATATTTATGGTTGGGACAACTGGCCTACCTACTTTCGGGGCCCATGAAAGAGAATTAAATATCTTTGTGGAGGGAAAAAGGTAAACATGATAAAGATAAATATGACTTCATCTAGTTTTCACAAGTCGGGCTGAGTGGTTCAGACTGTTGAGGTGCTGGCCTTCTGACCCCAACTTGGCAGGTTCGATCCTGGTTCAGTCCGGTGGTAGTTGAAGGTGCTCAAATACGTCAGCCTCGTGTCCGGTAGATTTACTGGCACGTAAAATAACTCCTGCAGGACTAAATTCCTGCACATCGGCGTCTCCGAAAATCGTAGAAGTAGTTAGCGGGGCGTGAAGCCAGTAACATTAATTACATTTGGCTTTTAACAAGCTGAGCATATCAGGAAAGAAAAGTGTCCTGGTGACATTTTAGTCACTCAATACAGGAATGTCTTTGGGTGCTGTGACTTTCACTTTTTTTTTTGTTTGCTTTACGTCACACCGTCACATATAGGTCTTATGGCGACGATGGGACAGGAAAGGCCTAGTAATGGGAACAAAGCGGCCGTGGCCTCAGGTACAGCCTCAACATTTGCCTGGTGTGAAAATGGGAAACCAAGGAAAACCATCTTCAGGGCTGCCGGCAGTGGGGTTCAAAACCCACTATCTCCCGGATGCGAGCTCACAGCTGCGTGCTCCTAACCGCACGGCCAACTAGCGCGGTATTTTTAACCTTCGGTTTATTGACTTGGCTTGTATAACCTAAAACTTAGACTAAGTTGGATAATATTTTAAACACCTACATCACTATTTTCACCTGTGTGCAATTATGTTATTTATTTCATTAATATTATGATAATTATTATAATTGAGCATTGTTAACATAAGACCCCCAACAGACAAGCATTGGTTTTGTGTAGAGTTATACATTTGTTAAATTCACGTTGTTTCCTTTCATGATGTACACGCCTATTCTTTGTTACATTATAGAGTATTTAGATATAGCCTAAATTTCTTTACCAATTAAGCTCTTCAATAAAGACATACATAACTGTCCCATGCCAAGATATATTGGTAGAATTAGAGCTGTCAAAATGGTTCATAACCCCTTTGATTTATTATCTTGACATGGATCACCCAAAACATAGGTTAGGTTTGGAGAATACTTTAATAATCAGCATTATTTAATGCACTGTTTATTACTTTCATATTCCAAGATGTAATTGAAGCATTTAAATAAAGCATCATACATTAAAATTTAAAGTTTTACCACTAGAACAGCTGACATGGAAAAGTGATTTGAAAATTCAAACAAATTCATCTTACGTTAAAATCTTCAAAAAAAAATGAACTGTAGACTTTTCCGATATATCACCAGCATTTCTCCAGCTCGCCAAAATCCATTTCTCCCTACTTTTAGCGTCTTTGGAACGTTTATAAACAATTTGTTTGGTATGGTATGCGATGTGCTATTGCACATCGGAACTCTACACCATTTATAAGTTTTCTGCCTCACTGTCTGCGCAGGATTCATTTTAAGTCTAAAATATACCACTCAGATAAGTATCCAATGTATAGACCTCGAATTTAACCATACTAGACACTAACGTAAAGTAGAAATACACGAAGTGTATCCTGCTTCTCACAGCACACTATGTGTTATTTCGTCTGCTAATTCAGTCAACCTGTACGATGACGTCAGGCCAATGAGATCGCGTACTTGCGTGACGTGACATTTTCGTAGATTTTTATCATATTTGGAGTTATTATTTGTACATTCTGATCACAGTTTTGAATTCTGCATGCAATTTTGAATCAGATTAGCATATTTTTAATTAAAACCCCGGATCATGCATGTTCCCTATTCTGTCGTAGCCTCTATGGTGTCGTGCCCAGTTGCGTCTGTGGCTGTTGCGCTTGCGTATTAATTCCTTAATGTGGGCTGGAATTTCGAATTGTGGGTATTCTATGTGTTTGCTTTCTGGTATGCTCGTTGCTGCGGCTGCCTGGATTGCTTCTACTAGGGTTTTGACTGCTTCGTCAATTTGGGCTGTGCTGTCTAATAGCATACCCTCACTTCCCTGTAGGAGTGTGTCTAGTTTGTGTTCGAATTTGCCCCACTTGGCTGCTTTATAGTTAAGCCTACGCTTGGGGTTGTTTTCATATTCCTCTGGGTTCGCATCTAGTGTAAATATCACTGGTTGGTGCCTCGACCCAAGGTCGTTCACTACCGTTATGCTATGCCTTTGAGGAATATGTCGCAGTAGGGCTATGTCTAGTATATCGTCGACCTGATCGTTTGGCGCTAGGAACGTGGGTTCGCTGGGGGCTGTTACCACATAGTCCTGGGATAGCATGTGGTTGTACAGCTTTGTGCCTTCTGAGTTAGGTTTCAGGCAGCCCCAGTTGGTGTGTTTCGAATTTAGGTCGTCACATAAGATCGTGTTTCGTTTTAGCCTTAGTACTGCGTCTATGTCTTGTGTGTTCAGGCTTTTCGGTCTGGAGTATGCTGCTATGACATTTATGAGTGTTCCTCGGACTGGCATGGCAATTCCACATGCCTCCAGTTCGACCAGCTCTGGTATGTCTACCTCCATATGTTTGATGTCCTTTCTTACCAGAACTGCCACCCCTCCAACTCCGTTGGCCTTACCGCTTCTGTGTATTTTGCAGCCTCTTATGTTGAACTTCTTCCCCGGTGGGAGGAACGTTTCTGTTAAGAGTGCTACGTGAATAGTGTTCGCGACTAGGAAGGGTTCGAGTTCGTGTTTCCTAGACCTAACGCCCTGGCAGTTCCATATTAGTACTCGAAGCCCTTGCGTGTTATTGTTATCGTTGTTATTCTTCTTCTTCTCCTTCTTCTTCTTATTGTTGTTCCGAGGTATCTGTGGAACAGCAGAGGTGAAAGAAGGTGCGGGCTAGAATAGGTCTCAACTACCGAATTAAAGTTAATTTAAAACTTTAACAAAGCTTATATTTTCTTTTCAAAATCAACAAATAACAGATAACGACGTTCAACAATTTCCACTAGGTAAAATAACAACAAAAGGCAGGTACAAAATAATTTCTCCCGTTCAGGGGCTTTATTACCAGGTTTTGGGCTTCGAGCCCCACACTCACAGTCTTGAGCGATTAGCTCACTTTACCAAGTTACCAAATGAACAAAGGGGCAGAAAACCCCATCGTGCCAAGGAGCACTAGCTCCTAATTACAATGTTAAGGAAAAGAGCATACCCGCTCTCAATTTTACAAGCCTTTCAAAGGCCACAACAAACTTCACTTCTATTTGCCCTCAAGGCACACAAGGAAACAGGGGTAATTAATACCCAACCTACGGGGCCTTCGCATGAAGAAAACAAAACATCAGGTTAAGTTACTGGCCCAAAGCAAAGGGGATGGAGGCGAAATTTTGCACTCCTACACAAAGTTTTTGTCTAAAACCTATGTGGCGCTAGGCCGATAATACAGGGGCTAATCCCAAGCTAGGGAGGTGACCCGTATGAGAAAACTTTACTACATTAAAGGAAAGAAGAACGGTTATGAAAACGTAATCACCTCCATTTCAAAATGAAGAGGAGTTCAAGAGGGTGAAGCACTCTCTATCGCCGCTTTACAGTGAAAGAAATAGGTAGTTTTTACATAGACTGAAAGGAAATTTACATTTTAAAAAGGTGGGTTACATATTAACGGTTTCGAACCTTCACCGAGAGTTAAACTGCTGAGCTAGCAAGAAATAGAGATGTTAAAAGGCCATTACCTTGTAGAAGAACTGCTGCTTGAAGAAAGAGGCGCTTCCCGCCCCCTGCTACATATCCACACACTAAGTTAGATGTTACTGAAGTGGCACCGCGACAAGAAAATTAGCAGTTTTATACCCTCGTGGAAAATTCGACACCTTTCAGGAATGAGTAGACACAACCCCTCAATGTTATTGGATTGCTAAAAGTTACACATCAACATCGAAAAAGAAAGACACTATTGGTCAGAAATTAATTACAAAATTAGTGATAGGTTAAATTCAAAACAGGCGGAAAGAAAGGATAACTCTTGCCAACCCACAAAACACAGAGCAAAATTTAGTAAAAACAAAACTTAGGAATACAATATTTCTTCAGGAGAGTATATTCCTTTACACCAGAGTGCGTTATCATAGTTTTTGGTAGAGGCATCTGTTAGAGAATGTCCAAACTTCTTGATACGGAGCAAACAAACACAAATCGAAATAGACACAGTTCAGAACACTTCAAAATTACCAAATTTACAGTAGTGACATCTTACGAGAAACCGTAGAGTTAATACCGTTTGTTAAAGTTCAGGCTTTCTCCTGTAGAGGAGTTTCAACTGGCGCAATATTTGAACTGGCGGCGTGGAGGTGTACCGCCCGGTACAGACCTCTCCCTCCCCCCAAAAAAAGTCCTTCCAATGGGTGACACCGAAGAAAACCAAATTTTGTTTTAAAACAAAGTCCAAGTTTTTTTTTTCCGATTCGTTGTTGAATTTAGAAGAGAAAAATATAACTTTTCAGCAGTTGGAGGTCTCAGAAGTTGTTTGATATAAGTGGGGTTAAATTAAATCCAGTCTTAGAATTTCTTTGTAGTAGATCTCTATGTTTGTAGTAGTTGAATTCAGAAAACAAAATGCCGAATAGAGAGTCCATGTAGCAGAAGGAGTACATTAGTTGCCGATTACTTTTGACGGCAAGACCTGCCGCCGCTGCCTATGTCCAGAGGAGGCCGCTCGGACCCCTCAAGTATCCTGAGATACCTCTCTCCCGCTACTATGAGAGGGGTAGTCGTGGTGAAGCATGCCGCAGGCGCGACGATTGTTTACAGTCCTCGAGCAGTTTGCGGGTGGTATGCCGCACATCAGCCTTGGCCGGAAGGAGGGCTCTGGCTCGCCGTACACTGGTTGTCCTCACTGGAGTGGAGTGGGCCCGTACCCCACCTCAGTGGCGGTACGGCGCCGCACGGCTGCGGGGGCACTGAAACAGTAAGATCTCGGCGCCAGAATTTTTGTAGCAATATAATGTTTTAGGGTACTGTCTTGGAGTTGAGGCTGAGGGGCCAGCGGCGTGGAAACTTTTATTATTTTGCCACAGGTGTGGTTTAGCAGGAGACGGGAGCGTGGTAATGGCCATATTGACGGGACAGCAGAGCAACCCTGGAGAGGGTTTTACAAAATAGTACAAGGTAGACGGACACACATAGTGCAGAAGGCCATAAAAATAAAACCCAAAAATATAACCTTTGGGGTTCTTACTAGATGTTAAAGATCCAATGAGCAATTAATTTACACCGGTTTCACCTGAGACAGGTGAACCCTAAATATTCTCTCGGTGGCTGGGTTGCTCACTAACAATGTCACCGGCGTTAAAAAATCCAAGACGGTACACGGCCCATGAAATCTGGGGGCAAGCTTGCCCGCGGGAACAAAATTCTTGACCATAACTTGGGTTCCTACCTTTAAATTGGTGGACCTCCGTCCACGATCATATCTTCCCCTAACCTTTTCATGAGAGATTTTAAGGTTGGCCTTCGCCTTCTTCCAAAGATCTCTAATATTATCTGTATCTATTGTCTCTGGTAGAATATCACTAAGAGACCAAAGGTTAGCGAGCGGCGTGTTGGGTACGAACTTGAACATCAAGGAAGCTGGAGTAAACTTATGAGATTCATGAACCGCCGAATTCAAAGCAAAAGCTAACCAATGCAGGGACGTGTCCCACCTAGAATGATCTTCATGATGATAGGCAATAAGAGCCGACCTCAGATTACGATTAACCCGTTCAGCTAGAGATGGTTGAGGATAGTAAGCAGAAGTAGTCACATGAGAGATGGACAGATCAAAACAGAATTTACGAAAGAGATTGGATGTGAAAGCTTTAGCATTATCTGAAACAATATATTGACACGGATCAAAAGAAGCGAATATGGAATTTAAACAAGAAATGGTGGACTGAGCGATAGCGCTTAGTTGGAAATAACCAAGAAAATCTAGTGAAACCATCAACACACACAGAAATGAATTTGTTGGCGTTCCCCTTTGACTGGGGGAAGGGTCCTACGTAGTCGATATAAAGACGTTCCATGGGGCGCGACGCCTGATGAGAAGACAAGAGCCCGTGCTTAGTTGACATGGAGGGTTTACTAAGCCTACAAGTTTTACAAGATTTTACCATTTCACGAATTTATCCGTCCATACCCTTCCAGATGAACATTTCACGAATCTTTTCTCTAGTTTTGAAGATACCTAAATGCCCCCCCAATGGGGTCTTATGATAGTACTTGAAGATCATGGGCACGAGAACAGCTGGGACTACAACTTTCATCATCTTATCATGCCTCGACGGGCAACATAAAACACCATTCCTCAGTACATAAGGGACGACGTGTTCCCCAGAAGAAAGGGTTTCAATTATCGGAGCCAGCGTCGGATCTTCACGTTGATATTTTTCAATATCCCTAAAGAGCATGAGAGCATCTGTTAGAATGGTATTAACCTCAGGTAGTATGGACTCGGGATGTGAAGAACTAACCACCTGTTTAGGGGTCTCTTCCTCATTAGAAAACATACGGCTTAGTCCGTCTGGCACAACATTTTCAGTACCTCTTATATGCCTAACATCAAATTGGAAGGCCGAAATTCTTATGGCCCAGCAGGCTTTGCGACCAGTACGACGCGGCCTACCTAAGACCCAACTTAAGGCTTGGTTATCTGTCTCCAAGTCGAACTTGACATGTTCCAGATAGAGGCGGAACTTTTCTAGAGCAAACAAAACTGCTAAACATTCAAGTTCGTAGATGGAATACTTGGGTTCTTGGGCCGATAATGTCCTAGATGCATAGGCAATGGGTCGCCTCCCTAGTTCAGTTTCTTGAAGAAGGACGGCAGCTACCGCCGACGACGACGCGTCGGTTTGAACGATGAATTTCTTAGAGAAATCAGGCATGGCAAGAACAGGGGCATTACACAGAGCTAATTTGAGATCTTCAAAAGCGGCTTGTTGAGAAGGCCCCCACTCAAATTTGACGCCTTTCCTACGAAGTAAGTTCAAGGGCGCCGCTCTATTGGCGAAATTTGGAATAAATTTCCTGAAGAAATTCACCATACCAATGAACCTGGCAATACCTTTGATGTCCTTGGGAGGCTTGAAATCACGGATGGCCTGTGTTCTAGAATGATCGACTGCGACACAATGGGGCGACACAATATGCCCTAGAAATGACAGAGAGGGCTTAGCGAATGCAACCTTGAACAACTTCACCGTTAACCCTGCCTTACGAAGGCGATTTAGGAACTCTTTCAGATGATCAAGATGTTCTTCAAAGGTCTCAGAAAACACGACGACATCATCAAGATAATGATACAAGTATTCAAATTTTGATGTCGGAGAAAACCCTGTCTAGCAGTCTCGTAAGTACGGCTGCCCCCGTGGGGAGCCCGAAAGGCACGCGGTTGTACTCGTACAAGTTCCATTCCGTGGCAAAGGCTGTCAGGTGTTTAGATTCCTCTGCTAGCGGTATCTGATTATAAGCCTGATTAAGGTCTAAGATGGTGAAGAATTTAGCCTTTCGAAACCATGAAAAACAAGAGTGAAGGTCTGGAAGGGGCACAGATTGTAACACCACCTTCCGATTGAGAGCCCTATAATCAATCACAGGCCTGAAGCCACCTTGGGGTTTCGGGACTAGAAAAATAGGCGAAGAATATGCCGACGTGGAGGGTCGAATAATACCATCTTTCAGCATTTGATCTATGATCTCCTTCAGGGCCTTCATTTTAGGTGGAGACAGCCTATAAGGCGGAAACCGGACTGGAATCGAACCCGTAACCTCAATCTTGTATTCAATAAGGTCAGTAACACCAAGAGTATCAGAGAACACCTCTGGAAACGGCTGACACAACTTACGAATACTATCAGCCTGCTCCTCAGGTCGATGTCTAAGATGTAACGACATCTCATCCTGGGTAGGCGAAATAGATGAACATGACACAGAACTACATTTTAGCAAAGGGATTTTGGAATTACTATCAAATTGAAAGTGCACGACTTGCTCTGAAGGTCGAGCACTAGACCGGTATGAGACATGAAATCAGCTCCCAATATAATGGGGCAAGACAAGTGCTTGGCCACAAACAGTTTAAATTTCCAAGTACATTTAGATATACGAATTTTGGCATACAGAAAACCTAAAATATCTAATGGGGATGTTTTTGCCGAAACATAATAAACCGAAGTCGAACAAAAATCAGGAAGTTTACAAACAGTTTTCAATTTGGAGTACCATTCAGCCGAAATAATAGAACAAACACTGCCAGAATCTAATAGAGCTGTTACAGGTTCATTATTCAATTCAATTTTGAGGAAGGGAACGGGTGCGGGTGAATCCGCCGCGATCCTAAGACATTCTCTGGGACATTCAAACGGGAATGTAGAATCGTTCTGACTTTTTCCTGCATTTTCGTCGGATTTAACTTGTACTGAGCCTTGAAAGGATGAATCTACCGACTCAGCCGGAGCCACTAGTCACTTTTGATTGTTGGTGGAAGTTGCACCCGAAGTTGAGTAGGAGGGAGTGCTGTTAGCATTAGGGCAGTTCTTGGCAATATGTGAAAACGCGCCGCATTTAAAACAGCCTTGGGATGACCCTGCTCCATTCCTTGTCCCACTAGATTTAATTAATGGACACTTGTTCCGAAGATGGTTAGGCGACACACTAGCATAACATTTACGGGCAGTGAAGGTTCGGCGAGGAGGAGGTCGAAAATTACTAGAGGATGGAGGGGGTTCTTTCGCGACACGCAAGGTATCGGCGTATCTAACACCTTCCGCTGAGACAGCCATAGCCTCTAACTCGGCAAAAGTTTGCGGACGCGACGCAAAGCACAAGTATGACCTGTATGATGGAGAAATGCCTTCCACAATGGCCTGCACAATCTGATCTTCAGGGAAGTGAAGAGCAAACACCCTGGTATAGAATATAATATCTTGGATGAAGTCGGCAAGATTTTCATCCAGACGCTGTACACGGTAATAGTACTTCTGAATTTGTGATGACCTAGCCCTAGCTGGAATGAAGTTTGCTAATAAATGGGCGTGGAAGTCTTCTATAGATGATTGATCAGCAATAGCTCTTACAATTTTGTCAGATAGAACACCGATTGAATAGGGATAAATAATCTGCAGAGTTTGACAGGGAGAAATAGAAAACACAAGAGCATGATCCAAACTCAACGAAAAATCTTAGAAAAGCAATAACATCACTGGTGGAATTAACATAAAACTTAGAAATACCCTTGAGCAGCATTGCTAACGGATGAGGCAAACTACTGAACCCGGGTGACGTAGTAGGAAGGGGCCTAAGCGGCGGAGAAGCAGATTCAGAAGGTGCATTATTCAAGACAAAGGGTGGAATGGATGTGCGACTGGAATAGAAATTTGTCGGGCTTCTACAGATTTTGTAGTTTCTTCCCCGTGGGAAAATGCTACTCGCTGACAACGTTTACCAGAGTGGGATTGTCGGTTTTGGAGGGACTGCCCCAGTTAACAAAAGGCTAACCTTACTAGACAATTCAGAAAGGTTTTCAAGAACAGCACTAGCTTCCTTCCTTTGAATGTCATTCAATTTAAGAGACAATAGATCAGTGACCCTATTGTAAAAATGAAACAATCTAGCTTGCACACATTTAAGTTGATTTGGAGAGGGTTCGTTTTCTTCAAAAAAAAACTACAGATGCTAGCTCAGTAGTATTATCAGTGATCCTGGATAGAGCGTCGTCAATCTCTTTCTCTCCCAAAGTGGGGATGGAAATAGGCATATCAAGGGACGCTTTAAGGTTATTGGTATCTACTGCAACCGTGCCTCCAGACTGCACATTTCTAATTGTTAATTCATAGATCAATTCCTCCTTGCGCAAATAGCCGGGATGGAGGACGTCGCGAGGGCCGGACATGTCGACAGAAAAATTTTAGAAAAATAAAAAAGTTCCAGCAACTGAGAAAATTGTTAGAGTTCGAATCGGAAACAATGTTTAGCCATTAAAAGGGGCTAAATTGAGACCCATTCAACCACGCTCTGCTACCACTTGTTCCGAGGTATCTGTGGAACAGCAGAGGTGAAAGAATGTGCGGGCTGGAATAGGTCCCAACTACCGAATTAAAGTTAATTTAAAACTTTAACAAAGCTTATATTTTCTTTTCAAAATCAACAAATAACAGGTAACAACATTCAACAATTTCCACTAGGTGAAATAACAACAAAAGGCAGGTACAAAATAATTTTTCCCGTTCAGGGGTTTTTTACCAGGTTTTGGGCTTCGAGCCCCACACTCACAATCTTGAGCGATTAGCTCACTTTACCAAGTTACTAAATGAACAAAGGGGCAGAAAACCCCATCGTGCCAAGGAGCACTAGCTCCTAATTACAATGTTAAGGAAAAGAGCATACCCGCTCTCAATTTTACAAGCCTCTCAAAGGCCACAACAAACTTCACTTCTATCTGCCCTCAAGGCACACAAGGAAACAGGGGTAATTAATACCCAACCTACGGGGCCTTCGCATGAAGAAAACAAAACATCAGGTTAAGTTACTGGCCCAAAGCAAAGGGGATGGAGGCGAAATTGTGCACTCCTACACAAAGTTTTTGTCTAAAACCTATGTGGCGCTAGGCCGATAATACAGGGGCTAATCCCAAGCTAGGGAGGTGACCCGTATGAGAAAACTCCACTACATTAAAGGAAAGAAGAACGGTTATGAAAACGTAATCACCTCCATTTCAAAATGAAGAGGAGTTCGAGAGGGTGAAGCACTCTCTATCCCCGCTTTACAGTGAAAGAAATAGGTAGTTTTTACATAGACTGAAAGGAAATTTACATTTTAAAAAGGTGGGTTACATATTAACGGTTTCGAACCTTCACCGAGAGTTAAACTGCTGAGCTAGCAAGAAATAGAGATGTTAAAAGGCCATTACCTTGTAGAAGAACTGCTGCTTGAAGAAAGAGGCGCTTCCCGCCCCCTGCTACATATCCACACACTAAGTTAGATGTTACTGAAGTGGCACCGCGACAAGAAAATTAGCAGTTTTTATACCCTCGTGGAAAATTCGACACCTTTCAGGAATGAGTAGACACAACCCCTCAATTTTATTGGATAGCTAAAAGTTACACATCAACATCGAAAAAGAAAGACACTATTGGTCAGAAATTAATTACAAAATTAGTGATAGGTTAAATTCGAAGCAAAACACAGAACAAAATTTAGTAAAAACAAAACTTAGGAATACAATATTTCTTCAGGAGAGTACATTCCTTTACACCAGAGTGCGTTATCATAGTTTTTGGTAGAGACATCTGTTAGAGAATGTCCAAACTTCTTGATACGGAGCAAACAAACACAAATCGAAATAGACACAGTTCAGAACACTTCAAAATTACCAAATTTACAGTAGTGACATCTTACGAGAAACCGTAGAGTTAATTCCGTTTGTTAAAGTTCAGGCTTTCTCCTGTAGAGGAGTTTCAACTGGCGCAATATTTGAACTGGTGGCGTGGAGGTGTACCGCCCGGTAGGCCTACAATTATTGTTATTATTCTCGTTGAGTTGTTCAGCCATCTTGGGTTAGGAGTTCGTATACTGCATTCGCCAGGTCCCTCAACCAGGGGAAAGGCAGCAGGTTGGCTATCATAACTGCAGTGGTTATGATTGCAGTGAGGTTCAAGTTCGGGAAGATGGTTTTCATAATTTCCTCTATCCTTTCCTTGAATGTTCTCCCTGCCGTGTCCCCTTCGGCTGTTGTGCCTGGCTTAGTGATTTGTGTGTATGTGGTGAGATGGGTCTGTTTGTTGTGGTGTTGGGGGCGGGCAATGGGGGCGGTGCCTCGTATGCTAGTTTTTTGTCGGCAGGTTGTCTGCTGGGGGTGGAGCTGGCTCGGGGGGTCCCTGGGGCAGCTCGGGGGCAGCGTCCGTGGGCTTAACCTTCCTTGTAGTTATTGGGGGTAGGGCCTTCTTCTTTGAGTAGTTCCTGGAGGTCTTACTTTGGACGGAGGTGGGGGGTGCTTTGGCTGAGGGCCCAGGGTTGTGTGTACCCTCCGTCCTTGGAGGTTGCAAGTTAATTTTGCCTCCACCTGAAGGGTCTAATTTGCGTGAGTGGCCTTGTTTACGGCCCTTTGAGCCTGAAGGGCCTGGAGGACCTGAAGGTTCCTTTTTACCTGAGGGGCCTATTTTCTGCTTGCGTGAAGCGCCTGTGCCTGACGGGCCTGCTTGGGCTTTAGGATTGCCACGCTTGTCTCCCTTGGTTAGCGGCTTCGTAGTCCCTGCGGCTGGGACATTCTCTATAGTTAGCCGCGTGTTTCCCCCCGCAGTTTGCGCACTGAGAGTACGCGGGGTCGCTGCCGTGGGGGCAGTCGCGAGACAGGTGGGAGGCGGCGCATCTGCGGCATCTGGGATCTAGCCGGCAGGCCGCTCCTGAGTGCCCATGCCTCTGACACACTCCACATTGGGGGCCAGTGGCTGGGGGGCGGTACGGCTCGACTGTCACCAGCATATTCGCCAGCATCCGCATTCTCCTCAGACTGTCTGCTCCTGGGGTGTTCGCCACGGCAACTAGGAGGAGACAGCCTTTCGCTGGTCTGTTTCCTGTTCGCATCCGGTGCACTGTAAGAGCGTTGATACCCTGGGCTTGCATGGCTAGCCCGATATCTCCCGGCTCGTATGTGTTGTTGGGCGTTCTCACTACGAATCGCTTTACTATAGCGTTGGGCAATATCTTTACAAATGTGATATTAAGCCTTCTCAGCACCTGTATAGCGATTTCATAGCTTTCGAAGCTAGACATGTGTAGGCGGACTGCTTCGTGTGCATTAAATCTCGGCTTAGAGAAATAGTAGTTTCTCTGCTCATGTTTCAGCTCTTTGAGAAGCTCCATTTCAATCTGCTTGATGTTGTTTGTGTAGACCGTAAGGGGTGGGGGTTTAGACCCCTTGCGGGTGGCTGGTTGAGGTGATTTCTGATATGTCTGCCTCGTGTTTGTGTTTGGTGGTGGCATAGACGTGTCGTTTGTAGTGTCCGTGGAGCTCAATCAATAATCAATCAATACTGATCTGCATTTAGGGCAGTCGCCCAGGTGGCAGATTCCCTATCTGTTGCTTTCCTAGCCTTTTCCGAAATGATTTCAAAGAAAATGGAAATTTATTGAACATCTCCCTTGGTAAGTTATTCCAATCCCTAACTCCCCTTCCTATAAATGAATATTTGCCCCAGTTTGTCCTCTTGAATTCCAACTTTATCTTCATATTGTGATCTTTCCTACTTTTATAGACGCCATTCAAACCTATTCGTCTACTAATGTCATTTCACGCCATCTCTCCGCTGACAGCTCGGAACATACCACTTAGTCGAGCAGCTCTTCTTCTTTCTCTCAATTCTTCCCAACCCAAACATTGCAACATTTTTGTAACGCTACTCTTTTGTCGGAAATCACCCAGAACAAATCGAGCTGCTTTTCTTTGGATTTTTTCCAGTTCTTGAATCAGGTAATCCTGGTGAGGGTCCCATACACTGGAACCATACTCTAGTTGGGGTCTTACCAGAGACTTATATGCACTCTCCTTTACATCCTTACTACAACCCCTAAACACCCTCATAACCATGTGCAGAGATCGGTACCCTTTATTTACAATCCCATTTATGTGATTACCCCAGTGAAGATCTTTCCTTATATTAACACCTAGATACTTACAATGATCCCCAAAAGGAACTTTCACCCCATCAACGCAGTAATTAAAACTGAGAGGACTTTTCCTATTTGTAAAACTCACAACCTGACTTTTAGCCCCGTTTATCAACATACCATTGCCTGCTGTCCATCTCACAATATTTTCGAGGTCACGTTGCAGTTGCTCACAATCTTGTAACTTATTTATCACTCTATAGAGAATAACATCATCCGCAAAAAGCCTTACCTCCGATTCCACTCCTTTACTCATATCATTTATATATATAAGAAAACATAAAGGTCCGATAACACTGCCCTGAGGAACTCCCCTCTCAACTATTACAGGGTCAGACAAAGCTTCACCTACTCTAACTCTCTGAGATCTATTTTCTAGAAATATAGCAACCCATTCAGTCACTCTTTTGTCTAGTCCAATTGCACTCATTTTTGCCAGTAGTCTCCCATGATCCACCCTATCAAATGCTTTAGACATCTCAATCGCGATACAGTCCATTTGACCTCCAGAATCCAAGATATCTGCTATATCTTGCTGGAATCCTACAAGTTGAGCTTCAGTGGAATAACCTTTCCTAAAACCGAATTGCCTTCTATCGAACCAGTTATTAATTTCACAAACATGACTAATATAATCAGAAAGAATGCCTTCCCAAAGCTTACATACAATGCATGTCAAACTTACTGGCCTGTAATTTTCAGCTTTATGTCTATCACCCTTTCCTTTATACACAGGGGCTACTATAGCAACTCTCCATTCATCTGGTATAGCTCCTTCGGCCAAACAATAATCAAATAAGTACTTCAGATATGGTACTATATCCCAACCCATTGTCTTTAGTATATCCCCAGAAATCTGATCAATTCCAGCCGCTTTTCTAGTTTTCAACTTTTGTATCTTATTGTAAATGTCATTGTTATCATACGTAAATTTTATTACTTCTTTGGCCTTAGTATCTTCCTCTATCTCGACATTATCCTTGTAACCAACAATCTTTACATACTGCTGACTGAATACTTCTGCCTTTTGAAGATCCTCACATACACACTCCCCTTGTTCATTAATTATTCCTGGAATGTCCTTCTTGGAACCTGTTTCTGCCTTAAAATACCTGTACATACCCTTCCATTTTTCACTTGCGGCTGTTATGTGATAGGACTTCCCGTTTATCCCACGAAATACCTCGAAACGAAGGTCTGCACCATAATTAAAATTGCTTCCATATTTCGATATTCTTCGGGGATAAAAAATGAAAAAAATTGAAGATCTGTGAAGTTTTTCGTTCGTTACAGACTGAAACGTATAATTTTGCGAAATTTCAATTTTCTTGCTTGTCTGGCAGATTATGTTGCAATCTGGATTTTGGGTGAGGGGGCATAAATTATGTCTTTCAGGAAATTAAACCAAAAAATATGCAGACGATCATTATTACCCCTCAAACGGGTATCTGTACGAAAATTTCACCAAAATAGTCAATGTACAGGCACACACAGTCGTTACGATTTTATTTATATAGATAGATAAGGAATCTGCTCCACGTACAACACATTTTGGCTACGTCCGCTAGACTTAGCCTGAAAACCGAACTTTCATGTTATCTCCATTATTAATCCTCCAGTTGAAAAATGCATATGAGAAAAACAAATTAGAATTGGATTTCCAAAGAGTTTGATCGATTTCCAGTCAGGTTGGTCTTGTACTTTATATATTGTGGGAGAGTAAAAATCACCATTTCGGACCCCTATAAAACCCCAGTCCATTCCGGGAATTTGAAATGGTATAAACCTTAAAACCTACCCTTGGAGTGGTGGATGCTAAATATAAAGTTTGGTTCAAATATCTCAGTAGTTTTCAAGTTGTAAGAATACGATTTACGCGCACCCGCTCTTGCGTTAAGTCCGGTGAGACTTGTACCGAAAAACGGTCCGTTAATGATATCTCCGTTATTAATCCTGGTATCGAAATGAAGCACGTGAGAAAAAATGTTTAGAAATTAATTTCTATTAAGGCAGGTAGATTTCCATTAAGTTTGGTTGTGTATATTTTGAGGGAGTGCAAAATCACGGTTTCGGTTTCGTATAAACCCCCAATTAGTTCAGGGATTTAGAAACAATATTTGCCCTAAAACCTACCCAAGGACAGGTAGATTCTAAATATGAAGTTTGGTGGAAATATATCCAGTAGTTTTCAAGTTATAGAAAGACAAACAGACCAACAGACAAACTAACTAACTAACTAACTAACTAACTAACTAACTAACTAACTAACTAACTAACTAACTAACTAACTAACTAACTAACTAACTCCGTTAATGATATCTCCCTTATTAAATCCTGTTATCGAAATGATGCTCATGAGGAATAAAGGTTTAGAAATTAATTTTCATTAAGGCAGGTAGATTTCCATTAAGTTCGGTTGTGTATACTTTGAGGGAGTGCAAAATCACGGCTCCGGTTTCGTAAAAATCCCCACTCAGTTCAGAGATTTAGAAACGATATTTGCGCTAAAAGTTACCCAAGGGCAGGTGGATTCTAAATATGAAGTTTGGTGGAAATATATCCAGTAGTTTTCAAGTTATAGAAGGACAGACAAACAGACAAACAAACAAACAGACACCAAAGCTAAAAATGATGCAGATGGTCATTATTACACCTGAAACGGATAACTGTACGGAAATTTCGCCAAAATAATCAATGTACAGACACACGGTCGTTACGATTTTATTTATGTAGAAGATTACTAATATTACTGCTTAAAAGTGTTAATTCTGTATCCTGATGGGGCACGGCGGATCCCCTACACGGTAATGCCATCCTTCAGACCGGACAGATTTGTATCGGTGATGTGATTTGCGAAGTGGGTGAGGCCGTGGCTTATAAAACATTTTCCCCGGCATTCGCCTTACTACTGGAGAATGGCAAACCACGGAAAACCATTCTCAGAACAGCCAGCGGTGGGGACCAGGCCTTTTGCCTCTCGAATGTAGGGCTGCAAGGCTGGTAAAACTGGCCGCTATTAAGCCAAAGCCTACCCTGGTCGGTGTATTTAATTGATTCTCTACTACAATTGAATGTTGTCGTCATTTATACTGCCTGAATGGTACAATAAGATATATTTGAATATGACAAAACGTCTATAAAGCCGCACAGGGCGCTGATGATATATCCTCTAGTCGTTTAGTATTTCAAATCGTAACATTTCAGAGACATTTTCAATAACATCTCGTCCAAGCGGCCGTAGTACAAGTCCCAACTAACGCATGTGAGATACAGTAGGATGCCGGCGGTGGTGGTGGTGATTATTGTTTGAAGAGGAAGTACTACTAGGAAACCATCCTCTATATCATTAATCAGAGGGAAGAAATGGAAGGGATTCGACGCTTAGAAAAATGAAGTTGTCGGTCGAAGAAAGACAAGGGCCACGAGGGCATGAAAAATTAAAAACTCTATAGCCCTCGGCAACCTAATAGGTTGGGGTCGGAAAAGAACAAGAGTTGACCAAGGAAGGTCAAATAGGACAGATGAAAATGAAGAGCCTGGCACAAGTAAGTGGAAGCAGTGCCAGGATTCAGCTAATGGCCCCGTAGTCGACAACCCACGATCCAAAGTTGAGAGTTCGTGGGGCCCCTTTTAGTCGCCTCTTACGACAGGTAGGGGATACCGTGGGTGTTGATCTACTGTCCCCACTAAAAGGGGGACCACGGAAACATCACAATAATACCAGACCTTATGACGTTACTACAGTTACTCAGTTTCTGACTGGAAAAGGAAAGTTCATCCTGCCTTACAGCCCTGTCCTGGCCCCGTGTGACTTCTTCTTCTTTACCCGACTGTCAAAAAACGACCTTAAAGGACGTCAGTTCAACAGTGAAATCCAGGCAGGGAAGGCTTTGGAGGCAGTTCTGAAGAAGGTGTCGAAGAACGGCATCCTGTACGTCTTCCAGGAATGGCAAAGGTGTTGGGACAGGTGTATAGCATTGAGTTGGGGACTGTTTTGAAGGGTACAAAGGGTTAAATATATTGTCTTTTGAAGGTGGTGGTGGTAGTGAGTATTGTTTTAAGAGGAAGTACAACTAGGCAACCGTCCTCTGTATAACACTGATTGAAGGGATTCGACAATTCGAAAAATGAAGGTATCGGCCAAAGAAAGTCAAGGGCCACGGAGGCATTGAAAATGAAAAACCTGCTAGGCCTCAAATGCTCTAATACAGTCGGGGTCGGAAAAGAGCAAGAGTTGACCAAAGGAGGTCGGATAGGTTGGATGAAAGTGGGGAGCCTGGCACAAGCGAGTGGAATCAATGCCAAGACTCAGAAGAGCGCCCCGTGTTCGCCAATCCGCGCTCCCAAGTTAAGAGTCCCTTGGCCCCATATTTAGTCACCTCTTACCGTAGGTGTTATTCTACTGCTCCTACCCACAGGTCGTTTATCCTTTAAAATTAAGAATTGAGAGTAATAGTGCCAGTCTTAATTTGAAGGGCTCTATCTGAAATGGAAATTTTACATGGTTCGTATTCAACACAACGCATTAGGCCTGTAACATGTTTCCAATATAAAACGTCACAAACACTTCAATCTAGTTTATTTTCGTTTCTAGTTTTAATTCGGTACCACAGGTATAATCCAAAAAATTATGCTAAATTTATGTAACAAGTTATTGTTTGTTACGAATTATAATATAATTTATTCATTTATTAGTAGCAGGTAATGTTAGCGATGACCTAGAACAAAACTGAAATAAACCTACTTTCCACTTTCGTATACCTAATCAGAACAAGTATTGGACAAATCTTTGAAGTTACAGACAAAATTACTATGTAATTTATACAGAAACAGCTGTGGAAACTAAGTAAATCTTCCTGCGTGACCTGCGAAGATTGTAAAGGTAAAGAGAGAGGGATTTCAAGTCAGTGGAAGAAAGATGACTCCGTTCAGGTGGGATCCATTGTTACTATTCACGTCTCGCTAATTGAGAGCCACATCTAGTCAGATTTAGATCTAGAAAAATAGAACATCCATTGTGTTTTTTGAACGACCAGACACAACTGTCTACAACTGTGGCACCGATCTTATCTCAGAACCAATGTATACGTCTAAGAGAGGTCAAAAAAAAGTAAATGTGGGTTTCTCCTACATATGCAAAACAGGTCGTGCTATTTTGGATCTTGTTTCGTTTGAGAATATCCATCCACGATTCTGATGGAGCTGATAAGTTAATTAATGTCGTTCGAGTGTAAAGCCGTTGCTACTGGTGTTCTCAGAATGCTCAACACACTGGACCCACTCATCTCGCCTCGCCTTGCCTTCCATGAAGCTCATGTGATAACACTCTCCTCTCTAATCACTCAGTGTTTCGTGAAGAAGCCAACACGGCGAGCTTTTAGATTCCCGGCGCCATTCACTTGGCTCCGAGATGAATGACCACACTCAAGAACTCAGAAGTGCATTAGAATATTCCCTCAAGTGTAACAAGAGTTGTCTCATCTTTGTGCGAGTATCTGTATCGTTATTCTGTATTCATCTATACAATCCTAAATGGCAACACAGGTTCGAGATTTGGTACTTAAAAGAATTTTATTGTTGATTCTCGGAAACTTGCTAACAAGCGAGTAAACTTGTAGTTGTAGGTAATGTCATGATCATAGCACCGGTTTATACAGTTGTATGTGGAATTCAAACTACAGAGATGTAACATTTCAAAAATCCCGCAGTCACTGATCGGGATTCAAACAGCAGCCGTCTTTGTGAGGAGCCAGTGACATTGTCACGCAGTTAGCAGTTAACAGGCACGTATGCTGAGTGTCTGTTGAATGACTCTGATAACCTGTGTCATTTAGTACCTGCACTGGTGTGTGTGCTTGGGTGTGTTGTAATTGATTAGAATTATGACTGCGAAGGAATGGCCATAGTCTATTCGTTAGGTACCACTATAGCATTCGCCTACACTATAAGTTAGGAAGTCGTGGAAGCATGTGAACCTTACTGTACCGTACTGCAGGAATGTATGTTTGCATGACATATTTACTCACTCCTAGAGTATGACGCATTTAAGGTTCATTTTCCATTACACGTGCCCATAGCAAAATGAAGTCAACGAAAATTGATCTGATGGACTGCATATCAATATGTGGCTCGGAGACGGGACCATTCTTAAGAGAAATAATGGTCTGGAAGAGCATTGTCACAGTCGTGGTTTTGGCATTGGAGCGACGATGTGCCTTCACATTTTCCAGGAAGATCTTTAACAGATCTTTGTCTTTCACCCAATATTTGCCCATTAATATATGGACACTGAATACTAGCCCTGTTGTAGACTTATTCGGTCTGAAGCCTCACTGTTCCTCTTCAAAATGTGTCTTCAGATGACTCGCAATCTGCTCGCCAAGATCTTCTCTAGAATTTGATGCCCACGAGAAAAAAGCGGTAGTTGGGTCATTTTCTGCGATTTTCTTTCTTATACAGCGGGAAAGTGACACTCTAGCTCCAATCTGCAACTATCTAATCATCCTTTCACTCTGCACTGAGCATTCTGTGTAGCCTCTCTGAGCCCTACACTCCAGCTGTCCTAATCATGTTCGTATTGAATTAACCGATTCCTGGGGATTTTCCTTGTGGTACCGAGCTTGATAGCTGCAGTCGCTTAAGTGCGGCCAGTATCCAGTAATGGGAAGATAGTGGGTTCGAGCCACACTGTCGGCAGTCCTGAATATAGTTTTCCGTGGTTTCCCACTTTCACACCAGGCAAATGCCGGGGCTGTACCTTAATTAAGACCACGGCCGCTTCCTTCCACTTCCTAGGCCTTTCCTATCCCATCGTCGCAATAAGACCTATCTGTGTCGGTGCGACGTAAAACAAATAGCAACGTACATACATACATACATACATACATACATACATACATACATACATACATACATTATCATTATAGACTGTTATGCCTTTCAGCGTTCAGTCTGCAAGCCTCTGTGAATTTACTACACGTCCCCACAATCCTCGATTTGCAACTAGTGTTATTCTCCTAGGTAACCTATCCTCCTCAATTCGCCTCACATGACCCCACCACCGAAGCCTGTTTATGCGTACAGCTTCATCCATCGAGTTCATTCCTAAATTAGCATTTATCTCCTCATTCCGAGTAACCCTCCTGCCATTGTTGCCACCTGTTTGTACCAGCAATCATTCTTGCTACTTTCATGTCTGTTACTTCTAACTTATGAATAAGATATCCTGAGTCCACCCAGCTTTCGCTCCCGTAAAGCAAAGTTGGTCTGAAAACAGACCGATGTAACGATAGTTTCGTCTGGGAGCTGACTTCCTTCTTACAGAATACTGTTGATCGCAACTGCGAGCTCACTGCATTAGCTTTACGACACCTTGATTCAATCTCACTTACTATATTACCATCCTGGGAGAATACACAACCTAAATACTTGAAATTATCGACCTGTTCTAGCTTTGTATCACCAATCTGACATTCAATTCTGTTGAATTTCTTACCTACTGACATCAATTTAGTCTTCGAGAGGCTAATTTTCATACCATACTCATTGCACCTATTTTCAAGTTCCAAGATATTACACTGCAGGTTTTCGGCACAATCTGCTATTAAGACCAAGTCGTCAGCATAGGCCAGACTGCTTATTACATTTCCACCTAACTGAATCCCTCCCTGCCATTTTATACCTTTCAGCAGATGATCCATGTAAACTACGAACAGCAAAGGTGAAAGATTACAGACTTGTCTAACCCCTGTAAGTACCCTGAACCAAGAACTCATTCTACCATCAATTCTCACTGAAGCCCAATTGTCAACATAAATACTTTTGATTGATTTTAATAATCTAGCTTTAATTCCATAGTCTCCCAGTATAGCGAACATCTTCTCCCTCGGTACCCTGTCGTATGCTTTCTCTAGATCTACGAAACATAAACACAACTGCTTATTCCTCTCGTAGCATTTTTCAATTACCTGGCGCATAGTGAAAATCTGATCCTGACAGCCTCTCTGTTTTCTGAAACCACACTGGGTTTCATCCAACTTCCTCTCAAGGACTGATCGCACCCTCCCTTCCAAGATGCCAGTGAATACTTTGCCTGGTATACTAATCAATGAGATACCTCGATAGTTGTTGCAATCCTTTCTGTTCCCTTGCTTATAGATAGGTGCAATTACTGCTTTTGTCCAGTCTGAAGGTACCTTACCAACACTCCATGCTAATTTTACTACTCTATGAAGCCATTTCATCCCTGCCTTCCCACTATACTTCACCATTTCAGGTCTAATTTCATCTATTCCTGCTGCTTTATGATAATGGAGTTTATTGACCATCCTTTCCACTTTCTCTAGCATAATTTCACCAACATCATTTTCCTCCTCCTCCTCATGAGCTTGGCTGTTCGCAACACCACAAGTATGATTTCCTTTTACATTGAGAAGGTGTTCAAAATATTCCCTCCACCTCCCCAGTGATTCCCTGGGATCTATTATGAGTTCACCTGAATTACTCAAAACACTGTTCATTTCCTTTTTCCCTCCCTTCCTAAGATTCTTTATTACTGTCCAGAAAGGTTTCCCTGCTGCTTGACCTAGCCTTTCCAGGTTGTTACCAAAATCTTCCCATGACTTCTTTTTGGATTCAACAACTATTTGTTTCGTTCTGTTTCTTTCATCTACGTACAAATCCCTGTCTGCCTCGGCCCTTGTTTGGAGCCATTTCTGATAAGCCTTCTTTTTACGTTTACAAGCTGCTCTCACTTCATCATTCCACCAAGATGTTCGCCTTTTCCCATCTTTACACACAGTTGTTCCTAGGCATTCCCTTGATTTTTCTACTACAGCATCCCTGTATGCCACCCATTCACTTTCTATATTCTGAACCTGTCTACTGTTTGAAACTTCTCACTAATCATATCCATGTACTTCTGTCTAACTTCCTCGTCCTGGAGATTTTCTACCCTTATTCGTTTGCAGACAGATTTCACTTTCTCTGTCCTAGGCCTAGACATACTTAGTTCACTACAGATCAGATAGTGGTCTGTATCATCGAAATATCCGCGGAAAACTCGTACATTCCTAAAAGATTTCCTGAATTCGAAGTCGGTGAAGATATAGTCTATTACTAGCTGATGTACCCGTCCTTCGCTACGGAATTCTACATTGTATACAGAATTCTAGGTTAGGTAGTGTACACGTTGTGAGCAAGATTGTATGAAATTGCATAGTAACGTTACTCTAGAAACGTGACGGGGAAGTCACCAAACGTCTTTTCTCATAAGAAGACTGGGTTAGGGAATTTCCATTGTGATGGTAGGTCTGCTTGCCTACTTTTTTTGCTATTTGTTTTACGTCGCACCGACACAGATAGGTCTTATGGCGACGATGAGATAGGAAAGGCCTAGCAAGTGGAAGGAAGCGGCCGCAGCCTTAATTAAGGTACAGCCCCGGCATTTGCCTGGTGTGAAAATGGGAAACCACTGAAAACTATCTTCAAGGGCTGCCGACAGTGGAGCTCGAACCCACTTTCTCCCGATTACTGGATACTGGCCTCACTTAAGCGACTGCAGCTATTGAGCTCGGTTGCTTGCCTACTATCAGTCACAATCAGGATGGGGAGTTTTCATTATAATGGCAGACACTCACTCTCCACCTGCTTTTTTACATTCTCAGAAAGACTGCCCTAGTGGTTTTCCCACGTGAAATGAACATGGGTTATTACAATGACGTCAGTAGGAATGGCGCGATTAAAAGCAACATGAAATACTCGATCAAATGAAAAACCAAGCATTTTCTCATTTTTAACGAACAGTACTACCCTGCCGATCTAACAGTCCAAAGTTCCAGAGCTGGAATGGCCAAGCCGCACAGCCTTGATCCGTGAACACCCTTCGTCTTTTCTCGTCGGGGGGGAGGGGGGCGAATAGCGGAGAGTCCCAGGAGGACAAATCTATGCCCTTTCACTAATATCTTTCCTAGGAGTACCCGTTGAGTCGGAAAATCTCATTTCACTAAAATGGTGGCGGAAAAATCTGACTTAGAGGCAAATTTTCCCTCCAAACCAGAGGAAAAAACCCCTCTTTACTCCCAATTTGGAGCAAAATGAATGTAGAATATATTAAAAGTGAAGAGGAAGACGCTTTTCTTAAGTAACGTCTCTTTTCAGGGTTGAATTTTGAATTATTTAGTGAATTGTAGTGCTATAATTCGGAATAGGCCTAAATTGTAATTCTAGACCAGGTCATACTACTATTACTAAGTGAGCCTCTGCCAAATCTGCACACAGCTCATTCCAAACAGCGCGTCAGAGTAGGGAACGAATAGCTGGAATACTGATGAACCAGTGTGTTACGTACCAGCAGTATCAGACAATGTATGAACCAGAGGAATGGTATGCTAAAGAAAAAAGTTTTCTAACTCCCCAGCTCTTTCCCGCCAATATTGAGTCAGGCTGTTATACTCGGTACGCAACAGTAATTCCATCTATCGGAGTTGAGGGCACGATAAGAGGCAAAGAACATCGCAACAAACAATGGTCAATGTAATGTTATTGTTGATCAATGTTATGCGCTCTCAATATTGTAGGCCTTCGCATTTAGTTTTCTTCCGACTGTGAAATACCACTCTTATCATAGTCGGTACTGTAAAACTGAATAAAACATAAATGATCGGAAGTTGTATTCTCTATAACTTTTGTTATGTAGTACTTTTCTATAGGAGCCATAAAGAAGGTATTTACAAATTCAATTTTAGGCGCCTACCCCTAAATTTGACCCAGGTTCAGTAAAATTGTTTATAGCTTAGATTACAGTTTTTTCTTCTCCGACTCTATATACCGATTTTCATTAAATTCTGTTTACCCATTTTCTCGTGGCTCGGCGTTGATGTGGACTTAGCAACAAAAATCGAAATTCATGAATATCAGTGTTATCATAGCCGGTACGGTAAAATTGTATAAGACATAAATGATCGGAAATTTAATTCTATGTATCTTTAACTATGTAGTATTTATCGATAGGACCACTTAAAATATAAATATTTGAGAATTACATTTTAGGCCTTCCCCTAAACTACCATTTCACTCAGCGTGAATAAAATGATTTATAGCCTAGATTGTAGTGGCTCATCCCCCGACTTTACATACCGATTTTCATTAAATTCTCTTCAGCCGTTTTCAAGTGATGAGTGTACAGACAGACAGACAGACAGACAGACAGACAGACAGACAGACAGACAGACAGACAGACAGACAGACAGACAGACAGACAGACAGACAGACAGACAGACAGACAGACAGACAGACAGACAGACAGACAGACAGACATTATGGAAAAGGAAAAAGTACATTTCCTTGTTACTGTGGACATGAACGATACAGAAATACATTTTTTTTCAAATTCTGAGCAATGTACAGGCAAAACTCTTATTATATATATGTATAGATGGATCTGGTACCCCTAGCCTCCCATGTGTAGCGGTGAATAGCCTTATGCTTGAAGAATGTATTCGTAACAGCTAAACCCATACTAGCACAGAAGTCCAGCAAACGCTTCCCATTCCCATTACCTTCCATATCTTCCCCACATTTACCAATCACCCTTTCGTATCCTTCAGTTCTATTCTCAACTCTCGCATTGAAATCGCCCATTAGCACTATTCTATCCTTGCTGTGGACCCTGACCACGATGTCACTCAATGCTTCATAAAACTTGTCCACTTCATCCTCATCTGCACCCTCACATGGTGAATACACGGACACAATTCTAGTCCTAATTCCCGCAACTGACAAATCTACCCACATCATTCGCTCATTTACGTGCCTAACCGAAACTATGTTGCGTGCAATGGTATTCCTGATAAAGAGCCCTACCCCAGACTCTGCCCTTCCCTTTCTAACACCCGTCAAGTACACTTTATAATCGCCTCTCTCTTCTTCGTTATCTCCCCTTACCCGAATATCACTTACTCCTAGCACATCCAAATGCATCCTCTTTGCTGACTCAGCCAGTTCTACTTTCTTTCTTCCATAAGCCCCATTAATATTGATAGCTCCCCATCGAATTCCATTTCGTTCGCCAAGTTGTTTCCAAGGAGACCCTCGCCTGTCAAATGGGAGTGGGACTCCGATACTCCCATAGGTCCGAGGCTTGCTTAAAGTGTTCTGAGCTCGGTAAATTCATGAAGCAGGATGCTACCCTACTTGCACATAGTCCAAGTGAGGATCTCTCCTGTAACGGGTTATGGACCACCGGTGAATTTTATAGTCCTAGCCGCCTGAGCACAAGGGGGGCCACGACTCAGAATATGTCCGAGATGCCCACTCCCATTCCATAGCAACTGGTATCCCGACTCTCAGGACCACTTACTAGGCCACTCAGCCGTTGCCCATGGTTCAAGAACTAGGACGTGACTACAGTAATCCACAAACATGAACCTTGTGGTACTTGTTTCTACCCATATAATGGGAGGCTGCTCTGTGTAGGTTTCAACAATTGTTCTCTGATTTCTCTGATCTGTTCAATTGGGATCAAAATGTTTTCTCAAAACCTCTCCGATATCCTCTTCTATTTTGGCCAGATTTCCGTTACGATCCTCAATTGCTTAAATGGTTCCGACTTCATTAATTTCGTTTTTAATCAATATAAACAATAGTTTGATATTTCCTCTGCAATCTTCCTCCTGTTCTTTAGTAAAATTTTCCAAACACTTGATCTTTTCCTCCCCGACTAGTCTTTTAACTCGCAGTTTCTTGTCTGGTAAACTTGCTTGAGGTCTCTGATCGTCTCCTCGTCCCTTATGTGTTCTGGCTTGGATTCCCTCGTTCTTTTTGTACCGTGTTACTTACTGAGTCTATCGCTCTTCCATTCCACTAGGGCATCTCTTTTTTCCCTTACTCTTGCACTTGTCTTCCCGCAAATCTCAATTGCTTCCTTTACCAAGGTGTTTTTAAATCAGCTCCACTCCTCCTCACCTCTCTCCATTTCCAATATATTGATTTCATAAAATCATTCTTAAATGTTTAAGTTACCATTCCTTGTGATCATTAGCAGTTGATTTAGTCTCGTATCGAATTATTCACTTCTAATCTCCAAGCTCCACTTCAAAACCAGTCATCGCTGGACTTATGTTGCATACAATAAAATATATATTTTCCCCATGGGTACAGTCTATCCACCATTTTGTGGGGTCTCTTGTCAGATCAATTTGGAATATGATTCTCTTTAGGTTGATACTTTCCCAGTCCAGAATAATAGATATATTGTAATGTAAATTCGAGTCTTCTTCCTGAGGTGGTGCAGATTTTTCGGGCGCATCCCAAAATACATGTAACGTTTTAATCACATACCTCCCCACTACCAACCTTACGTTTCTGGCAGCACATAGAATCAAAGCCGGGTCCCCGAGGCCGGAAGCTGATTGCGCAAACTGTTGCGGTGTAGAGGTGGAGAGAATTATATATATGACCAGCTGATGTACCCGTGCTTCGCTACGGGATTCTCAGAAAGACTGACTTGATGGTTTTCTTAACTGAATTCAACACAGGTCATTACAAAAACGTCAGTAGGATTGTAGCGATGGAAATTAAAGTTATATAAAATACTAGATCAAATGAAAAACCGCACACTTTCTCACTTTCAACGATCAGTACTGAGCCGTATCCTGCCGCCCCATAATAATAATTAGAGTATTACTTGACCTAATATGTAAAATTTAATCATAAAAGTTACAGTCTAACATGTTAAAGTATCGTATCCCAAGATAGTTGATAACGGATGTTGAGCAAGACAGTAAGTCGCTGGACATTGCTTCACATTTCCATATGACCGTGAGAAACGGTGGCGTAATCAAGCGTTGGCAAGGATCGACACGTGTATTAGATGTTGACCAAGCAAGATATTTCAGCCAATGGGAACTTAAGGATTTGCAAACATGGAGGCCACACCGCGCCAAATCTTAATTCCAGAATGACCAACGTGCTCAGTTGCTAAAGTCAGTTTCTGTCGGTAATCGGTTTTCCACAGTTTCAGAAGTCAGATATATTTGAAAATGTAATATAAAAATTGGTGGAAGCGATTTGATAGTGTTTGAGCTGTGTTTTGTAAATATATCACAATAAATATTGTGTCATTATATACGACGAATTTTCTGATTGGTGGTTGGTTCAGACACCCGGGAACCCCAGTATTGAAATAGCGTCACCGAAGCCTCCACAGTAACCCAAGCTCTGGAGAGCGTCACTCTGTGTTAAATGCTTGGATAGTGCGGAAGCACAAACTCTGATTGGTGATCGTGATTAACTGGTTCTGAATGATACTTAAAATTGTGCAGTTGGAAGATTTTACTGTTCTTGAGTAAATGGAAGAGTATATTTTGGAAGAGTTTACTTTCAATATACACTGACTGACAGAGCAAATGCAACACCAAGAAGGAGTGGTCAGAACTTTATGCCAATTGCAGGGTAGACCGACGTCACTGAGGTATGCTCATGATGTGAAATGCGCCGCTGTGCTGCGTACGTAGCGAACGATAAATGGGACACGGCGTTGGCGAATGGCCCACTTCGTACCGTGATTTCTCAGCCGACAGTCATTGTAGAACGTGTCGTCGTGTGCCAAAGGACACGTGTATAGCTAAGAATGCCAGGCCGCCGTCAACGGAGGCATTTCCAGCAGACAGACGACTTTACGAGGGGTATGGTGATCGGGCTGAGAAGGGCAGGTTGGTCGCTTCGTCAAATCGCAGCCGATACCCATAGG
Organism: Anabrus simplex; assembly: GCF_040414725.1. Lineage (NCBI taxonomy): Eukaryota > Metazoa > Arthropoda > Insecta > Orthoptera > Tettigoniidae > Anabrus > Anabrus simplex. The sequence continues at coordinate 1,271,701,219 of NC_090265.1, forward strand.
GATGTGTCCACGGTGCAGCGCCTGTGGCGAAGATGGTTGGCGGAGGGACATGTGGCACGTGCGAGGGGTCCAGGCGCAGCCCGAGTGACGTCAGCACGCGAGGATCGGCGCATCCGCCGCCAAGCGGTGGCAGCCCCGCACGCCACGTCAACCGCCATTCTTCAGCATGTGCAAGACACCCTGGCTGTTCCAATATCGACCAGAACAATTTCCCGTCGATTGGTTGAAGGAGGCCTGCACTCCCGGCGTCCGCTCAGAAGACTACCATTGACTCCACAGCATAGACGTGCACGCCTGGCATGGTGCCGGGCTAGAGCGACTTGGATGAGGGAATGGCGGAACGTCGTGTTCTCCGATGAGTCACGCTTCTGTTCTGTCAGTGATAGTCACCGCAGAAGAGTGTGGCGTCGGCGTGGAGAAAGGTCAAATCCGGCAGTAAGTGTGGAGCGCCCTACCGCTAGACAACGCGGCATCATGGTTTGGGGCGCTATTGCGTATGATTCCACGTCACCTCTAGTGCGTATTCAAGGCACGTTAAATGCCCACCGCTACGTGCAGCATGTGCTGCGGCCGGTGGCACTCCCGTACCTTCAGGGGCTGCCCAATGCTCTGTTTCAGCAGGATAATGCCCGCCCACACACTGCTCGCATCTCCCAACAGGCTCTACGAGGTGTACAGATGCTTCCGTGGCCAGCGTACTCTCCGGATCTCTCACCAATCGAACACGTGTGGGATCTCATTGGACGCCGTTTGCAAACTCTGCCCCAGCCTCGTACGGACGACCAACTGTGGCAAATGGTTGACAGAGAATGGAGAACCATCCCTCAGGACACCATCCGCACTCTTATTGACTCTGTACCTCGACGTGTTTCTGCGTGCATCGCCGCTCGCTGTGGTCCTACATCCTACTGAGTCGATGCCGTGCGCATTGTGTAACCTGCATATCGGTTTGAAATAAACATCAATTATTCGTCCGTGCCGTCTCTGTTTTTTCCCCAACTTTCATCCCTTTCGAACCACTCCTTCTTGGTGTTGCATTTGCTCTGTCAGTCAGTGTATAAAGACGGTGTTTAGTGACCGCTGTGTAGCAAGTGTAGAGGAGACGTGCTATTGTTTCACTACTTCGCGACGGACGCGTTTCGCGAGGAACTTCCGTAGCGAACCGTGTGCTGCTTTTCAAACTGTATTCTCACCCTTTATGTGAAGTGTGTATTATAAATGTATCAGTGTGTTTAGCTGCTCTTGTAAAGAGAAAGGGTATTTCGGCTCGTAGCATTAAGCAGCGAAGATATTGTCAACCAAAGTCTTCTGTGTCCCAGTGAATTATTTTCCAGCAAGATGATGACTATGCATGCAGAAGAAGGAAGTGCATTCCCACATGTTAATGCTGTGATTAACATGGAGTAAATCCCTCAATCAGCGGGGATGTAAGCTGCTATCCTGGATCTCGAGAGTCGTCGGATGAAATTCAGTTAAGACGCATGTGTTATTTATGGCATGATATGTAAATTATGTTAAGGTACTAGGGCAGTGTAGATAGGATTTTTAATTTTATGTAAAATAAGCCTGACGGTATGTGTTTGTTTAATTTTGTTACTATGATAGATTCGGATACGAGAATAATGCATGTTTATTTTATTTTTATTTTGCTTTATGATTAGATGATTGGGAAATGAGGGATTGATAGGATTAGTTGTTGTTTAATTATGCATGTTACTTAGTGTAGGATATTCCGAGTTTTCCTTATATATATGCTAGAAGGGCTAGATTGACAAGTTCATCTTAATACAACGTTAAATACGTATTATTTCATTTTATTTCGGTTATTCAGAGAGACAGGTATAGCTATTCTGCACGATGCATGATTTTACGGAAGCTGACTGAAGGAGCTGCAGAACGTCGTTGTTAGAATAAGATCTTTGAAGTGAAGTTGGATTCTGTTTTGCCTGATGGTCTGCAAAAAGGACACGAACTGAGTTTCATAATGTGGAAGGCCAATGGGATTTATCAGAAATAAGAGATAAAGATTGCATGCTGAATTATAATGTATTGGTGCAGGCTGATTGTATGCCTGACAAGAGAAAGAGTATTGTGCAGATGTGTGTGCCTGCCAAGTTTCTTCTGAGTGTATATTGTGATCAGAATGGACAGTATTAATTCCAGACTATTGAGTTTGATGTTGTTAAATTGCACAAGCATGCTAAGAAGGAATGAATATACGTGAGTTTCCGTGTAGTCGGCGAAAGACGTTATCTCATGGCAAGCTGATTTCTGGCCTGTGTTTATCTGTGGGCGAGAATGAGACGATATTTCCTTGTGACAGCCTCGGGAGACAGAATCCAAACTTTAGCGTAGTGTTGAGTTCAACATTTCTTTTCAGCTCGTAATCTACCCGGAAGTACATGACGGATGACCGCGCTGTTGAGCGCTCAAATGCAGCAGAAGGAGGCAGTGTTGCCCATTGCTTTCTTCATGATATCAAGGGTTATTTATATGTTTTTCCCTTACAAGATGATGTTTGAATTTGTTATTTGTGGTTGTATACCGTGTCTCGTTGTTTTAAAGGGAACGGCCCGAGTGCTGAAGTATTGGTGGTTTATCTAGTTCTGTCTAGATCTTTTGCAGTGAACCGGGATTCACATTAGAATCTGTGTAGCATTTAAGATTTTTTTGCTAGGGGCTTAACGTCGCACCGGCACAGATAGGTCTTATGGCGACGATGGGATAGGAAAGGGCTAGGTGTTGGAAGGAAGCGGCCGTGGCCTTAATTAAGGTACAGCCTCAGCATTTGCCTGGTGTGAAAATGGGAAATCACGGAAAACCATTTTCAGGGCTGCCGATAGTGGGATTCGAACCTACTATCTCCCGGATGCAAGCTCACAGCCGCGCACCTCTACGCGCACGGCCAACTCGCCCAGTCATTTAAGATTTTACTCGATATCTGATGTATATATATGTGTGTTTAGTTTGATTATTTGAATTGTTGTAAATATAGTATAGGATATGCCCCTAGTATTTTGCATAACTTACATAGCGTCCATTGCGCCTTAATTATTTTTCTTTTCGTTGTAACTTTTCTTTATAATGTAACTTTTATTTAACGGTAACATTTCGGCGGCTCTCGGATTTAACTTAACTTTGGAAACCGTATCGTGGTTATGCGATAGTGTGTAACTCCATACGGAAATACCACATGTCAGTGTTTGCATACACTTGTTGCCATACAATATAAACAATGGACTATAAGAAGAAGCTCAGTCTTGATGTATATGACTGTTCTTTGTTGAACTTGATTTTGATTTCAAATTTTGTATTATCATTCAAGTAACGTTTTGATTTCCATTTATTTACTATATTTTGAGTTCATTTTGACACATTATTATTTATTGATTTAATTGTTTTCTCGTAATATGATCGGGGATATTTATCAATAAATCTATCTTAGCCCCTATGTTTGTTTCTCATTCGTGTTATACCTCCATTTCCTATCCTTGACTGATATTTTAGTGTAGAACTTCGATTTTTTATCCTGACCCAACCGACAACCAACCCACACTCTGCCCAACCCTGAGTTAGTCGGATGTTCATACAGGAATGGAGGCATCGTCCTAGAGGGTATTTACCCTTGGGTACGGTACAGTACTACGGTGCCGATCTAAGAGTCCAAAGTTCCAGAGCTGGAATAACCAGGTCGCAGACTGCCGTGAACACTCCTCTGTCATTATTCCGTTAAATATGCACACTATTAATTCCAATCAGTGGCTCAGAGTAGGGATTGTATAGCTCGAACACTGTGATGAACCAGTGTGTTACGTACCAGATACATCAGAAAATGTATGAACCAGAGGAATGGCATTATAAAGAAGAAAGTTATCTTACACCCCATCTACTTCCCGCCAATATACAGGCAGGCTGTTAAAGTCGGTACGACCAGGCGAGTTGGCCGTGTGGTTAGGGGCGCGCAGCTGTGAGCTTGCATCCGGGAGATAGTGGACTCGAACCCCACTGCCGGCAACCCTGAAGATGGTATTCGGGAGATAGTGTGTTCGAGCCCCACTGTCGGCAGCCCTGACGATGTTTTTCCGTGGTTTCCCATTTTCACACCAAGCAAATACCGGGACTGTACCTTAATTAAAGCCACGGCCGCTTCCTTCCACTTCCTAGACATTTCCTATCCCATTGTTGCCATATGACATATCTGTGTCGGTGCGACATTAAGCAAAAAAATGGTATTCCGTGGTTTCCCATTTTCACACCAGTCATACCAGGCTGTACCTTAAAGTCAAGGCCGCTTCCTTCACACCACTGTTCATTTCCTATCCCATCGTCGCCATAAGACCTACCTGTGTCGGTGCGACGTCAAGCAAATTTAAAAATCCTCGGTACGCTGCAGTAATCCTATCTGTCGGGGATGAGAGGAAACAGAAGACAAAAAGCACTTCACAACAAACAGTGGTCAATGTAATGTTATTGTTGTTAAAGTTTATGAGCTTTCTATATTGCAGGCCTTCACATTAGTTTTCTTTCGACTCTGTGATATTAGGATGTCTTACAAAGTTATATGTATCGTAGACTGTAGTTCCTTATTCTCAGACTTTACATACCGATTTTCACTACATTCTGTTTACCCATTTTCTCGCCACTCGGCGCTGATATGGACTTAGTAACAGAAATCCAAATTCAGGAATATCTCTGTTATTATATGCGGTACGGCAACAATGTATAAGACATAAGTGATCGGAAATTTAATAACTTCTTACATAACTACTGCTAACTTACGACATAACTAAAGTTATGTTAGTTATGTAGTATTTATCGATACGATCACTAATAACATAAATAACTTATTTGAGAATTACATTTCAGACCCTCCCCTAAACTACCATTTCGCTCAGTGTGAATGAAATAATTTGTGGCCTAGATTACAGCCTACATTACATACCGATTTTCATTCAATTCTCTTCAGCTGTTTTATCGTGATGCGTAGACAGACAGACAGACAGACAGACAGACAGACAGACAGACAGACAGACAGACAGACATTACGGAAAAGTAAAAAATGCATTTTCTTGTTACGGTGGACATGACCGATGCAGAAATACCATTCTTTTCAAATTCTGAGCAATGTACAGACAAAACTCTTATTTTATATATATAAGATATATTTTTTATTTCCCTAAGTGGGTGAATTTGAGTGTTCGTTGGAAAGTTTGTTTTCGAAAGTGAATAATAGTTTTAGGATTGAGAATTCACCTATGTGTACTACAAGAAATGAAACACGTTTCTATATGAAATATACATATGAAAGTAATTTAAGATGGAGATTCTTTCTGACGGTCCAGTGTGACAGGATAGAGATAATGGAACCAAAACTTTTTATGTACATGTGTCAGTAGCTATTTTTAGGTCCCTTTTCGTGACGATGCTTTGAATTTTGCAAATAAAAGTGTTTGCTTCATTTCAATTGTGGAATGTATATTAAAAATGAATAGGCATAAACATAAATCTCCGCGTCTTATTCGGCAGTGTTCGTGTTTTCGAAGCACCTTCATTTCCAGTACCTGTTTTACGTAAAGTCGCTTTGTGAATCCATACTCTCGCAGAATCAACAACGAATGTTCAAATGACCAGATCATATTCTCGGGAAAGAAAATAAACTCTTTTATCTACAGGAAGTACTACCATCACTGTATGTTTAAGTTAATGGGACCACTGCTACCGTTTTCTATTTTTTGATATTTTTCTCAGATTTTGTTATTCTACTCATTACACGTAAAGTTTACACCAATAAATCAGTATAACAAAGTCCACTTCGTACTTCTTACTTCCCATTCCAATTTTCCTTCCATTAAATTCATACGGCATGCAGCAATACAAACGTCACTGAAATGTTTGCTTACCTGCCGCTCTCGTTTTCCAGCGAATTATTTCTGTATTGCACATAATAGTTCCATTTATTGTGAATTCAGTATTGTTTGATTTCTGCAATTAAGGTGCTCACAACATAGAAGAAGGTACTTAGCGTGGAACATCACAATATTTTCGGTTGTATGAAGTGAGGCGTCAGAATGGACCGAGTTCGCTTCACCTTAACGAGCAGCGATTTACTAAGGGGGCACTAAATGACAGAACAATGCTATTTAGCTGACAATTGTTTTTCATGTGACGTCAGTCTTATGCCAACCAAAGGGGACAACATGGCTCCCAAGAACCGTCACTACAAACGAGAATCAGGAACGAGTTCTTCAACAGGTGTTACAGTCACCAAAGCGTACTCTATGACGAAGGTCTGTTCGGCTCATATTTAAAGAGAATGACCGCATCCAAGTTGTTCAGCGTCTCACAGAAAGGGATGAGCTAGTCTGATTACAGTACTGCAGCAGAGTGTTGTCCATGACGTATGAAGGTCCAGATATCTTCTGCAACATACGGTTTTTAGATGAAATCCACATTTACCTTGATTGCTGTATCAGCGGACAAACAACATGCATTTCTTAAGGTTACGGTGTTAGTGCACCGTGTCCGGTTATGGAATATTGGGCTCTTATCTCTTCGAGGATACTGCACAGAATCCAAAAACCGTGGACAATGTAGTCTACAGAGACCTCATTCTTACTCTATTCGTGTGGGATTTGTGCCATTTTTTGTAGCGTCCGACATTTACCCCTCTAACGACAATCGATGTAGTAAGACGTAGCTACAACCCACACCACGGGAGTCAAGGTTATCCTTTAACAGCGACGCTTGAGGTTCACCTATTTTTTCGTCAACCTCCATCCTCATATCTTTCTAGCTCCCCAGACCTCACGGCCACAGATGCCTACATATGGAGCATGTTGAAAGAATCAATTTTCAAGGCAGATGGCCCACCTAAAATATTCCTGAATTACGTGAGAAGATAGTCATGTTTTGTCTCCTGGCAGCAATCTTTGTTCATCAACATGTTTTATAACCTTCAGAAATGTTATAAACAATGTGTGGCAGGTAATGGTTCACATCTTGAACACTTCCTGTACCAAAGCGATTAAATAACATTTCAGTGTCGTTCGTTTTGCCTCGCAAGGTACATAATATAACCAGATAAGATAATTTTTAACGCCATTAAAAAGTAACTACAGAGTGACTAAAACAATTTAAACGATAATTTTGATTACGGTTCTATAGGCAAAGGATTCTTTAATCAGAATATGTCCTTAGTTCCATTCAAACATTGTTGAAAATTCAGAATAAAAGGAGGATCAAATAAAGATTGAAACCCAAAGGCTTTTAACTTGGGAGCATGGGTTGGCGACCACGGGGCCCTTAGCTGAGTCCTGACCTCCTTCCACTTGTGCCAGGCTCCTTACTTTCATCTATCCTATCCGACCTCCCATGGTCCACTTTTGTTCTTTTCCGACCCCAACGGTATTAGGTTTGCGAATCCTAGGGCGTTTTCATTTTAAGGCCCTTCGTGGCAGTTGTACATAGAGTCGGTTGTCAACTGTAGCATGATACGCTAAATAATACCTTCATTTTTCGAAGTGTCAGACCCCTTTCACTTTTTACCTCTGATTCGTGGTAATGGAGGATGGTTGCCTAGTCGTATTTCCTCTTAAAACAATAATCACCACCACCACCACAACCAAAGATTGACATACACCAAAGTGAT